>NC_134111.1:82856333-83172666 GCF_040939455.1 Microcebus murinus | reverse complement strand
AAAAATAAATTGAAGAGTCTTGGGATTTGAAGGACAAGCGTAGGGAACATTCATGTAACTTAATAATGAGAAAAATACAATAGATCGTTCAGAGTTTAGGAATTAAAACTTCGCCAACAGTAAAATTTTATATAGAGACAAACAGGCACTGCCTTACTCAATAGGTAAAAATGGTTCTGCTGTGTCATCAAAAGAGTTACACCTTTTTGTTTTGTTTTGTTTTTGTGTGTGAGACTGCTGGAATATCTCTCACAGGAGAGAAGTTTCCAGAACGAGTCTATCGTTGAACCCAATGGAGGGCAAGGAGAGCCATCTGGCTGCAGTTTATCTTTTCTCCTAATGGAAAACTTAATGTTTTTGATGCTCCTGGCACATAAAGAAACAAACTCTAGAATTTACTCTGCCAATAGGACTTTTAGCAGATGTTACTTCATTTGTTAAGTTGACAGCTTGTTTGCTTACACCTTCTCATGCAGCTGATGTTTTCACAGTGAATTTCGGGAATTTGAGAATGGCTCCATCTGTGTGGAGTGTGATCCCCAGTGTGAGAAGATGGAAGACGGCGTTCTCACATGCCATGGCCCGGTAAGCCTGAAGACATCTGCGGTTGTGTGTGCTTATTTAGTATCATGCATGAATGTTTTGTTATGTTATTGTTTTGTTCATCCATCCATTCAATAGGTACTTATAGGATGCTATGGGGAAATGTGTTTAATATTCTGCTGTCAAGAGGCTTAAAGTTTAGTGGTAGGGATAAAATATTTCAAAATTTGACGTCATAAACATTTTATTCTCCAGATAATGTATTTAAACAGAATCATAGGATACAGAGTGGTCCCAGAAGATTGCACAGCATAGAAAAGAGAGATACAAAAGTAAATAGATTAAATGATAAACATTGATATAATACAATTATGTATAAATTGTTATAGGAACACAAATGAAGAAGAAACTAATTCTATCTTTGGGATGGAATGTGGGTTATCCAGGAAAGACATAGAGAAGTGATATTTGATCTGTACTTGGACAAAGAATCTGAGAAGAAGAAACGTAAAGATATGCAAGTGTGAAGGTCACTTTGTGTTTGGGGAAAACTAACACATTCTTATCCATGTTTAATCACTTAACTATTATGGCAGTGTGAAGGGCAGTGGAAAGAAGGAGGAAGACAAGTACTTATAAACTAAAATCTAAAGAAATACAATATATGTTCACAATGTCAGGGTTCATAAATAAAAATGAAAAATAAAGATAAAACAGTGTGCTAAATACTATGGCAAAGAGAAGAATGGAGCTATGAGAATCAAAGGAAAGTATCCATGAATGAGATGCTGTCTAGTCTTAGAAAATAATAATTATTTTTAGACCTCACTTTGGTTTCCATACTACAGGTTTTTTCTTAATAATGATATCAGTATGAATTTGTTATTCCAAAGTGTCACATTCATCCTTCATTAAGAAAATCTTCCAGTTTATCTGTTACTGAGTTGTCTGTCAGTAGATAATTTGGGGACCAACATTTGGGGGTAGATAAGAGCTCAACATTGCTTCATAAGAATTCATTTGAAATTTAAATAGTATATATTTTTCCACTGAGTGCTTATTCAGAGCTTAATTAGCTTAGAAAAAATATCCTTGAGCCCTCCACACTTCCAGGAGGCCCCAATAAGCTGTTCTAGAACTTCATCTAAAGAAGGATGTGGAAAACTCAGACAGTTCTGAGGACTACCACAAGGATGATTAAACTTGGAAAATCAGATCTCTGAGAAAGAGAAGTGCTGTTACCTGGCCTGAAGAACCAAAGTCTAAAAGGCAGTTTAATATGTGATGACCTCTGAGTAAATATGCAAAGGGCATATGCAGCTCTTCTTTCCCTTCACTATGGACAGTAATGAAAAATATAATTAATCAGCAGCATGAGAAATGAGAATTCTGTAAAGAATGTCATGAATCACAGGGGAGAAAATTTCTATAATGGGTTGTTGATGCTGCTCTTTGAGCATCAGGAAAGAAAATAATAATTTATAAAAGAAATAAATATTTTTAAATTAAAAAAAAAGCAAGTTGAGATATCTCTGTGAGTTCTTTTAAAACTAACATATGTAGGTAACTTCTTGACCAGAAGTCATAGAATTAAAAATAGTTTCAGAAAAACTGAAACTTTAAAAATGTATATTAAAATAATCAAGAATTTGGCCACCTCATCTGAGCAATTCTGTGGATCATCATATGTCTCCAGATCCAATCATAATGTGTATTGGACATAGATTTACAGAAATACTCTCTAAAAATGTATGGGTAACTACCCAAAATTACCTAATATTTTATTTGTGAATCACTATCAGTGCCAAAATGTACTGATATATCCTATAGATTTCTTTTAATTTTCAAGATTAATTTTTGCTTCACTCATGTAATTTCCTATTTTTCCCTTGCTCCTTTTATTTTGAATAAGCCTCTGAGAAACATCTTGTTTACTGATTCAGCAAATATTCTTTACACAAATATTGTTTACATAAAGTACCTACTTTGTGTCAGATTTTATCAGCATAACTGTTGCTGAGTTTTTACATTTTAGCAGACTCAAATTAATATTCAAAAATATTTCTCAAAAATTACTACAGTTACATTATTTTAATATTTTATTTTTTCACATAAGTCTTTTCTCCATCTATTGCATTCTGTATATTGAAAAGGAATTCAACTTATATTTTGACCTTTCTTACAATCTTTGCTTTTCAGAAAAATCAAATATTTTTTATTATTATCTTATTAATATTATGTATTAATTAATACTTTTGGTTCAATTAATCCTATAGATAGAAAACTAATTTGTGTGAAAGTAAAGTAAGCATATTCAGTAATACACCATAATTTTTCTAGAGTAATTTCATGGAAAAAATCTCCTATATGAAAATCTGATGTTGGCTTAACATCTGTAGCAAAGCTTAACCTTCACTGAGGAAAGACCTCAGTAACGCTCCTCCAGTATGACTATACTAGATCCAAGTAGGAAAAAGTCCAATGACCACATCACCTACTAATCAAATCATAGTTAGTATGATCATTGTAGATCATATCCATATTCATGATTTAACAGACATTATTGAGTGTCCTTTGTGAACTAGTTCTTATGCTAGGTATTTTTACATACATTTTCCTTCATTGTCTTTTAGATATTTTCCCCATTTTTCCTATGAGGGAAAAGCTCAGAGATATTAAATGAATTGCTTAATATAGTAGATCTCTGGAATTACAATTTCAACATCCTATCTCAGGGTGCTTGACTGTCAGTCCCAAGTTCTATTTCTCATACTACCTTCTGTTGTATAATATTATGCAAATGAATAACTTGTTTATTAATTTCTTCTAATTTGTATGTTTTGGCAGTTCATTTGTGCATTCGTGTGTTCCTCAAAAGATTCAAGACAGCTTTTAAAAAATATATGTTTAAAAAAAACCCTAAAAGTCAATGTTCTTGCAATTTTCAAAATGATTTGATAACTAGAAAGAGGGAAAAATAGGTTTTAAATTAACAAATTTTTGTTCTGGAATGACAGCATTTGTTGGGCAACATTAATAAGATTATTACCCAGCACTAAGTTATCAAATGCTATGTCTAGGGAACAGAGAAGGCAATAAATCTAAAACATAGAAAGTACAGTAAGGCTGAGGAAGTCATCAGTGGAAGATCAGTGTACAGAATCAAGAAAACCTAAGTGATCAGTAATCCTTGAAATGCTAAGCAGCTAAGAACACAAAGTTTTAGTAATGGTGTCTGAAAAACTGGCAAGGCCGAGCTCAAACAAGGGTTCAAACTTTGCTCCCCGAGAGGGTGGCTTTCTTTCAACCTTTACAATTCATACTAGATTTTTTTCCTGTTTCTGGGTCCACATGCTGATTATCACAGCTAGAGTCAGAAGTGGGTTTGTGTGCCAGATAACAAGTTTATATTATTTAGGATATCCAAGAGGTTCTGGAAACTTCTCGATAAGATGGACAGTGTGACAAAATAGAGGAAGAAGTCATCAAAGCTATTTGGAAATCCCACTCGTGGTCTTATGATGTATTCAATTGAAATCTTATTTTTGACCTATTTCCCTAATATATTTATGTTTACCAAGCACTGTTACATCTGAAGCATGATAGCACTTTCTCCCTTTAAAATACAAAGAAATTGAACCTGTAATGATTAGAAAGTTACTCCAAAATCAGCAAGGCAATAGGATATGGAGATGCAACTATAGAAGTTCTGACTCCACGTTTCTCACACTTTTCAATTCACTTTTTACCCCAGCAACAATGTTCTTAGTATAATAAGGATGAAATGCTTTCTGGGAATATGACAACTATATGTAAAATGGGATAATCCTACTTAAATAAGACAGAAATCTAGGATAATCTAGAGAAAGATAGTTTTGAAATAAAGGAAGTCTGCTTTTATATCCTCATCTGTCTACACTTGTTTTTTTAATTTAATTTAATTTAATTTGCTTTGTTTTTTACAATTTTATCCATGCCTTACTTTCATTACTCTTGTACAGTCCTATTGAGAAAAATAGGGAGGAAATGTGAGAAGTAAGAAAAGAAAGTGAAATCAGACAAAGTTGCAGGAGACCAAAATATAGGCTAGAAAAACAGAAAGAGAAGAAAAGGGATAAGGGAAAGGAACTGATTTTTAAAATACATTTTTACAATAGGTAATGGAGCTCTTAAAGTTGGGTTAGTAAAGGTTGTACTGCCATAACAAATAACCCCAATATTGTAGTAGTTTCCAGAAATACATTTAAGTCTTTTTCATGTAATGTGCACTGCAAGTCTGGGAAATGTTCTAAGACAGCCCCCCTCCCTGTGATGGCCTAGTATCCCAGGATGCTTTTAATTTATGGCACCTCCATTTCTACACAGGGTTTCTGAATCATGGTAACAGAGAAGGAAGACTGGAGAGTTGAGCACTGGTCATCTCATACATCACATCTTATTACATCTCATTGTCCAAATTAAGCCATACCTTATATCTAGTGGGAGGGGAACTATAATCTTCCCATATGGATGGAAGTAGAAGAGAATTAGATACTGGTAAACCATAGCTTTGTCTCTTGTGGTAGCTTCTAGAGAAAAACATCAATTGTCACTGAGGAAAAAATGTAATGTTTCTATCAGGATATCACCTGTCCCTTAGTTGTCCTTCTAGAGTATTAAATCGAGAGGTATCTTAGAATTAGGGATGAAGAAGAATAGTGCATTAACCTCTATTTTCTTCGATTGCATTTATCAATTCGTTAATTGCACCTAGGTTCTTAAAAGCTTTGGGAATACAATGAAGGAAGAATAAGCATCACACACATATTTTTCTTTAAGTTTCTTTATTATGAAAACAAGATACAAGATGGGTACATTTCATTTTTTTTTTTTTTTTAGAATTGTCAGATGTTTCTGTCAGCCTAGGACATTAGGTTTCCTATCATGATAATACAATCAAATATAGTAAAGCACCCCATGATGATGTTTGGGTTAATGATGGACCACATATATGATGATGCTTCTATAAAATTATAATACTGTATTTTTATTGTACCTTTTCTGTGTTCAGATATGTCTAGATGCAGAGATACTTACCATTGTTTTATAATACAATTGCCTACAGTATTCAGTACAGTGACATGCTATATAGGTTTGTAGCCAGGAGCAATAGGCTATACCATATGGCTTAGGTGTCTTACAGGCTACAGCATCTAGGTTTGTGTCAGCATACACTGTGATGTTCATACAATGATGAAATCTCCTAATGACACATTTCTTATAACATATCCCTGTCATTAAGTAATGCATATCTGTGGTTAAGAGATGCTCAAAAAATAAGGAAGAACAAAAAATAATTTATCTTACTGCAGTAACCTTAAAGATTAAATATGAATTTAATTTTAATTTGTGACTTTTTATATCTTTTGATTTCACCTGGACATTATTTTCTATTATAAGAACTTAAGAGAAAAATAATTTTTAATTTTTAATTCAGACTATAACAGCCTAATTTACTTATAGTAAGTTTTAGTCTGTGTTCTGCCAGAACATATCACCATGTCTCTTGTCTTGTACAATAAGTCATGCCACTGAGCATACTTGCACAGTAAATGATTCTGTATAATAGACAGTATTACGTGCCTAAGTACCCATAAGCAGGTGTTAAAATTGGAAGCAAGTGAAGTATTCTTTTTTGAGAGGAAATAAGAAGTTACCATTAGCAAACTCCTCAGGTAGAATAGGGATTAGGTTTTATAGGCTTACTTTTTTTTTTTTTTTTCCTTTTTTTTTTTTTTTTTTAGTTCTGAGCCTCACATGAAGATAGTGAAATAGACAGGTGCCTGACTAAAACTCACCAATCTCAGGATTTTTAGAAATCTCCTCCTGATTGCTTTTTCTTCTTGACACCATAATTCTTCATTAGCAGCCTTCATTTTTTTTAATTTTTAAAATATTATATTTCTTGAACTCCTGATTCCTAATATGACCAATTTGTAATGTCTGGCTGCTTTTGGATTCACATTTATGTAGGGGTATAGGGCACTCCCCTAATTGCCATAGTTCCTACCTAATAATAACTTTGTGCTAATTCTTGGCTCCCAAATTCTCATTATTTATAACTACCGGTATTAACTTGATAGAATTGTCTCCCTGTATACACACTATATCTTATTTATGTCTTTAATATGAACCATAATGATTGTTGAATCCTGTAGACTTAGATGTTAGGGAGAAATGAGGGGAAGAAGTTCCGTGTTCAAAAAGGAGAATTAAAAGTAAATTTATAATAGGTAATATTCAGAACAGCTGAATATGTGAAAACATAGGCGTCTTTTAAGAAAAATAAGATTTTATTAAAATGTTCTAAATTTTCTTTTATCTGAACGTATACTGATCATTCCTTCTGCACTTACTGTTCCCTGAACCAGATACCAAACCAGTTTTTATTTTGCAAAATTTTTAGATGTTTAATATTATTTTAAAGAGTTAATTTTGTTTTTTTAAATATATTTTCATATTATTATTGCTTCTTGACATTATATTAGAAAATTAATGTATCTTGTAAATATAAATATATAAAATGAGTTAGTTCTATTTAAATTTTTCTTGCTCATATTTATATTCCCCTCATCCTTGGATTAGTTTCTCCATGAAGTTTTTATTTGTATGTATCTGCTTTATTATTAATATTATGGAGTTTTTGATATTTGTTCATCAGGGTGTGCATTTATATGGTTCTCAGTATTGTTCTGTGATTTACTAAAATCCCTCTAAATAGACATTACATGATGTGTAGCATTATCATAAGCTGATTTGAGATAAATAATAACTGGATTTTTTTATTATTTGTCTAAACTGCCTAATTCCTGGTAATTTAATCATAATAAATTTTACAATGCATCTTACAAATAAAGTCATTGTACAACCAAAAGAAAATTTACACCCCACTTTTATGTGAAATTTAATGTTACTTAATTTCTATTGTATCTTTTTTCTCATTAACTATTTAGTAAGAGTATTCACATATTCCCAGTGATGATGATGAAATCCCCCAGGGAATATCTGTTGTTAACAAATATTATTGCACTGTAATATCACTAGAAATAAACCACAAAAAGAAAACACTGATGTCCTTTTGGAAAAGTCATTGGACAGTTTTTCTGATCAAATTAAAGCACATTAGAGGCATGACATAGAAATCAGTTGACCCAGGAACTGCTGATTTCAAAAAGCAAAATATTTCAAGAACACATATATTGTTATAACATTTTCACACATATAGGGTATTAAGCTGAACTTGAAGACTCTCCTTAGCACTATCTGTACTACAATAGCTATATTCACATTAGTACTGCTGAAAATGTTCTCTAGTTCCCTAGAGGGAGATTTGCTATCTATTGAAGTCTCAGTAGCTAAAACACATGAATACATTCCAGAGGAAATGGCACCCACTTTCTTCTCCATTCATTTTTTTCTTTTTTTACATTTCAGGGACCTGACAACTGTACGAAGTGTTCTCATTTTAAGGATGGCCCAAACTGTGTGGAAAAATGTCCAGATGGCTTACAGGGGGCAAACAGTTTCATTTTCAAGTATGCTGATCAGGATCGGGAGTGCCACCCATGCCATCCAAACTGCACCCAAGGGTAAGCATCCTTGCCGGCCAAGGACTCAGCCTTGTATGTGTTGCTAGTGAGAAGGTACACGTGTTTCTTTATCCCTGACACTGTCTTCTAAATATAAGAACATTCTCATAAAACTCTATATTTAATATGTTGATTTTAAGAGAAATCCTATCTAAAAGAATGATTTTAAGAGATCAAATTTGTACCCTATGATATATTTCTGCTTAACATTTACATATAACCAATCTATTGACATTTTCCTGAAGCTAGTGACAAGTATACTTTGAATATGGTGTAGAAATATGGTATAGAAATTCAAGATACTAGGAAAGATAAGGTAGTGATCATATTTTTGATATTTGTGTTTATTAAATCATTAATAGCAGTTTTTTTATTTGTTTCTTTGTTTTCACAATCAGCTTAAAGTGAAGATATCTCTCTGTGATAAATACTACCTTAGATTACTCCTTCAAGATAATGTGAACAACGGTAGTTCCGCTAGAAAAAAATAGGGAAAACTAATGATATGTATATTAATAAAATAACTAGTACATTTTGTGAAAATAACTTTGTTACAGGTTATCCGATAGCCTAAAATTTCTTTGACTGATGTAGAACAATTCAAAAATTGGTAAATATTTTTCTGCTTTTCAAAATAATGCATTGTACAATGAATAATAATTAGATTATGTATGGTATTGATAACAGTCAAATAACAAAGGCACATTACAGAAAGAAGAAAAGCACTGAACTGTAAAAGAAATGTTATTCCTCTAACAAATACCAGCAACTATTTCTTAAAATATAAAAAAAAAAATCTAATTTAGTAAGGATTTTTTCTTTTTCTTTTCTCCAGAAAGTATATGATTTTAGGACAGAAAGCAGTTTCACATACTCTACCTTCTTCCTGACCATAAAACCTCTTCTCCATTGAGTGCCCACAGGCATGTGCACATATACATACGAACACACATATACTTGTTCATCTTGGGTACGTTATACTGGCAGGAAACTATGATATTCCATAAAGAGATTTTCTACCAGATTAAGGGCTAGCTGTTAGGGTATATCGAAGAAGTTAAGCAAGCAACATCATTTCCTGCCAAGAAAACATCCATTTGCAGATGCTGCTACCATTTCCTGCAGGTCAAGAAATCTGCTTAAGTCACTCTGTGAAGTGGCAGATCCTCAAAAGGTAAAGTAATATTCTGCCATTCAAATGCAGATTCAGTTTGGAAGACCCTGCTGCCAACTCACTGGTTTACACATAAACACATAGGTTGAGGATACTGAAATAGTCACATAGATACTTTGCTTCAAGGAAAGTAGAAGTAATAAACTGCTCCCCTTGTGAGTTTTTGGCACACTTAAGTTAAGAGTATTTTATGAAGAAACAACTGGTACTGCTGGAGCAGAAGAGAAAGTCAGCAACAGAAAGAGAAAACTTTGCCTGCTAAAATCATCCACAAGAGGATTTTATTGTTTTGCAGCTAAAATTAAACCAGTAAATTATTCAATATAATGCTGATGTCAACAGCTGTTGCCATTCAAAATGAGACCTTTTGCTGTTTTTGCAAATCTAATTACAATGAAGCCATTAGGGAAATGAAAGTGAGATCACAGAGCCATAGTCTGGATGTGTGGTTGGTGTGTCTTCCTCTCAGTTCTTTTAAATCATGATTATATAATTTTAAAAAACATATAGTGGGGTGGGGGGGGAGTAGAAATAGGGAGCAATGAAGAGAGATCAATTTACTGGGGCAGCAAAATCTGGATTTCAGTTGAAAGGGAGGATGATGGTTTAACTGGGAACAAATCTCATCAGATCATTTGGAAAACTCCAAGTAAATAGGAAAATAAGGTGATTTTAGCAAATTACAGCTGCAGAATTATGGTGAGACAGAATTTGAATATCGTACTCCCCAGCATCTTCCAAGGTAAACGTATTCTCTCATGACTGACTTACTCCTCAAGGATTTTTGGTTTTGTTTTCATTCAGCTTTCTGCCATCCTTTTTCCAATAGCCTCCGTATCGTCAATGTTCACTCACTTCATAAAAGCGCTATGGTTGCAGCCCCAGAGCAAAAACTGCTCCATCACAGGGGCAGTGGGGATAATGGTATGAGTGACTATTTTTATTCTTAAACACATGTTAATAACTGACCTATCAATAAGTGTGAGTTCACCAAGCCAGCTCCACTTTGAAAGCAGCTTTTCTTTTCCTAACATGCCAATATTATGTCCGATAATTCAAGAACCAAGTTAATGGAAATAGTCTTTCAAATCACACTTTTTTTAGAAGTAAAGTTCTTACTTTGAATACTGTTTAATGACTTTCTGAATTTAAAATTATCTGTATAATACCTCAAAAGCACTTTTACTATTCTAAAGGTACATTAAATATATTGGCTGTAATGAGTTCTTTAGATACTTTTAAAATAGGTTCTCCATTTAGGCTCTATCAAAAGGTTCTCACTAATATCCCAGGAGGAAGAAACAATGACAGCAACAACAACATTGCCTCTTCTTGTGTTGACTTAGACAACTCTTATTTTAGCAGCTTTTCCTCATTTCATTCATTCGTCAACTTTCTTAAGTTGGATATCTGCTCTGCATCAGACACAGTGACAGGCAAGTTAAGAAATGAGCAAGATGCAGCTCTTGACTTCTATGAACTCACAATCCAGTGAATTTATATTCTTTAATTTATATCCTCTATTAGACACCAGAACCTTCTCCACAGCATTTTTAAATGATGAGCAAGAATTAAAAACTTAGGAATGATATTTATATTTTAAATTAGAAAGATAGAAATTTTAAAAGACTTATAAACTAAACTTAGCATGTAATTAAATGGTAGTGAGAATGGAGATTATCATTCCCTCACACACATCACTTGAGTCCATGCTAACTTAATGTCATTTTAATTTTGATTTTGTTTCAAACCAGATCTACATTTTAGATTGTATTGTAATGTTTATGTCATGGGGAATCTTATAAAAATCTCATTACATATTTTTGTTAATATTAGAATCATAGTTTCATATTAAGTTTCACAGATGCCTTAATCTTGTTTATCAATCCTTTTAAATTTATATAATGAAAAATTTTCATGAATGGAAAGGATAGAAGGGCTGCTTGTGGAAGTATTAAGTCTATAATCTTTCAATGGAAATGTTTAAAAATTTCCTCCATTTCCATTTCAAAATTTGAAGATTTTGTCAAAATAGCTTAACTGTGTTGGTTATATAGGTACATCAAGGTACTTATAAGTCATTATGTACCAACAATTGTTAAATACACCTAAATATTCAGAAGTCCAGAAATTGTTTTGGAATATATATATTAGACATATTATGGTTTCTTTTACTGATCTATCTGTAAGCATATTTTGGAACACTAATTTTTTTGAGAATTTTATTATTCCATATCTTGATTCAATATCTTATTTGAGATTTTTACTTTTTACAAATTTAATGTTTTTACAATGTTTTACAAATTTAATGTTTTACAAATGTTTTACAAATTTAATGTTTCTATGATCATATGATCTTGCTGAATGAATGTAAATTGCATATGCTAATTAGTTACTTCTATAAAGTGCAAAGAGTTCAAGTGTAATATACATCTTTAAGTATACAATGGCTTGTATTTAGAAAGGATGGTGCCACATGAGTCATATTGTCATTCTTATTTTTCTTTCATTTTTTTCTTTCATCCTCAGTTTAAAAATACGTGTACATCTCAACCTGCACAATCCTCTCAACAACCTTTCTTAACCCTACATCCTGCTCCCTCAGTCTCTTCCCTCTCTTTCCCCTGCCTCTATTTTCATATTTGATTCCCAACTCACAGAAACCTAAATTCTAGTAACTGTGATAATGGCAAGTAAAATTATCTCAGGAATTCTTATCAGACTTCTCTGCATTTCACACTGATAATCACCCCCTCTTTCTTGATGTTCTTTTCTGATTTGGCTTCTATGACACTGTAGTTAATTGATTTTACTCAATTATATTTTCCCATGCTTTTAGTATAAAGAGCCTATCTTAGTTCATATACTATTGGAGTTTTTGGGGTTCTAATCTTCAGCCTCTCTTTTTCTTACTTTAGGTATCTTCTTCTGCCATTCATTCATTTACATGGCTGTAGCCTTCTCCTGCATGGTATTTCATACGTGATCATTATACCCATCTCTTCTTTCCTCCCTTAGCAACAGAGGCATCTTCTCAACTGCTGAGTAACATTTCTACCTCTATGCAGGACAACCACACTAACTGTAGATGCACAAAACTGAAATTGTCAACCATCCCTCCCTTAATGCATGTGTGAAGAAACATGTCCTTCCTTTCGGATTTTCTCAATAATGGCACCACTATTCTCAAAGCTGGAAATATAAATCATTTTTTAACTGCGATCCCTTTATATCTTTCATTAAATCAGCCAACTTAATCTATTTTCCCTATACCTTTTGAGGCATATCTTGAATCTGTCCCTTTGTCACTTTCCCAGTTATCATTTCCCTGGGTTAGTCCATCATCTTTTACATGGAAAAAATTTTTGTGGCCAAAGAAGTCTACCTGGCTCTCAGCTGACTAGGCTCTACAGAGCAAAGGGATACAAAGATTTGTATCTATTTAGAATGTAAATCTAGCAATCTCACTATTTCTTTAAAAGTGTATGGTGATTTTCTATTAAGCTTGCTACTAAGCAAATTGTTATCAAAATCTGGCTTGCATCTAATGCTCTAGCTTCTTTTTTTTCCCCCTCTTCCTGTTGTCTCACATTTTGTTCTCCAACTATTAAGAATTGTTTGTAGTTGTTCGTATACACTATACATTTCTGCAGATCTATGTTTTTGCTCCTGCTGTTTCTTGCCCCTCAGAAATTTCTGCCACTCTAACCCCAGCTCTCAGCACTCTAAACTTTAGCTTCCCTCATCCTTCAGGAGGGTTACCATGACCTTCTGCTGTTGGGCTGGGTGTCCCTCCTCCACACTCCTTTAAAACACTCTTTCATCTCTTATTTAATTTATCACATATACAATACACATCTGTTTATCCATCTGTTTCCTTCATTAAATTCTAAGCTCACTGAAAATAAGAAAAGTGTCTAATTCATCTTTTTTTTCCCTCCAGGTCCTAGAACAGTAGGAACACTTAGTAGGCATGTAACTCAGGTTTTCATAATGGATGAAAATCTTTCATTATTCACACTTTCCCCTCAAGTTGAATTTTACTTTTGAATTTTATTATTTTTTTTTAATCTTTCAAGGGTTATTATAAAGATAGATTGGAAACTAACCACAGCTTTTTAGATCCTCACTTGGAAATAAAAAATTGACCAATAATTTTATAAAATGACAATACTGTATATGAAAGCATTTTGAAGAAGATATAACAGGAAAAATAAGTTCTCCAAAACAAAATTAAAAGAAAACTATATAAGATAATTTGAAAGCTTTTTGGTAGTTAATTTTTCACTTTTGGAAATGGTTTTGATGATGGATTATGCGTAATACCAATTCAGTGGTATATAGTTTATTTCCCATTTGCTTGCTTTTTCAAAGACTTTTATCACAGGTGTATTTCCCATATTTCTGTAGGTTAAAATTTGTCTGTGCTTCTCAAAACAAATCCTTAAAACAAAAACAAAAACAAACCAATTTTCCTGTTAGTAGGAACAGATATTGATGAAGCAAAGAGAAAATGACTTAATTGTTATTATAGATAAGTTATATTAGTTCACCAATGTTTATATTTTTCTAAAAATATAATGGATATTTTGGCCATATATTTGGGCACCTTTTTATATCATTATGTAATTATCTTAACTTCAGCTCCTTTTTCAGTTTTGAAAATTAAGAGTTTGGAAAAAATATATAATCTTTATTACCAGCCAAAGTAGGCAGTTTTAGAAATGATAGCTGTAGGAGGAATCTCAATAATGCCCTGGAGCTATCTATCTTTGATGGGAGAAAAGAGAAAGAAAAAAATTCAAGTACATTGGAAGATGAAAGAAATAATACTTCTATAATAGTTCAAAATGAAATTCTAGGGACTGTACATTAGAATTCTGTGTACTTACATAATTCAATTTAAATGTTAATCTCAGTGTATTCTTTAGTTACCTAGATCTCAATTTATTCATTTCTTTGCAGAGTATTTATTTATTTGTTATTGTTTGAATTCATTATTATGGCAGGTTAAAAACCTGTTTTTGTTTGCATGTTATGGCACTGCTATTTTAAAAGAGAACGTCAAGATAAAGTGCAGTATGATGAAACCAGTTAATTTGCTTTTTAAATAAATTCATGTTTAAAGATAAGTATGTTTTAAAGGCAGTCACAACCAAAGACCAGAATAATGTGATTATATAAAGTATCCATGAAAATAGCATTAAAGTATATTAACTAATTTTCTGCCAAAATAAATCTTTAATGAGCATTAAGTATCAGGTTATTATATTATATTGAATTGCTCATATTTCCTTTTTATTGATTTTGTTTTTTACTTAAATGTAAGGGCTTTGGAAGACACCATATACATTAAAACAATTATAGTCATTAAAATATCAAGTTATTCATCAAGACATATAATCATGAATGCTGCAAATGAATTGAAAGTATTAGAAATGAACTCTGTGTGTTTGGAAGTTATCCACAGAACCAGGATAAAATTTCCTCTGCTGTGGACATGTTTCTTTGCATTCCACGTGGGTGGTAATTGCAATTCATTTCTGGGTATCCATCAAGCAATAATCTTCTTGCTGGCTTGAAATCCATGGTGTTCCAAAAATTGTCTAATAATTATAATTAAGAATTTTACACAATCAGTATTTATTCTACTGATTCTTTTTTAAAAAATGACTAATTTTTCTTTCCTTATATTTTTTTTAAATTTGCATCTTCTGCAGGTGCATAGGCTCAAGTATTGAAGACTGCATCGGCCTGATGGATAGGTACTTGGTGTGCTTGCTTCCCATGTTCTTCCTCCAAGGCTCCATGTGTGAGCACTGGTGCATGTGTGTGCATGTCACTGTGGATGGAGAATGATGTTTTCTGTTCTGTAATTGCCTGCAGGTGTAACGGTCCCACTAGTCATGACTGCATTTACTACCCATGGACGGGCCATTCCACTTTACCACAACATGCTAGGTAACATCTACCATGTTTCCATTTTGCCGCTCAAATCCTTTCCCAGTTATCACGGATAAAAAGTACTAACCAGTTGGGTTAAATTTATAATATATTAAATTAGAGATTTTTGAAAGAGGGAAAAACACTTTCCTTTTCAAGCCACCTTTCTTACTTCTTTTTCCTTCATTCATTATGATTTCAGAGTCCTAATTAGTAATGCCATTGATTTTAATTATGTATGATTTAAATAGGAGTTTGAATTATTAATATAGAACTTTAAGATAATATTTTTGTTCTTAATTCTCTAGATGATTGCATGATTGGAAAAAGAAATATTTTTAAGGGAGGAATTTGAGAAAGTTGATCTATCTTTGTAAGATGTTTGTTATTTGATTCCATTTCTGATTTTACATTATTTTGAACTGGTTGGTATATTCTCTAGGTACACGAATTACCATAGACTAAAGGCAATATATAAAAATATTTTGTGCAGGTAAAAGTATAATCTGAAATTTAAAAACAAAACATATTACTCATTTTCACACAAATACGTATACACTAATGTTTACAGTGGTTTTATTTATAATCACAAACACTAGAAACTACTCAAATGTCCTTCAGTGGTGGCACATACATGCATCATAACACTACTGAGAAATAAAAAGGAACAAGCTGCTGATACGCCCAACAACATAGATGTATCTCAAATATATTTCACTAAATGAAAGAAGCCAGACTTAATATGTACTGTTCGATTCCATTCATATGGCATTCTGAAAAAGACAAAACTATAGGGACAGGAAATCAATGTTACCAGGGGCTGGAGTTTGGGGGATGAATTTGACTGCAGAAGGGCAGTTAGTTTGAAAGAATAATGGAACTATTCTATGTCTTGATCATGGGAGTGATTGCACAAATGCATATGCTTATCAAAAATTATAGAACTGTACATTTTACTATATATAAATTATACATCAATGAACCCAACTTGTAAAACATCTCATAAAACATTTCCTAAATAGGAAAATAATAACTTTACGATCTTATATAGAAATGTGTTTTATTTGTGAAATAATTATATGCTTTTGGAAGAGAAAGTGGTGGTATAATATAATTAGCAAAATGAGAATTTTGGATGAAGTATTGCCTTTTAATATAAACTTTTATATTAAAATATATACAGTGTAAAAGTACACAAAACATAATTGTAAGCCTTAGTGAATTTCCCAAAATGAGACATTTGTGTAACCAATACTCAGATTAAGAAATAAAATATTAACAAAACCCCAAAAACTCCACTGTATGCCATTCCAATGGTAACCAATGTCCTAAATTTTAACACCATGGGCTGGGTTGCCTGGTTTTTAACCTTATATAAATTTAGTCATGGGCCAGATGTGGTGGTGGCTCATAACTGCAATCCCAGTACTTTGGGAGGCCAAAGCAGAGGATCACTTGAGGCCAGGGGTTTGAGACCCAGCTTGGGCAACATAGCACGACCCTGTCTCTACAAAAAATTTTTTAAAAAATTAGCCAGGCATGTTGGTAACTCCTGTAGTTCCAGATACTCAGGAGACTGAGGTAGGAGAACCACTTTAGCCCAGGAGTTTAAGATTGCAATGAACTATGATCACCACAGCACTTCAGCCTGGGCAACAGAGCAAGAAACTCTCTCTATATAAATAAAAAAAAAAAAAAGAAAAAATTAAGTCATACAGTTTGTAGTCTATGCATCTGGCTTCTTTTGCTAAATATATTTATGAGATTCATGTATGTCACTGAATTTAGTTTTAATTTCTTAATTCATATATTACTGCCTTCAAATATTTTTAAATGATCAAATAAGTGGCATACCATCTTAACAAATTGTTTTCTAATGATATAAATAGAGAAATTAAATTATAAAAAGGAAGTATGTGCTAGGATTTATACAACAGTGGCACTTTGACACTTGGGCAAAATCAAGATGAGTTAATATAGCTGTTTAGAGCAAGGTAAAAATTGTGGGGAAAAAATGAGAGAGAGAGGCATGATGAGAAAGCCTAAGGCGTATAGTGCAGTTTTATAAACCAATGTCCATTTTAGGCTTCCTATATTTATTAATGTGAAATACTTTTTCACCCTTAAGACCTTGGTCAAGTCACTGCACTATCACTTTTAAGAGTTTTTTCATATTTGTTTTAATGATTGTCTTATAATAATCCCAATGGATTACTCAGAATAGGATGGTAAAGTGTGCTGTCACTGGAATCAGATTTTCTGAGTTCAAAGAAAGGCTCTACCATGTTTTGATGTGTGACTATGGGTAAATTTCTTAAGTTATCTAAGCTGTACTTTCTTCATGTATAAAATGGGAATATTACTGTTGTTCATAAATTGATTGTAAAGATTGAATGCATCCTTAGAACAGTGTTTGGCTTATAGAAGACATTCAATAAATGTTATTATTTATTATTTCTCCATGTATCAAGGATTCTCAAACCTGGGGAATGGGAGAACATGCCTCCCAGGGAGAGGAGGCAAATCTCTATGGTCATCCAGGGAGCTTCCATGTCTACCTCTAGCCCTTTTGATGGGCTCCTTGGAGAAAGATTGAGCAGTTCTCTCTCTTTACCTTGAGACTCTCCGTCATAATAAGGGCCACTGGTACTGATGGCTGTAAGTCATAGGCTGGTATTTAGAGGTACAGTAAAGGTTAAAATGACAGACATAGATCAAGAGTTTTTAACTCTTCTAACTGAGTTTATATGACTCAAAATCATAGTATATTTTATTGATATTATTGATTTAATAGTTTCAAAATTTATACAAAAGCATTATTGGAATTCTCAGTCTTCCATACTCCATAATTCTCGGACTAAAACACTAATTCAGATTAGCCTTGTCATAAATAGGTGACCATGGCCAATAATTGTGGATAGATAATACACTACAGCCGATCATTTCTAAGAAAAATCACCTGTAGTCCATTGTACAGGTCTTTACAAGGGTTCTTAAATGTGAATGCCTGTGTTCAAATATTGGCCCTACCATGTTTCTTATCTGTAAAATGGACATGATAACGGTAATATTTAAATTGAGAATTGTTATACCTCGTAAGATTGGAATGAAGATCCAATGAAAGAATGTACAGGAGCCGTCTGTAGTATATGTTCATTGATGGTAGTTACTACTCTAGTTGAAATATTGGCATAATAATCTCATGAAATTAGTAATTTTTGTATCAACAGGGCATTAATCCAATAGGTTAGTGACTGTGGAATTGACATACCAAAATGTCTCAGAGTTTAAGGATTTGAATTTTGTGTCGATCTTCTAAGTGCAAATCTTTCAAGGAATTGGTAGCAAATAGCTTATGGTTCCTTCCAGAAAACTCTTGATATCTTTAATTAATACATCTTTTGAACTTAAATAGAAAGCAATGTGACTCTGTTTTTCAATTGTATTGACTTCTCAGAATTAATTGACTTGTAGGGGCTGTTTACAAGACAGTTTGAAACTTACATGAATGATTTAATCTGAATGTTTTAGAAAAGTGTTTATGACCACAGAGCATTTTGACACAAATTGGGCAAGAAGGGAATATAACAAGTATCTCCTTTTTCAGGCCCTTAATCTTGAAGTAAATGCTTGCCTCTCTGTGATGGGGAGGCAGGGGGTGTATATTTCACTGAAAGCAGAGGACTAGTCTAGTAATATTTTAAGTTATTTTCCATTTTAAATTTCATCATAGTTTTTTAAAGCTTCCACCAATTGATTAAAGTGAATCTTACATAATGGGAGGACAGAAACGTGATTGCAAATAATTGTTTTAAGTTTCATAAACCATATTTTAACTGGGAGATTATCCAAATGCCTAGTTCTCTTTTAGTCACAGAAAATTACATTGAGCATGTCAATGTGGCCATTTCAAAATATTCAGAGTTCATACTCCCTACTGCCTCATTATGCCATATTCTGTTTCCTAAACCAGCAGGAAAAAAGATTGAAGATTTAAATGAAAACAGGGGAAATGTTTCCAATCTTGATCGACTTTCATTTTCTAAGCAATGTTATTCTTTCCCAAGCCTGCAATTTGTGAATTGGTTTTCCACACTCCATTTACCTTACAGGCTGCTGCTGGAATTTCTTCCAGGAAGATTGGATAGGATAGAGTAGAATTTTTTTTTTTTTTTTACCTGTAGTCTCCTGGAATATGTTACTTATAATGAAGATAATACTTGATATTTTAGAACGTCTCCCTACTTTCCTTATCTGAATTAAATGCCTTAAAAATAATATTTACCTTTAATAGTTTTCCTTTTACATCAAAAGTTCTATAAAAATATAGTCAACAAGTGTTTATATTCTTTTAGTATGTTATTTATTTTAGCTTGTTCCGATGCTATTTTCATACAGATTCTTACAGAACAAATGTTAGATTCTATTCTGTTTTAGATTCCTTGTCAAATATATCTCCAAAGTTTTTTTTTTAATCCTAAACTCTTATTCCTAAAGGGCCTGAATTTGTTAATCTCCACAAACAAAGGCTCCGTTGCCAAATTCATTCTTTTATGTTAGCGATATAAAATGTAAACTAACAATTTTTAAATTTGTGAGAGAAGTTATTGAAACTACTAGATATCTGTTCAAACATTTTTTATCTGTCTACTTGCTCAAATTCAACTATTCTAAGTGCTTCCTGATATAAAATAAAGTAATTGAACTCAGTTTAATTCTCTAAATTCCATATGGGCAGCAATTTGAAACATTTTATATTCTTGTCACATTTTAATGCCTGTGTCATACTTTTACTTTATGGTCTAGTGGTTATTACCTAAGAGGTCACATAACAGTTTATCCTTTAGCGGTGTAAACCATGTGTGATATATGACAGAGATGATGTGATACTCTTGGCACCACTTTCACAAATAGCACAATTTTTTTCTTTGTTTGTTTTGCCCCCAGGAAACTTAGTTCATAACTTATATCCAAATCAAATGGTCAAAGTTGCCCGTAGATGGTTACCTCAGATGAATGGCAGTCGTATTACGATCCCTAAATCCAATAAATAAAAGTACACAGCTTTTTATTATAAGTCTACTCTCAACCCACCATGTTCTGTATATTAAATTTACTTTTGAGTTAAAGAGAGTTTGCAGAGCTGAAGGACAGGGTGTGAATCTTTTCTTTTCCAGATGATTTTTATTCCACACTTCCCAGCAACCAAAAAATACCCAAATTATCAGAGAATTATGAGGGAAGAGTAAAACATCTCAGCTCAGTTGTTGTTAATTACTATTCATGTAGTTCAAATGATTACTTTAAACAAAAGTATGTAATATTGCATCATAAAATGTGCATACACTGTTACTAGAGCTTTTAGAGATCCTAGAAATATTAATTTTATATTCAAACTCACTAACTGTAAAAATGTGAGCAGAAGAATCCACACTTATGATTGAAAGTCAAAAGAAGTTTTTAAGAGCATTGACTTTATGACTGTAGTAGAAAGTCTAAAGACAACACTATTAAATTAGAGAGATGTTGATTACACTAGTGAAGGGTCAAAGCAAAAAATTCAATGGGTAGAGTTAACTATTATAAATACTTATCTTTCATTCTTTCCCATGAGCATATTTTTATGACATAGAAATCACAATGTTTTATTATTACTAATATCTGACTTGGAAACAGATTGCCTATAGCCTATTATCTCAAAATATCTTAAACATAATTGAAATAACCACTGACAATCTCATGTCTGCTATTAGAAATAAAAGCAAAAAAGAGGTAGATATTCCTGAAGCCTTGGCTCCTTTCTTTAGACAGATATTTACAGATTTTAAAGTGCTTTCTATGTGCTATTCCAAAATTTGACTGCTGGCATTCTTTTCTTATAAAGTACAACCTAGAGGTATGTGTATATCATCAGGATCTATAAAGTAAACATATAAACCCTTTGCAAACATTTCTGTAGATGGGAAATATAGAGATATGTTTGATAGTATTTTAAGGAAGAGGAAAAGTAACAGATATGACAAAATAACCAAAAAATATTCCTATTGAAATTACGTTATACTTTCCAAAGGACTAAGAAGTAAATATATTAAACAAATTAAATAGGTATGTAAAAAAAATGGCAACTGAAAAAACTTAACCTGGCCCCCTACTAACGTCTAACACAAAAGTTATCAGTAAAGTATTGAGTGCCAAGGCAATGCCTTCTCATCTTGTCACCACCTAAATGCTATTAATTGAATGACTTCAAATTAATATGCTATAAAATTATTAGGTTTATCAAATGTAGCATATATCTTTGATTATATACCTACCTACTCCTGGTGTTAAATTATTAAAAGTATGCTTAATTTATGTGTAAACTTATTTCAGTTCTCCACAGGAAAAAATAGGCAGAAGAGTTATCTAACTGTGAATATACTAAAGTAAACTTGGACAGTATGAATTAGTGAATTAGTATCTATGCTATCATAGTTTGGCTCCTAATCCTATTTTAAAATTCAAAATACTGACCTGTATTATACATGTGATAACTAAAATGGTAGTAATTAAAAAAAAATAAAAATCCAAAATCTTGTGATTAGGAAAAGTGAAGGGACCACTGAATTGCTATTTAAGTTTTCTATTCCTGGGTAATAAATTACCACAAATTCAGCAGCTTAAAAAACAAAGCAAAATATAATTCTATAAGTAAAAGTATAGGCTGGCAGGCTGGATTCTTTCCTTAGTGTTTCATGGGGCTGAAATCAAGGTGCTATATGGGCTGTGTTCTCATCTAGAACTTGGAGTCCTCTACCAAGTTCATTTAGATTGTTGGCGGAATCAAGTTCTTTGTGATTGTAGGATTGAGGTTTCCAATTTATTGCTGATTCTTGGCCTAGACTGTGCTTAGCTCCTTGTAGCCATGTGTGTTCTTTGTCATGAACACCCCACCCCCCCCATCTTCAAAGCCAAGGGCAATATGGCAGTGCTTCAGATCCCTCTTATTCTTTGTATCTCTTAGTTTTTATCTCTCTGATCTTTAGACCCACATTTAAAGGCTCATGAGATTAGGTCAGGTCCATGCAGATTGTATTTCTATCTTAAGGTCAAGTGATTTGGGACTTTAATAACATCTGTAAATTATTTCACATCAGCACCTAGAGTAGTGTTTGAATAAGTAGGAGAAGGTGTATATATAGGCCAGTAGCTGTAATCATGGAGCCATTTTCAATTTCTACCAATGACACCTCCTAGCATGGTGACTTGAGTATATACCATTTGCAAAGGTGTCCTTCTTATTTTTTTATTGTTGTGCAGGGAAGTTAATTATTTTCTCTTCCCCATGCAACTTTGCCATATTAAAGTACCTTCATGTCTGAGAGATAAATTGATCATACTGTCTTCAAATAATTTATGCCAGTCTTCCCTCCAAAGACCCTGCAACAAGCAAAAAGGTATTATCTTAGAACTACAACCAGGGTGTTATTTGTACATTTATATAGTATAAGGTAAAGTCTCCAGGTGATCAGTACTTCATTAGTAAGCAGTGATACCTTAGTGATATAATTCTGACTAAGGAACCCCCAAGTTAACACCAATTTTATGGTCTCTTCCTTAAGTCGTCAGACTAGCGAGTCTTACCTAAGATTGCTCTAGACCTGCCTGTACAACATGCTAACCACTAGCCGCATGTGGTCATTGAGCACTTTCAGTGCTGTTAAAACAAAATGAGATTCTCTGTAATTGCAAAAAATACAATTTTTGAAGATATAGTATGAAAAAGGAAGTGTAAAATATCTCATTGATAATTTCTAATATGGATTACATGTTAAAATGTAAAGACTATTGATATATTGGATAAATAAATTTTATAATTAATTTCATCTTCTCAAATATGTTTAGTAGACTATTTTAAATTACTTAGCTTGCACTATATAGCTGTAGGACAACACTGCTCTAGCCCAGTCACTGTGAAACTTTGATTGAATATTCAATTTTGGTAATACATACAATAA
The DNA here is from genome assembly GCF_040939455.1 of Microcebus murinus. Classification (NCBI taxonomy): domain Eukaryota; kingdom Metazoa; phylum Chordata; class Mammalia; order Primates; family Cheirogaleidae; genus Microcebus; species Microcebus murinus. The sequence goes on along the minus strand of NC_134111.1, from coordinate 83,149,381 downwards.
GAATAGTGGAAGGGATGCTTTTGCATATTCACAGAGGGTGTTTATTTCATCACCTTCAATCAATTATAGATGAATGAGTCACACAGATCTAAGGACAAAACATCTGTTTGCACCTGCATTTTTCTATGTGCATATAGACCATATAAATTGCTACAAGAGAAGACTAAATTATGATAATTTGGGTCTGTATTTAGAATTCCCTGTATCACCTACTTTTAAAATTGAAAATTGCTCGAAGAGTTGGGATTATGTTGTACAGACCCTCTTAAAATTGTGTTTTATAGCCAATATTTCTATTAAAATATTGTTTAAATTGTATGTCACAAATGAACTATACTTAAGCAGAAAGATTGCTTAAGTCAAAGTTTCTGTTTTTATGCCTGCCATATATTCAGAAAATATTCAAAATTATCTCCTCACATAATTCAAGCATATGTTGTATTAGACCCTAAGTAAGTTTCTTTTTTTTAAAGCTTTCTATTTAACTAAAAGAATCTAATTAACTGGGACCCCCTTCTGTGATGTGGTTACATAAAATGATGTGTAGATATTAACTCAAATTGCTCTCTTCATGCTTTTTCTCATTACCTCAGCACATTCCCTAACTAATCATTTTTTATAAACATACAATTATTTTTCTATACTATGTATATAGGCAGGAGCTAATTAACAGGGAGTACTTTGATTTATCAACAAAATTCCCTCACAGGGATTTCATTTTCTGCCATATCCAACCTCACACCGAAAGTGGTATAATTTCATTGTAATTTCACAATGAGTCAGTACTCAAGAATGAATGACAAGGAAAGGGAAACCTACCTCTAATAAACTCTAAATGCTTGTAGCCATTGTAATTTTTATAGCATTCTGTTCCTCTCCTCAGAGTAAAGCATTCCGTATGCTTGAGTCATTTATGGAATAATTATAGTTACTTTTAGTAGAGCAAAAATAAAACAACAACAAAAACCTTTTACCATAAAAAGTTTACTTGTTGAGGGGGAAATATTCTTTTTTAAAAAAATGAATAAAGCAAAATTTATTTCCAAAGCAATTTTATTGAACCTCTGGACCCCAGATCCTAGAGTTCAAATCTCAAATTCAAGTCCCAGAGTAGATAGCTAAATTGCTCTACATACAGGAAAGAAAAAAAACAAATCAAAACACCAGTTTTATTTATCTCCGAGAGTAGTGATGCTTTCTACAAAATTTTCTCATATTTATTTATCTAGGAGCTTGTTTTTATTACTCTTTTAAACATCAAAGTTAGGTGTGGTGGCACACTCCGATAGTCCCAGCTACTCATTGGGCTGAGGTGGCAGGATCCCAAGAGTTGAAAGTTACAATGAGCTGTGAACACACCACTGCCCTGAAGCCCAGGTGACAGAGTAAGACCCTGTCTCTTGAAAAAAAAAAATCAGATTATCATATTTAATATTTACAACAAGCATATAAACATAGTTGTCACTATTGCCATTTACAAATGAGGAAACAGTCTCAGAGTAATTCAGCAATTTACAAAAAAAAAAAAATCACTTATCTAGTTTCTGAGCAAAGATTTAAACTCAGGCATGTCTGAATTCTAGAGACCACATTTCTTCCTTTCCACCAGGTTGGTTCCCAAGTAGTAGAACAGTTAAGAGCTACTTTTAGGATGAGGATGATTGAATATTTTATAGCCTACTTAAACAATTTTACTCATTATCTTCCCCTTAGTTCTAACTTTTATCTATTAAGCCAGCCTCTAATATATAGGATTTCATAGTGCTGTACTCACACATGGTATTTTATTATAGAGCAATACTTTCTATAATCTAAACATGTATTCCTCTCATTGCAACATAATGTAATTTTTTAAATATTCTAAATATATAAGTGACTAATGTAAAACATACATGAATAATCAGAGGCATAGTTTTTTAAATCTTTTCTAAAGTGAGAGTTATTTATAAATTTGCAGGTTTGAAAAAAGAAATGTTCAATTTGAGAACAGCTTCCACCAGATCTGTCACTAATTCTATTAATGCCACCATCCTTAGACTCGCTCATCTAAGTAAGGTATGAATAAAAATTCAAATTGCATGGACACTGAAGTAACATGAAAGACAATGTAGTACTGGGCTTTGGCAGGCACTTCCTTTTCCTCACTAGCTCATACTGTAGGATGTGTGGGATTGACGAAAATTGATCAGATGTACTAATGCATTTAGGTAGTAGAGTATGAATCCTAAATTGTGTATTATTTGGCTCTGGTTGACTAGGTAAAAGGCAATTTCTCCTACAAAAAATTTCTCCCACTGTTGATACAGTCACATATAATATTTTATGTTTTTAAAAGAAAACAAAAACCCTCTTCCATATATGTTAATGCTATTTAACAACATCCAGCAGTAAACACTCATTGTATTTATTACATATTAAGCATTAGCTAAGGTACTGAAAGAGTATGGAGATAAAAATGAACATATCCCCAATATCATGAAATTTATAGTATAGTGAAAGTGATAAAGATTATTCAATATCAGCTTATATTACTGTCATTACTTATTATAAAGAAAATTTTAAAGGGATTGTGTGATATAGGGGTGGTAAGAAAAGAAAAATACAACAGATGACACTTGATTTTTGACCAGAGTAACTGGGTAAAACGTGATGTCATAAATTGAGATGGGGAAGACTGAAAGTGCAACACATTTTATGAAGAAAATAAAATTTCTGTTAGGATCATGATAAACTTGAGGTGCTTATTTGATATGTGAGTGAAGATTTTGCATAGGCAGATAAATGTAATGCTCTGGAGCTTAATCGAAGGGTCTGAGACATCAGTCATGTTTAAATCTATAATATTAGATGAGAGTCCACAGTAGAAGGTATAGATGGAAGAGAAAACTGAGTGAGATGGGTGGGGAACTTGTGGCCTTGGGGTCATATGTGGCCTTCTGGATCCTTGAGTGTAGTATTTTGACTGAATTCAAATTTTGTGAAGTTTGGATTCAGTCAGGGGTCCACACTTGGGGATCTGGAGGGCCACATGTGGTTGTGAGGGCACAGGTTCCCCACTCTGAAAGAAGGCTGTAGTATAGAAAAAGAAATTGAGACAGAGTGGGTGAACGTAGGAGGAAACCAGGTAAGGGCAAAGTCCTAGAAGCCAGGTGAAGGAAGTGTTTTAGAAGGAGTGTGAGCCCATGTGTAATACTAACAGGGAAGCAAGTTATTGACTATCATGTGTGATAAGATGGAGGTTAAAGGTGTTTTCACTGGAGTAGTGGAAATAAAATGAGTTAAACCTAAAATGGGTTAAGAAAAAAAGACACAATTGGAGACAGCTTGTATCCAGAAAGCTACTCAAGGTGTTTGCTATAAGGAAGGAGAACATGAAATCAAGGGGCAATGATTTCTGTAATGTGTGTAAACTGATGGGAATAATTCAAAAGAAAAAAAAAATTCAAATTTTAGCAAATAATGAACAACTGCTGGAAAAATTTTCTATAGTCATCAGAAGGGATGAAATTCTCAGTGTGCAGGGGAGAAGTTGGCCATGAAAAAGAATAGAGATCATGTATCCGTTGTATCTAGAAGAAATTTGGAGCCTATAGGTAAAGATGCAAGTAGATAGTGAATTTGATGATGAGAAGATGGGAAAGTCACAACTTGTCTTCTTTAAATGAAACATAAAATGAGATCATCATTTTAGACTAGAGTTGGGGAAGCAATAGTGGAAATTCAAAAAAAGAAAAGATTTTCAGTAGTTCATTGAAGACAGACATCATCCAAGAAGTACAGTGTTATAGCTGGGCAGTGCTGAGGCACATCCACTTGAGATGTGTAGTCTAAATTAAAATGATGTCAGTAAGTATTGTGTTTTATTCAGCCATGTTATGATTGTTTAAATGTAGACATAGGTACTTGGAAATTGAGTTTACCCATGATTGAAATTTTGCCAGATGAGTGGAGGTAGAGGCCAGTGAGTTAGGATATATGATATATATGTTATAAATTAAAGAATCATAAGAACTAATTGAGTAATGAGGGAAGTTGGCAAATAAGGGAGGCTAATATATAATGAAAACACAATAGGGCCAATGATCTGAATATTCCAATAGCAAGAAAGATTATTGAAGTAGAGATACCAGATTAGATGGATTTAAAGGAGAGGAGATCCTAGTCTAAAAGTAGGGTACTTGAAATCAAGATTCTGGAGGTGGTACAGTTATTGGTAATGTAAATATTTTGTATTATCAATATGAGTGGGTGGTTGAATTCATTGGAAGTGAGTAGCAGGGGGTTGGGAAGCTAGCAATTTGGATGGATAGAGAGAATTAGGAAGATTCAACAAATATTTAGAACTTAAAATTGATTACCAGACTTAATGATTAACTGGATATGAATAAATTATAATAATAAACTGTTAATAATTTTTTCTAGATTTCTGACTTGCACAATTGGATGAATAAGGGTAACATGAACTGAGATTTGACCCAGTAGAGGGGTGCTAAATCAGTCATCCTGATTTTTGTCTCTCAGGATGAATTTGTGATGACTTTGACAGATCCAAGTGATGCTAAATGGGAAATTAAATATAGACATAGAAGTTTCTCCAACTGTTGATATCTTTTGAGAAATTTAGATGTAGTGGAAAGGAGAAAGATAGAGAAATAGTTGCAGAGGGAATAATATCAAAAGAAAGATATTTTGAAGATGGTTGAAATGTGAGTCTTTTGGAAGATATTATGGAGTGTGAAAAGTAAAAAGTACGAGAAAGGGAAGAGACTACCAATCATAGAAATTTTCTGAGAAAGCTAAAAGAATTAGGAGGCAAAGGAAATGTGCAAGGATTAGCCTTGGAGACAAAAAGACCCCCTCCTTCACCATTTATCAGGAAAGAATAAGTACACGATAGAGAAAGATGCAGATAGATGTATAACTTTGGTAGGCAAAGTCTGAGGGAGTTTTTGTTTAATGTTCTAAATTTCCTCTGAAGTTGTAGATGAAGTCATGTTGCCAAAAGGGAGGGGTATGTTTTAGTGTGTATGGCATGTTTGAAGGAGGGATGGTCTGGAAAATTAAATGTAAATATAAACTGTGCTGATGTTTGCATTTAATATATTCTGATATTAATTCACAAATAATCAATAATTTGCAATGTGTTGCTTTAGATATACCCTACTTGAAGGTCACCCTATTTTATTTTTGAAAGGGAAATAACATGCTGTGGTTTGTTATCAGTGACTCTGGACTCATTAAATTAGAAGGCTGTTAAATTCATAATCAGAATCTAACGGCATCCTATATGCATTCTGAGAAATTAACAGATTTCAATACCTGTAAGTGTTAATTGCAAAATGCTGATATGTAACAATTATCCCAAATTTCATCATTACCGCAAATATCAGCAATTGTGCAATGTGCAGGTACAGAACATTAGTAAATCACTACATCATGAAATACTTTTCCTATTTCAGTTTTATAATATGCTCTCAAGTAAGGAATTATGAAGGAAAGTCCCTTAAAATAAAATTCCTTTGGCTTCTGATTGTACCAGTGTTACTAAACTTATCTTCAAGAAATGGTTCTTGCCTCGGCAATTTGTCCATATGCCTTTCTCTTAAATCCATAGCAAGTAAAAGTAGAATTTAATATCCTAATGGTTAAAGCTCACTAGCTGTATTTTAGGTATTTATTTTTCTTTTTCCTGCTTTAAGGTTGATTATTTCTTTAATATGGTATAAAATAAAATTTAAAATTACAAAAGTAATACATGCTCAGTGTATATGTGTATGTCATTATGTTGGCCCTTTCACACATTAATACATGTACTAATACATATATACAATAATAAGGCTTCTTGTTTGTTTACAGACATGGGAGCATACTCTACACAGTATTTAGCAACTTAACTTTACTCATTTAATAGTACTTTAGGGATAGCCTTGCAGATCAACAGATGTAACTCTTCTTTATGGTTGCATTGCATTCCCTAGCATTAATGTATCACCAATCACCTATTAAAAGATAGGTTGTTTATAGTTTTATACCTTTTACAAATTATAAAATAAATAACATATATGTGTATATCTGGCACTACAAAAAGTATGTTTGACTAGAGATTAATTAAAATACATAGAAAATATTTGATTTTATTATTCAAATTTGCTAATAACTATTTGAAAAAACAAACAGGAACACATTAAAAATTATAGAAATTACAGCACAAGTTAAAACACATTTGAATTACAGTCTCAATGTAAAATATATAATCTTATAATAGATCATTTTCTTTCATACCTGCCTAAAATTAGGTGAATCCTGTCAAAGCATGGCTTCTAGATTTTCACCAGAAGTTGCCAAAGACTGCATGATTTACAAATTTCTTCTAATGCATTCATAGTTTCATTTATGGCATCTTTAATTTTTTATAGAGAGGACTTGTTGGATAAGGAAATTTAATTTACTCTCTTTCAAAGTTTGTTGATTTATTAACTGGTTTTAAGTGATCCTAGATGGTCAGTTATACATATATTTACCTTTAATATTTCAATAATTCACAGGATGACTTTGATCCTATATAGTGTGAAATAATTAATAAGTACAACTTATAGAATAACTTAGTAAGTCATATAAATGCCTAATTCTTTTATAAAATACTAAGCCTAGATTACTTAGAAAGGCTTTTCTTCTCTCTCTCTTTTAAATTACTATAGTTTTATTGCTTGATAATAAAGGATAACTGGCATGAATGTTACAAGATGGTGCCCATTGTATACTACGTTAAATTTATAGTTGTGTTCCTTAGATTGATTGGCTTGTTTGTTACTGGCTATTTGCAAATAGCTAAATACTAATATACTTAGTGATACCAAAATGTACCCAAAAAGAGATGGCTGTGTTCTCCAACAACTAACTTAGTGCCAGAGGGTGAAATTAGGGGCCATTAACTGCTATCTCTATTTTCTCTACGAAAAACTGAAATTTTGCATAAACTCAACTGGCATGATTATAAGTAAAGACAGGCTATTTGCCTAGATAACATCCTAGATGGAAAAATAAATATATGTAATGTGAAAAATTAAAAGACAGAGAAGAAAAAATTTTATTGATGTGCTTCATTTAGGAAATTTAAAAAGAAATACTATGTTTACTCCATGCTACTTCTAGATTATTTTCTTAATGACCGTTTACAAAACAAAGAGATTTTAAAACATCTTCTCCTGGATGTCCATAAACAATGCATAGCATCACATATGGCTGAATGTTAATAGTATATATAATTTTAATAATAAAAAATAGAGAAAGAACAGATTGAAAAATTAATATTCTCGCTAGGAAAAGACTGTTTCATGTAGATGTGGTTTTTTTCCTTGGCACTAATGATTTCTTTTGCATGTAAATGAAATGGTTTCAGGCAAAGTATAAAGTTGTCTTGGTATTATATTATTTCAATGTTATTTGAATTGGCTTAGGTTCGATTTTTTTTTCTTTTACATTATCTGGAGGCTGTGAATCTGTATTCAGAGCATCTGCAGAATCATAACATCTTCTAGGCAATCGCTTTTGAAAAAAATGGGTTTCCCCATAATTAGAAATGTGTTCTAATTAGGGGTTGGTTGTTTATATAAGTTTTAAAAGGAGTTATATTACTAAACATTGTTATTAGTTGCTTTAAGATGTGTTTTTGTGATTTCAGTTACAATAAACTTCCCCTTGGAATATAAAAAGTAATCCATTCTATATTAAAAACATTATTTAAAGTGAGGTACAATGACCAAAAGCTTTTGTAAAGGAGGGTTTGTCTTTCCTTCAAGTCGTCTGTGGAGTATTTTTAAATAGTAGGCAGAAACAGCCTCACCCTTCGTTTTTTTCCTTGGGTTACTTCCAATCAACTATGAATGCAGAGTTAGAAAAATTGGATATTGGTGTTTTGCCAAGTTAAATGCAAATGAAGAGTTCTGTCTCTTCCTGTTCTCTTTCTTGATCTCCCAGTACATATTTTCTTGATGTGTTAAGTTAGAGAAACATTTTACTACTTTTGAATTTTATCACTGTTTGAGAATGGATGACAATTAACATCCTCTCTATTACAACCCCTTAAAATTCAGAAACTGCATCTCTGAGGAAGCTCTATAAGCTTATATTTTGTGTTACTTGTGTAAATGTAAAGTCTCTGTCCCCCTCCCACCTGTATCCTTCTCCAGTGTGTTCAGTAAAGGCTGATGTAGGTAAAGCCTGGTCAACGGCCAAGAGAATGTGATGGTGAAGCACACGTAAGAGAAGCTCCAAGGCTGGTAAGTGTTAGCTAGAAAGGGGAAGGCCTTTGGTCTCATTTTTCTGCTTTTAAAAATCCAATTATCTTGAGATAATGCATTTGACATTATCTCAAGGGAAAAGTGGAAAATCTGGACAGTATTACTTTCTTCAGTTAGGATCTTATTTGGCTTTATGGGAAGAGATAGTATGAGTGGCTTTATCAAATACAAATAGTTTTATGTGTTATTCTATTTCATAACAAAAGTCTGGAAGTGGGGTAGCTATGGCCACAGGTTCCATGGATCCATAACATCAGCCCAGAATCTATGTCACTTTCTTGATCTTGCTGTTTTGGTAGTAAGATGGTGGCTGCAGCTCTAAGTGTTACATCTAAGAGCAGAAGTAGAGAAATAGGCTCCATCAGTTCTACCTGTCCTTTCCCTGGATTCCTCTAGCCAATATTTGCTTCCATTTCATTGGCCAGAAATTTGTTGTATGTTCACACCAGGATGCAGAGTGACTGGGGAAGCTATTATTTAACTTTTTAAAAATCACTAGATTGGAATATATTAGGTCACAGAGGATTAGGAATAACTATTTGGTTACTGTACTAGGACTTCGAATGTATGGTAGGTGTGAGGGACAAACTAAACTACAACAGACATAACAAAAATAACAACTTGTCTGAGGATTAGTTTCACTGCTTTGAGGAGAAAATATTATTTTACCAGTTACTATGAAATCAGGAATAAGCCAATGTTAGACACGTATCAGCTTCAGTTCAGAGAAACATTACATAAATAACTCTTCCTATTTTCTTTTCATTAAAGATATTTTAGAATTATGCTTTCTTAAAGTTTAAAAATATATAGGAAGTTCTGAAATTATTGTAGAATTTATATGCTTTCAAGAGTTGATTTAAGATATATAAATATTTATAGAAGTAAACTATTCATTCAGTTATTTATTCATATAATATTTATTTAATGCTTCTTTTCATGAGACAATAAACTAGGCTATGAAAAATATAAAGATGTCTGTGACACAATTCCAGCACTTAAAAGGATTATATTTAAACTTATAAAAATAGGAAAATACTATTATTTTATCTTTAAGCTCAGAATATGCTTGCTTATCATTACATAGATGAAGAGATGGGTGATACATCATATCCAGGGATTAAGTGTAAATATGGAAATAAAAAAAAATCTAATGATTGAGTTCTTGGGCCCTCCTAGATTTAGAGGTCAGGGAAATGAAGAGGAAACAGCAAAAATGACTAAAAAGGACTGAGGAGGTAGAAAAGAAGGTAGAGAAAGTGATGTGATGGAACTCAAGGAAAGACAGTATTTTAAGAAAGGAAAAATGATAACTCATATAAAATGCTACTTCCAGATTAAGATTAGCTCTAAGAAATTATTATTTAATTTGACAATAGGGAAACCATTGATGACTTTGATAAGGGCTGACTTAGTGGAGAGGCAGACACTAAAAATATGATGAGAATTGGTTCAAGAATCAAAAGAATGTAAGTAAAGTGAGCACTTTCAGGCAAACTATTTAAAAGATAAATTCAAAGAACATATTTCCACCATTGTTCCAAATACTAAAAGTCACATCAAGTTGGGGAATTGAATTTTTCAGAAATACATTATCACCTAAAATATCCCACTTAATATTTGATTTATTTGTAATAAATATTGAGAATTTTCTTAGAGAATGTTATTAGTAAGAGTGATAAAGCCAAAAATAAAAAATAAATGGGGAAATGATGACCCCAGACCTCATATGGCTTATAATTTACCTAGAAATAGAAACCAATCCGAGAGAGAATAATTATAAATATCTAAATGAAGTTTAGTCTGGGAGTATAAAAGAGACACATATGTATTAAAGACACTCTTGTAAATATCATAGCAAAATGAAATGAATTGGGTCACAGAGGTGGCAATAAAATTGAAACTGCTTATTAGCACTTAATTTACTTTATTTCTGGAACATAAGGTTATTCCTATGAAAATGATCAAATTATAAAAAAAAAAAAATGAAGTGGCCTCTTTGAGAATAGCTATGTTTAACTATCTTTTTCAATTAAAGAAGTTTCTTTGAGCTTTAATATTTAATGCCAAACTTTAAAATCTCCAGAAGGCGGATGCCTGGGAATTAACAATGAAATCAATGTAGGCTTACTAAGGCATCTGGCTCCGGCATGTGTTTCACCCAAGGTAAACAGCACCTCTATGGGCAACAGTATGAACAGGGTTTTTAAACGTACTAAATATTTTTAAGGTTTTTTACTCTAGTAAATGATTGGTCTCAAAAAGTCAGTAAGAAGATAAGAACAAAAAGATACTGAAATGGTAAGGTGGAATTCATGGTAATGAGAGAAGTCAAACCACATAAAATAATATAGTCTATCAGCAAAATGAAAGGGAGAGGAAAAAGCAGGAAAAAAGAAAAGAAAAAAGCCCTTGAGCTCCACTTTTCTTCCTTTGTATTTTGAACATTCCTAGAGAAAACAAAGTATTAAAAAAATGTAAAAGGAAGGACATGTTGTCTGTGATTCTTTTTAATTAAAACTGTGAAGCTATTAATAAGATCAGCACAAATGTAGGTCTTGAAATTAAAAGAGAAACAAATATACACAGAAATTTCAGATGTAGAGTAAAATGATAAGGAGATGTTGGATACCCTTTATCACTTCAAATCCATAGATCCAAAAGAACTCAATACTTTTCCTTCTAAATCTCTTTCTCCTGATTTCTTCTAAATGTTGTCTTTCTCCTGATTTCTTCTAAATGTTGTCTTTCTCCTGATTTCTGCATGTATGAATCAGCCTCATATTTACTCAGGCATGGGAGTCTAGCCATCTTTGACTCCTGCTTTGTCTCTTGTCACTGTTGATTTTATACTATTTATCAGTTCTGTTGTTAATAGTTTTTCCTCTGTCTTTTCTGTGCTTTCCTAGTATCTCTCTCATTGCCACTGATGATAACTATTAAAATAGTCAACTTAAACTAGTCTTTGCGAATACATTTTCTTTTCTCTGCTTACCTATCTTACAACTTGCTACCAGAATAATTTTCCTAATATACTCTTATAATTATATTTTGACAGAAGAAGAAAAGCTTTGGAGCTAAACATGCCAAGAGTCAAATCTTGACTATCTACTTGGAATGATTTTGACCCTGGATGGGCAAGTTAGATAACTTACCTAAGATTCATCATATATTAATAATTATATTGGAAGAATTATTTGATATAACATATATAAAATATCTAGCAAAAGTTGCAGTATTTATTAATCCTGCAAGAAATGACTAGTGACTCTATATTGATGTTGAAATTCTGGCTATTTTTCCTACAACTGTACCCACTTGAAGTTCTCTCCCATCTCACTTCATCCTAATCTTAAGTATGCTTCAAGGCCACCAACTCCCCATGAACAATTGGGATCTTCTTGGCAGAGAACAAGGCTGTTGTCAGGCAATATAAATAGAAAATGCATTGTCTGAAAACGGATGTGTGATATTTTTTAAGAAGGGCACTTTTTACATAAGCATTTTATCAAAAAATATTTTTTTTGGACAGACACGGTTGCTCATGCCTATAATCCTAGCACTTTGGGAGGCCAAGGCGGGAGGATCACTTAAGGCCAGGAGTTTGAGACCAGCCTGAGCAACAACATAGTAAGACCACATCTCTAAAAAAAGATAGAAAACTTAGCCAGGCATGGTGGCATGCACCTGTAGTCCTAGCTACTAGGGAAGCTGAGGCAGGAGGATCACTTGAACCCAGGAATTTGAGGTTGCAGTCCCGCTATGATGATGCCACTGCAGTCTATCCCTGGAGATAGAACAAGGAAGGCCCTGTCTCAAAAAAAAAATTTTTTTTCTTTAAGGCAAAAATTGAGGAATCTAAAGTATAGTGAAAAAAATCAAAGATGCTTTATATACAGAATTGTATATAAACAAGCAAAGTTATACTTTAAAAATGTATATGGATCTTCTGGAAATGAGACTGCTCTAAATTTGTATTATATAACTGTACCCAATAAACTGAACACAAATGTGCCAGCTTAATGTTTTGATGGATAGATAGATGCAACTTACCAATAGAATATAATCTCTCTTAGCAACATAGATGTCTGAAGTTACAGTACATAGAATAAGTGGGAATTTTGAGGTGAAGAAAAAATGCTAAATATAGGAAAAACAAATGGTGCCTGCAATGACTTACTTCTCTTCAACTTTCCTTCACAGAGCAGTGTTTATGTGATACTTTACGCTGTATTATGAAACTAATAAATTCCTTAGTGTGCTGAACAATTTTGATAGGTAGTGTAAACATATAATAGCCCTGTCCTCAATTTTTTAATCCTTTGCCCTATTGCTTCAGATTACCTTGTCCATGTAATGAATAGGTAATATGACGTAGTAGTACTTAATGGCTAAAGTATTTTGTCATTAAATGTTTATAATATTTTGTCTGTGTTGCTAAATGTATTTATATATATCTTGTCTAGGTAATATTATATAGACAATTATAAAATTATTATATAGTATATAGATATTATGATATTGTATAATAGAAATAAACTGTGAACAAATATGTTTGAGTACCAAAAATTCATCTGAGCTTTTTAAGAACTTTGATAAAAGAAAAGTTCTTTCTGGTCTAATTCCTTCTCAACACTTTACCTGTCGTGAATCACAGGTATAGAAATTCATAAGGGGATAATATATATTCTGAGGATGGTATCCTTAATCATGAGAATGCTTGCCTCAAAATCAAATGTATAAGTTTGTGTACTTTCCAAAACATTGTAAAAATAAAAAAAGCCAAAAAAAGACCCATAGGAAGTATAAATATTGTTTATAAAGAGAAAAGGGGATTACCATAAAACTATTAGAAAATTTTTCTCAGAAGCTAATCCTAGAAATAAAAGAATCGGATTATATGTACATATTGGTTTAATGGCAGTATCTCTACTGAAATACTTTTCTAACACTGTGGTATTGAATGAAATGTGACATTCACATATTGAAAAAATATTGGGCAAAAGGTTTAACACATGAGGACAAGACAAAAATATTCATATTTGTCTAGAAAGCGGGAGAGTATGTTATGATTCATTTGCTTCAGCATTTATACTTTTGGTCATATTTAAAATGTAGTAGAGGAATCTTGAACCCTGATCAAAGGACAGAGACATACTGTAATACTATAGGAGTCATCAAATAAAAACTGTAACTGTCAACTGATATCTACCTCGGAGTCTGACCCAGATCACTTTCATTTGCTCAGGAAGAAAAGATGTGTCATATTTATAGAGCATGTGGAATTCTGGGTCAGAATAAGCACAATTTGCAAGAGAAAAAGAGCTCTGTTAATGTAGCTCTCCTTGCCATAGGCAGTAACCCTTAAAATATCTTCTGGGGAATTTCAGTGTTTCCTAGTGTTTCAAGGACTCTTGTTTCAAGTCTGAACTGTTTTGGAGAAGACTGAACAGGGTAGCAGTGCAGTACGTACTGTCATTGTAATAGATACTGCTCGTCTTTGCCTTTCTTAAAAGAAATCCAGTTTTTTAAGCAAAAAAAAAAAAGAAACCAAATTCCTTTTAACTGTTTTTTTCACTAAGAAAACAAAATGATATGAATATGTAGCAATACAGACGAAATGATGGTTCAAGGAGAATTAAGATAGTAAGCTACAACTAAATATAAAATCAAAGGGTCTGTGAAAACCCCTCAATAAATTCATGTGTTTTTTGTATTCTCTAATATCAAATATAAGTATTTGAAGAAAAACCTGGTGGATGATATTTGTGTATTCTAAAAAATAATAATTCTAATATATCATCTTTAGAAAAAGATAAAATATAATCTAGCTGAAAATGTAATGGACTTGAAATTCCAATACATAAAATACTTGTATTACTATTTATGTTTGGTCTTATCTAGGTATATTAACTTTTCTGAGTCTATTCTTCTTATATTTAATATAGGATTTAAAAGATCTATATTATATATTTATTGTAAAACTATACAATATATGTAAAATGAAATTTCTAATTATAAAATGTACAAATATTGGGAATAATTATAATGAAAAGTATACAATCTATCTAAATTATTTAAATGTAAAGGTATTATATAGGACCAAATCAACCTTTTGCTTCCCCCTATGAAAAGGAATGACTTCTATATGAGGCTAAAAAGTCTGATATTTTCATTTTTATTGGATTATTTCCTATTGAAAATGAGTGGGTTGTTAGTGATACTATATGTGCTATAAAACCCATGAGTACCTAACGGCAGTCAAATCTTGTGTTCCTCTTATTGAAATAGTACTTAGGCTGTGTTTAAACTGCTTACATTAATTAATAAAATATTGAAAATGTTCTTATTTTTAAAGTTTTATTCCTTTTCTCAGTTTGGCACCTGTGAATGGATTCTAAGAATTTTCTCCTAAGAAAGAGTCAACAGGTTTTTGATCAACTTCATTTTCCTTATAGCAAGAGCAAGTTAGGAAACATATTATAGAATGCATCCCTGAGCATACATTTAATCTCTGGTTCATGATAGACTCATGCTTTCTTCTATGGCTACTATAAAACTTTCAGATGAAAGGTAGGATACAGGCTGATAGACAATGTTACCTAATTATATTTTTAAAAGAAAATATAACTTCACAGAGAATCATCACATTTGACCCTGGTTTATGAAATATTCATTTAAATTACATATATGTTTATTAGAGACAGTAATTAATTTATCTTCCCAGCACACTTGCTGGAAATAATACTAAAACACTCATGTATGAGTATAATGTGTGTGTGTGTGTGTATATATATATATATACACACACATACAGGCACACACATTTATATAGATGTGAAGACTTGTTAATTCAGGGTATTCTAGATTCCCTTAGATTGGGCTAAACATTTGATTTATTGTTCACACAAGGACACTTTTGAGAGTAACAGGGGTACTATTGATACTTGGACTGGCAGAAACTGAGACTGTCATGGCTAAAGTGGTGCATATAATTCACATAAGCTTAGAGATATTTGATTTAATAATAGTACTAGATATGATCTGGAGGAAAATTCTTCATATATCATGAATGTAAAAGACTATATAGTTTCCTACTGAGTTTATTTTTTATAAGCTTAGGTGAAGAATGTATTTATGTGTTTTTTAGCTGAGTTATTTGGTAGGTGCACAAAACTTACAACTAGTTAGAGGCAGACAAGTAATTAAAACTTAGATTGATCTAACTCAAAAGTGTCTTTCTGCCACAGTATACCACTATAATGTTAGGGACACTATTTTAACATTTTTTGAGACTTGCAAAGTTTATTATACAAAAAAAGCCCTGTTATATTCATCTCACTAGCCTATTGTTTTTGTTTGTTTTTACCTCCTGTGAACATTAAAACATACACACACACACATACACACACATGAAAAATTTCAGTTTAACCTTTAGTGCTCATAAATAAGCAGTAAAGCAGCTCTATGTCTGATCCAACAAATCCTGAAGACCTGACTTCAAATTACTTAGTTTAATTTATAAAAGTGAAACTCTCTGATTTAAAGTCAATACTATTAATTGCAAATCATACCATTAATGTATTATAGGACTACAAGTTGTTTCTTTTATCTTTAATTAAAAATTATCCTGTATTCTAAAAAAAATGAAGAATAGTAAAACTATATTATAAACTTAATAAACCTTTTATTTTGCGATGAACTTGTGTTACGTATAAAAAAACCTCATAGCATTCTTTGCAATGACTATATTGGTCAAAAGACTAGTTTTACCAATTTTAAAGAAAATACCTCTGTTCCTTTTAAAAGGATAGCCAGCCCTTATCATTAAATGGAAAGAGTATAAAAAATAATTCTTAGAAACATTTGAGTTTTAATCATAAAGTATATTAACTTACCACATTTTTTGTGATCTGATATCAGAAAGGAAACAGATCAATAAAGGAAAATATTTGGATGTTTAAAAAAATAAGGTTTCATGTATCCTTTCACATATTATATTTTCCAGGGAGAGGAATAGCAGGGTTCAAATATAGCCATAGATGATAAGGATGTATCTTTTTATATGAGCAGTATAGTTTTGGAAGATCCTGCCCTTTTATGAGCCAATTGTATTCAAGACAATAAAATATAATATATTGTGTCATCTCTGAATTTCTAAATGAAATTATGAAAATAAAATCATATGCTTTTAAGTAAATAAGCAAATTTCATTTGTGATTCAGAATTCCTATGATATTAGTTTCTTGAGTAGAGGGAGGGGGAATATCCATTTCATTATACTATTTCCAAATCATAGAATAATATAAGCTTATTGATCACATCGTTTCAGTTTAAGCTTGGATCTGGCACTTGAAATTTATATTTAGGGGACCTGAATAAGTTTAAACAACAGCCAAAAAGACAAACCAATCAACAAACACTAGCTACAGATGAGGGATTACAGAGTATTTATGGTCTCTCAGTGTTTGGCTCTTCTGATCTCAATAGTGTCATATCTGAGCTTCTTAGAGGTTCCTCTGATTCACAAGCATTCATAAACAGCCCAGTTGGCAATAGCCAACATTAGACATAGGAGAGAGACACAACAAATTAAAGAAGCAACTTAGGTAGTCATATCCTCTTTATCCAAAGGGTCTTCATAAAGAGTTAAGCATTAACTCTCAGGAAAAAAAAAATAGACTTCTATCCTACACCTACAAATATCTGGGAATTATCAAAATTGGGAGGAGTAGGAAATGTGTAAATAGTATTAACTTTTCAGATTACCTTTGTTTTATGGAATGTAATATTAATTATAAGAAACATGATGGTAATTAAATGTCTAAGACACATTAAACTATAATGAATAGAAAAAATATGCAGAAGCACTTAGAATGCAAAAGTGGACAGGGAATAACGAAATGAAATCTTAATTGAAAAAATGCAAAATAAACATTCAAGAAAAAAGAAAACAAGACCATTAACAAAACTAAACTTTTAGACAATGATTTTTTTCTATATTTTTCTTAAATTTAATAACTTTTATTTCAAAAGAAATATCAATACAATATAAAAATAAGAAAATATACATTAGTAAAAATAAAAAATAAGAGCACCGTGTTCATACCACTCAGACAACTACTATTTTGTGTCTTATTTTATATTATTCCAGATCTATATATCTATAGGTACATATGAATACATTTTCCCCTATTGTGATCCTACTCTTTTGTAACCCAATCTTTTCAGTTTATGGTGTATGTCTTCCTGTGGCAGCAAATTTTCATCTCATCCACTACCTAATTCATATTTACATTTCTCCAGGTATCCCCCAAAAAAGACTCTTCTAGCTGATTTGTCCAAACCAGGATCCAATCCAGGGTTGCATTTCACATCTAGTCATTATGTCTATTAAGTCTTCTTAGTCTACAACAGTACCTTTTTTTCATGACATTCACTTATAGAATGTTCCTGTTTCTCGATTTCACTGGTTGCTTCTTTGTGGTTAAGGATTTCTTTTTCAAAAGTACATTCTGTGAGATTATGAAGAATTTGGCCTCTAAAAATGTCTAGCAAAACATTAATGTATGATTTATTTTGTTTTTTAACCACTAGACCACCAGGGATAAAATATGATTTCTAGGCAAAGAAATTGTAGTTCTTTATTTTTTTCTGGTTGTACCTCTAACATTCCTGCAGAGTGTAATCGAAGAAAAAATAAAGTAATGCAAATCAACCAAAGGAATTGCTGTGGGAAAATATTTAAAGTAAATGCTAACCAGTAAAACAGAAATTACTGTCTAGTGAGTTTTTGAATATTATATTTTGACTGCTAAAGCCAGCTGAAGTATTAATAGTAATGATGTGGCAATTGATCTTCCTTGAAATAAGATGAAAAGATGTCTTGTTTTGTCCTATGAGAAGTTTGTTCTTAAAAAAATAAAATAAATAAGCAAACAAACACAAACTAAAATAGAGCATTTCTTTTCATTTACATTGACACATTTTCATAAATATATATCATCTATTCTTTTGAAAAATAAATAAGCAGAGAAAGTTTAGAGTTTGGTCTAAATGTACAGTTTACAAAATATTGGACACTACTGTCAATTATACATAAATTCTTTGTAATAAAAAATTGGGCAGAGGAAACAAAAATACAATCCTTTCTATACTAGTGATTTTTCATGGATATATTTGGTATTTCAGCTAAAAATTATGCCTTGGAGTGAAAACCTGAAATATTTTCTGAAATACATATTTAACTGGAATGCTCAAAAATATAATCTTACACAAATGAAAACCTATCACAATGATGAGTTTGTGTCCATACTATAGTTTAATTTTCTCAGTATAGACTTTTATATCCTTAGGAAATCCCATTTAGAAAAATCTAGTTGAATTATAGCAACATTTCAGTATGCTATAGTGCTTTGAGCTGTCAGGAAACAACCTTTTGGATGAACTACGCTTTTAGGTTTTTCTGCGGTTTTATATGACAATATAGCAGTCATAATCTTTAAAAGACATGACTTCATTTATAGTAGAAATTACACAGACGTTTTTCAAGAGCTCTTTAACATTTCAAGATTTTATTTACGGTCATCTACTATCATTATTTCTGACCTATCTTTGAGCAAAACTTTATTTTGCAAAGAAAATATTTTTTTCTATAAGAATGTAGTGTATAGAATAGATTTTTCTAAAAATAGAACTATAAGCTATAAAGTGCTTCATTATGGACAGTCTGATCATACAGGGAATTCTTTTTTAATTTTGATATCCATCATGGCTTCATGGTCAAATATTTGTTAGGTAACACTTGTGTGCTTCACTTCAGGTTATTTGCTATGGCAAATGAAATTAATATATTTCAGAACTCTGACCACTGAAACCTTATAGATACTGCTCTACTCTAGAACAAGAAAATTAAAAACCACAAATATTACTGTTCAAGCAAGAAAATATTTATCTTAGAAAACAATAAGAAATGATAAGTTTCAAAATTATATCATTGCTAAAAATACATTAGAAAAGCATTTTCAGAATAAAAATCTCCAATCGATCTCTTGCTAATTCCTATTTGGTACTGTTTACATCTTGCTATGTCTTACTTAATATGCAGACCTCTTTTATGAGAATACGATGCTTAGAATACACTTTTGATTATAATACTCCTGTCATCATCTCTGTGAACACTTTAACCTGTCTGACCCTTTATCTTTCTCCTTTCCTTTATTCTACCAGAGTTGCTCTTGGATCAGAGTTTCAAATAGCACTTTTGGCAATAACCACTCTCTCGTTGTTACCCTCTACTCTAGAAGTGTGGGGTTCATATGCGTCCAGACCACCCATTTTTACTTTGGAGCAGTGGTTCTTCACTGGAGGTGATGTTGATAGACCTTTGACAATGCCTGAAGATATCACAATGACTAGAGGATGGGGGTGCTGCTGGCATCTAGTGGATGGAGGCCGGGATGCTGCTATACATCCTAAAATGCACAGGACAGTCTTCCACAACAAACTAGTATCTAGCCCAAAATGTCAATAGTGCCACTGTTGTAAAAGTCCACTTTAGAGAAAACACTGAAAATAAAATTATAAACCATGGCAATGTTATTAAAATGTATTTTCCATTTATTCATAGATGATAGTAAAATTTTAAATGATTCCACACCAACATTTTGGCATATGTTCTTCATTCTGTTACTGAGCTTTACATTATTCATCAAATGGCATGTTGTGGCTGCTCATCCTCAAAGACTTGTTGAACATGCATGGTTTATTATTTCAAAAAGAGAAAAGAAAAGAACAAAACCTACAGTTTTTACTATGAGAAAGATTTTGGTAGATCCCCAATGCCATTTTATTTGCATTTCATCCAAATGACTAGACTTGTAAAATGTGGATAATGTCTTCTACAACTGCTGTTTCCACTTTCTGTGTCTTCTCTCTCTTCATACTTTTTTCTTTCGTTCTGTTTGGCAGAACTCCACTGATCGCAGCTGGAGTCATTGGTGGTCTCTTCATCCTGGTCATTGTGGGTCTGACATTTGCAGTTTATGTTAGAAGAAAGAGCATCAAAAAGAAAAGAGCTTTGAGAAGATTCCTGGAAACAGAGGTGAGATGTTTATTTCTGCTTTTCATGGGTTGAGAGATTTTCATTAGGTTTAGGTTTAGATGATATTGAGTTTTTTAATCCAAGTAAAATTCTGTTCAATTTCCCAGTGAGGATTTTATTTATAGTACATTAGACCAAGCTGATGAAAAATCGTATTATAAAGTAAAAGCAGTCAAGACAGTTTCATGGCTTCAAGTAGATAAATGGCGGGGGTCAAGAAAATTATTGTACTGGAGGAAAAGCAGACCTGCTTCTTTGTGTGTGTGTGTAGGGGAGTTCCCATTAGCAAGCTTCGGATGGAGGATATCTCAAAGCAGCAGAACTAGAAAATATCTGAGTAGAAGATATCTCAGTTACAGAACTAGGAAAACATCAGAAAGAGAGACAATTTTTCTGGTTCAAAAGATAATCAGATAGGCAAGTAATATATGCTTTACCTAGGATCATTAAATCAGTAGCCAATAATCTCATTATACCAGCAGTGAAAGACCAAGCTTATAGGATAAAGCTTAGTGTTGTAATCACACAGACCTTACAACACAATTCATGAGATTCATTTAATATTATGTATGGTGGTTATTGTGAATATGTTAATTACTCCTAAATGATTATAATTTCTTTTATATTGCTACACTGAATTCTCTAGCATGAAAGCTGATAGTTTTAGTTTTTCATTGTACAGGGAACATTTACAGACACTATGCATTTCTAGATCCTTCTTAACTTGTACCTCTCTCCTGATACAAACATTCTTGCCTATCTGAGCAATTCAGATCAAATTCTTTTCTGAGACTAAGTCTACCCTGGGTTTGTTTGTTTTCTTTCTCATTGTCAGTGTGACAAGCTGACTTTCCCTCTGAACACTAACAGGAATGGGAATATTCATTTCACTCATGAACTTTGTACACTGATAATAAAATACATTCTACCTTTTTCCCTCCAGAACAGGGGTCCTCAAACTTTTTAAACAGGGAGCCAGTTCACTGTCCCTCAGACCATTAGAGGGCTGGACTATAGTTTAAAAAAAAACTATGAACAAATTCCTATGCACACTGCACGTATCTTATTTTGAAGTAAAAAAACAAATGGGCAAAAACACCCGCATATGGCCTGTGGGCCCTAGTGTGAGGACGCCTGCTCCAGAAGTTAAACCTAGATAGAAGCATCATGTGGAGTTTTCAGGAAACTACTTGATAGCTACTTAAAGGTATTTTCCTTAGAAAATACTTTCTAAGGATTGGAGTTATCTGAAATTAAGGATGAGCTGTCTCATCAACAGACATGTTCAAACAAAAAAAAAAAAGGTAGTCAATTACACATGGGACAATCTAGTAATAATACTTTAGCTGCATGCCTATAGAATATTAATTTCATCACTTTCAACCTTGAACATGAGAATGAAAGTTTGGGCACAACACATGCGCTGTGCATATTTTCAACTTAACAATGACACTGGAGGCAGGTAGAATTCTTCCTTATGGCCAGCTTGGGGCAGTCAGTGGGAGAATTCTGAAAAGTGAATTATTATAAACTAGAGTTGGAGAAGAATTGAAGATTTGGAACAACAGTGGACATCAGGTGACTAAATAAATGGAAGAGAAATTCTGTCTTTTAATCACTTGCAGGGAAGACTCATTACTAGGAAAAGAGTTGTATTCCTTTGTTTTAGTTTTTTTAATTTGGTGCTTTATAAGAATTTCCTTCAAATTGTCATTTCCTTAATGAATAAATAGCATACTAATTGGTTTTATAAGCAGCTTCTATTTTTGTAGAAAATTATTGCTTAGGAGTAAATTATTTTACATTTGGATGTTAGATAATCATAGAAAGCCATTTCTCTCAGTAAAAATAAATATGATTTTATGCCATCATCTAAATAGAAAAGGAATTTTTAAGAGGATCAATTTAAATCCGTAAATACTGCTAGGAATTTGCATCAGAGGTGAAGAACTTATTGAATCTTGATATAATGTTGGGATGCACCTAAAGTTGATGCAATTTCCCCAAATCATTCTGCTCTAAATTGTCTTTCTTATGTTAAATTTTCCAACACGCACTGACTGAAATGCACTGAGATTCACTGTAAGCTTGATGCTTTGGTAGATGCAATGATTCAAAAATGTATGGATTAGACATCATCCTATTCCTTCAAGAGTGACAAATTCAGTGCCTATAATATACCAGGCAGCATTCCAATGTCATCTTATTTCCTCATTTAATGATAATCTAAGGTAATTATTGTTATACCTATTTCACAGATGGGAAATAAGAGGCTAGGGGAGGGGAGGTGCTTTCTAAACCTGTGAGTGGCAGCACTGGCATACAAACCTCCAAGTTTAAACTCAATTCTCTTTCCACCATATCCCTGCTGGCAAAATGATACTATGCTTCGTTTAAGGGTATAATATTAAAATTCCTTGAAAAAATGTGTTTGTAGAAATGTTTTAAATGATACCTGAGAAAATTGCAGGAAACTAAGTCTCAGAAGTTTTCAAAATCTGAAATTACTTATTACATGGTATATGCCAAGACATATATATATATATATATATATATATATATATATATATATATTTTAAGTATATGTAGCCCAAAGTGCTGAAGCCCCCTCCCCAATTTTGCTTGTGATTTTATATGACTTTTATATGATTTTATATGACTGTGTGATATTTAAAAATATTTCACAAAAGTTACTCATTATACACACAGTGCATGTATCAAAATCTACCAAAAACTCCTGTACAGTAGAGTCTACGTCAAAGGGGTTTCTGCTATAGATTCATTTTTAGATTTAACAAATAATTTAGTGATTCTTTCTGAGTTTTTTATGTGACATGAACTTAGTTACATCTTATCAAATTTACCATTTTTTACAATATACATTTAAAAACGAAATTAGAAGCAATTAGTTGTTAAACTGTTAGCAAATAGCCTGTTTGTTGGTCATTTTTATCACACTCTTCCTAAAATTCTCACTAGAGCTACCCTTACCTTCAGGTAAGACTGTTCCACTAAGGGGGCTGTTATATTCACAGACGCATGATATTAACACCCACCCTGGAGAGCCACAGTGAGCTCCATTTTGTAAAGAGGTGAAGAGGTGTCTTGAAATACTATGATAATTTCAAGAGCATTTGAGTAGGAGTAGCCTTTAATTATTTCTTTAGGCTGGAAAAAAAAAAAAAGAACAGGATATGTGTCTATGTGTAAAATTTAGTTCCTTTATTTAACTTTAAAAAAAGGGGAAAAAAACCTCTTATTTCTCTCATTTGCTTTTTTCTCACATATAGATAAAAACCTGAAATTTTAACCTAGGATAGAGGCTTTTTGGTGCCCAGAGTCTCTCTTAATGTGTATTTCTCATATATGAAAATAATTGGCACATATTCAAATACCTTTCCCCTACCTCATTCATCCTCTCTAGCTGAATTCATATTTCAACTATAACATCGAAAACTATCAGCTTAATTTTACTTCTTTGGCCACACCCAGCCCATCTCATGACCTGGCGTTTTCCACCCTGAACTCATCCTGCAGACCTGCCCCACTCCCTGCCACATTACCTATGTGTCTTCTTCCATTCCCCTCTGCTGTGCCCAGACTGCTCTTCACTGTAGCAGTGCCCACCCAGGGTCTACCCCTTTTCATTATCTCAAGACTGATCTTCAAGTGTGTACCTCCTCTGGGAAGCCAAAACCAGTGAGTCTCATTTCCCAGTGGATCTTTTATTCCTTGCTTTTAATAGCATTCATTTATGATCTAGAATCAAATCGTAGACTTTTAGAATTTTTAACCTAACAAGTACACTCTGGCCTTGATACTTAAAGCATGTTTAAGGACCACCATAGGCATCACCTGGAGTTCTGTGAATTTCAAGTAGGCAAAATTTCAAGCCTACTCCAGACCTACTGAACCAGGACCTGCATTTAACAAGAACTTCAGGTAACTCACACATACACAAAAATTTTAGCAACGTGGGCCTGGGGTATCGGCATTGTGCTAATTTTTCTTCCCTCTCTTCTGATGTGTTTGTCCTGACTTACCAGATAGACTTTTAAGCTCTAAGAAGGCAGCATTTCCTTTTTTTCCTAATGTATCAAATCTCCTATGTTAGGATACATCAAGGTAGGCACGCATTTGTTACTTGTATTTGCCCTGGCAAAGAGCAGGGCAAGAGAAAGGATAGAGTCTAAAGGAATACATGAATGTTGTGTCTGCGCATATTACAAAAGTATTGTTTGTCAAAGAAAAGTGTATTTGTGTGTTTTTTGCATGTATAAGAAAGAGAACTAGAGAGAGAGAAGGACTGGTTGATGGATTGAAAGTTGTATAACCTTATCCTTTTTACTTTGCAGTTGGTAGAACCCTTAACTCCCAGTGGCACAGCACCCAATCAAGCTCAACTTCGTATTTTGAAAGAAACCGAGCTCAAGAGGGTAAAAGTCCTTGGCTCGGGTGCTTTTGGAACTGTTTATAAAGTAAGTAAAAAACAACACACACTGTCAGTTAATTTAAGTGTTGTTTCAGACTTTAAAAACATAATAACCAGAGTTATTACTTTAGCCAACCTAATTTCCTTTTATTAATAATATTCAGAGAGGAAGATCTATAGAAGTATAGAGAAGTGGCTGCACAAATGAATTCATTAATTTTTATTGAACAAGCTGGCATGGATTTATTGAGAGAAAGACAGGAAACACTGATACAAAGCTTCTTTCTCTCAATGCCCTCTCCTGAGCCCCTTTTAATATCCTTTTTCCCTTGGCAAGTTATCATCATCCAAAATAGCCAGCTCCAACCCTTTTTCATTACCCCTACATAGTACTCCATGAAATCCCAGGCATGCCTGGGCAATGCGCCATAGTCCCTTGCAAGGAACAAGACCCCATCTCTACTAAAAATAGAAAAAATTAGCCAGGTGTGGTAGCACACGCCTGCAGTCTCAGCTACTTGAGAGGCTGAGGCAGGAGGCTGGCCTGAGCCCAGGAGATTGAGGTTGCTATGAACTAGGCTGAAGCTACTGTACTCTAGCCCACATGACAGAATGATACTCTGTCAAAAAAAAAAATAATAATTAAATTAAATTAAATATATAAATGTTTTAAAAAGAGTAGTTATTTGTTGTCCATGAGTGTTTCACCTTTATTGAAATTACTTATAATAAATGTTATTGGCAGTTTCATAAATTTGTTTGCATTTTATGCCTGGCATGTATATGGCTGACCCTAAGTTTCAATCACTATATCAGTTGTTATAAGGACATATTGTCTTAAACTATAAAGTATTATTACTGACCATAGAAATGTAAATTGGCTTAACCAATTATTTGTGGATTTTTTTCCTCCTAAGTAGAAATGTGTTGTGTTTAAGCATTAAAGATTGGAACCAATATCATGGGTATCAGCATAGTTGAATTTTTATCTGGTCAGGCATAAAAAATAATGACAATACTTATTTTAAAAAGCAGTACAAATTAGTTCACATTGAATTTATATTTTATTTTATAAGTATACTTGAGAAATACTTTAATATTGATTCTATATCTTTATAAAGTAACCTCCCTACAGCTATTTAATTGAGTAATAAATAGTAAGCCTGTTCTTTGCCCCAAATGCCATCAGTTCGAAAATGTAGCCTGTTGGTCTTGGGCTTCTTTTTTCCTATTTCTACTTTAATTTTTTAAAATTATATATAAGAATATTATTTTGCATTTGACAGATACATTTCCCTATTTACTATTACCATGAAGAACACAACCATAAATTCACTTTCTAAAGGTTAAAGTCTTTTATTTTCTGTATTATTATTGTACTTCTGAACAATTCTTGTGTTCAGGTCTCCTCCTATTATTACAACTTTGGGTAACACAAATACATATGTTTCAGCATAGAAGTTCAAAGTGAAAAAACATTTTTACCTTTTTATATGGCTACAACCAGCTGATATTAAGAAAGACAGGAAATGGAGATATTCTGTTCAGGAATATCAGACTATTTTTTCTTCCTCCTATTTTAATGTTAAAACTCTTACAAAAAGTCTTTTTAGAGGTCAGTGCTAATAAATTAAAATTTGAGATATTTTTCTTCTCTTGACCTCATATTTGCTTTTGTGTTCATTTGGAACAATATGTCTCTTAAAAAATATTCTTGTATGATCTGTTGATCCTTGTATGTCTTATACAAATCATTGTCCCCATTCAAATCTTTGAATTAAGTTTACCCAGAAATGCTGTTATTTAGCTTAATGTTGTACCTTACATAAACTCTACCAACTTACTTTCCCAGGGCATAGATCTCATTCAGATATTGTATTTTGAAAAGAAGAGAGAATTAGCAATGGCCAATATAAATATTTTATACTTCTTCAGAGATAATAAAATCCTTCACATATACACACATGCTTTTTAATAATATAGACAAATTAATACCCTCTACCCATTCCCTTTGAAAATTAACTCTCAAATAAGTACTGTTGAATTAATTCATAAATCAATCTGAGGTTGAGGATCATGAGAATATGCTTTTTATATTTCTTTTTTGTTTTGTAGAATATTTAGAAAATATGCAAGCTGAAACAGATCTCTAACATTACTTAGCCCAATCTACTAAATTACTAAATTACAAATGAGACAACTGGAGTTCAAAAAATGAAACAACCTTCTCAAAGTCTTGAAAAGTTGACCTCATCCAAATCAGATGTTGTTATGCTATTCTATTTCAATCATTTATTCACTATTCAAAGCCTTTTTCATGCATAAAAGTTAAAATTAATAATGGTATAAATACCTTAAAAGCAGAAAATATATATATGTATCATATATATGTCATTCATCTTCAGATAATGAAAGCAGATAATAAAGTTGCAGAATGATATAACATATAACAGGTGCTAAATAAATGTTTGTTGATTGAATGAAAGAACATATGACTTCTAAATTATTTTTTAAGAAGTTAATATTTGAGAAGTCAAATATAATGTGAACTTTTTCCCTCAAAGGGCATTTGGGTACCTGAAGGAGAAACGGTGAAGATTCCTGTGGCTATTAAGATTCTTAATGAGACAACTGGTCCCAAGGCCAATGTGGAGTTCATGGATGTAAGTATGGATGCCCAGGCAATCACATTTTTATGCATTATCAAATAATCTGCTTTGAGAATTAAAAAAAAAAGATTATATAACTTACAAAGTTTTTTCTATGGAAATGGTATAATCTTATAATTAAAGAAATTTCTAAGACCACTTCACATTATATTATACTTTTTAGATTACCTCTGGTTCACAACTATCTGCGTAGATAGTTCATTAGCACTTGAATTTAGAATTTGAAGATATTTACAATCCTCAAGGTGAATTATATTTTATGTTGAATTAGACATAAAATGTTTCTATATTTTATTGTTGAATATAGCCAAATAGCCTTCTAGTGAATGCACTATGTAAATCGAACTGGAAATATATTTAGTAACCAAAAATAACCAATTGTATTCAATAACCAGATATTAATGTATTTCTTCAAATTAGTTGCAATGAATAGTATTAGAAGGACTATGTGGCGATAATAAGAAGTCACTAATATTTGGAAAGTATTAACTAAGCACCAAGCACTGTTATAAATAATTCACAAATAATAACTCACTTAATTCTCAGATATGACAATCCAGGAGCCTAGGATTGACTCAGGGTTAATTCAAGGTCACAAAGTTAGGAAATGGCAGGTCTAGGCTTTGAGTTCAGGCAACCAGGCTTGAGGAGGGACTTCTTTTTAAGAGCCAAAGAATAGTCAGGTTGTGCATGTTATGTGTTCTCTTTGGCAACTATTCAGCTCTGCCATTTTTGGTGAAAGCAGCCATAGGCAATTGAAGCAAAACAAAATGCCAGTGGGTGTGACTGTGTTCCAACAAAACTTTTTATTTACATAAACAAGCTGTAGGCCAGATTTGGCCTGCAGGCAAGCCCATGCTTTCAAGGGCTATGTGTTTAACTACTATGCCAAACCACATTTTGGGAATAATAACGATGATTTGAAAAATTAATTATGCTGTTTTATTATATTATGGTTATGATCCACTTGGTTGAAAATATCAATCAATATTACTTTCTATAATAAATCAGTCTCTGCTAAATTTAAATTAGAAACCTACCTAAGTCAGATAATTACTCCTTGTAATTTATTTTTTTCATTTCAAATTCAGAAGATAAGACGTTACAAGTTAAAAAAAAAAAAAAACTCCAACTGTAGAATGATAAGAGAGTTCTAAAGAATAAATGTACTTTATAAGGTCAATCAGAACTTTAAGATTTCCCCTAACAAAAATTGTAGATTGAGCTGTTCAGCAAATTTCATAGAGTAGGATAGAATAAAACTATATATATGTAGCATGCTGTTATTTTTTCACGTTCAACACAAGGTATCCTGCCAGGGGTTCTATCAAAGATCATATACGTTCTTTCTCTATTTTTTAGCATAATGTCTTCAGTAATAAGGATGATTTTGATTCTCAAATGACCTTCATATGAAAGATGATGCAAGCATATGCACTTTGATTTTTTTAAAAGATGGATTGCTATATATTTCTACCCAATTTCTCCTGTAAGCTCTTTTGCAAGTTTTTCAGGAGCTCAGTCTGTGACCTTGAATAATTTATTTGGGTATTATGCTAACCACTTTGTATAAGACTACTTTTAGCTTAACTTATTATTGGTTATTATATAATAGGGCTAATAATCAGATGGTACAAACCTGCTTTTCTGATTGTTTGGTTCCATGCCTTACCAGTTGCTTTACATTTTAAATATCACCCTACATACATATCATCCAATACCTGTCTAACAGACAATGAGTCCAGTAACAAAATAATGTTTCTTTCTGCAGGTCTCTAAAGATTCTGAACCTCTCTGCAGCTACATGTCCTGGCTCATATGTTAAAATTTAAAACTGAAGCCTTTTTAAGTGATGTCCCAATTACTCAATTTGATCTTGATCATAGCTATAAATTTGTGAAAGGAACTTTACAAGAAGTTAGAAATTATAAAGAAAAATTACAATGAGTAGAAATTGTTGATTAATTTATAAAACTGGTAGAAAAAATCTTACCAAGCCTAAGCTACAACCAAAGCTGAAATTCACAAGAATGCTAATAATCCCTGCTGGAGGCTTGGACAGCCATTTTTGTCATATTTCCATGGAAACAGACTGGCAAAAGGGGGTTAAGAGGCTACAAAATAATAACCTAAGGAAAAAAACCTCTAAAAACCTCATCATGATTTTGAATGATTATTTGAAAGCTCCTAACCCCATCCATTTTTTGTTTCTTGATCTGAAGTCTATTCCCATGGAAACAAGAGTGGGGATGGCAGCTTGAAGTCTTAGATTTCCACTGAATTTTAGATGAGGCTCTGATTGAGCCATGAAAGGAGTCATTTTCCTACATGGTTGATGGATTTGGTAACCAATAGACTCAAAGGAATTTGTTCTTTTTAAAAGTTAAGAAAAGTTAAGGAAAATATTTTGACTGTGCCTTTCCTACTTGTGGATAGATGCTAGAAGTTTAACAGATTGACGGACTGCTATTGGCAGAGTTTCAATAAATATTAGCAGAAACGCTTCCTACTATTTTGATGACTTCTTTCAAAACATTGGAAGGATAACATCACCATGATTAAAACACGGTTTTACTGGCAACATTGATGGTGAATTCAATATTTTACATAGACTGGTGTAATTTTAATATAAACGTATGCCTACATTGCATACCTACATTTTCAGCTCATCTGTTATGTGTGTCAGGCGTCCTCAAACTACGGCCCTCAGGCCACATGTGGGTGTTTTTTCCCACTTGTTTTTTTTTTTTTACTTCAAAATGAGATATGTGCAGTGTGCCTAGGAATTTGTTCATAGTTTTTTTAAAACTATAGTCCAGCCTCCAACGGTCTGAGGGACAGTGAACTGGCTCCCTGTTTAAAAAGTTTGAGGACCCCTGGTAGATGATTGTAAGTATTTGAATAACCTATTAAACCCCAAGCAAAGGTTTGTATAACGAAACTTATTTTATAATTTGGACCTAAGGATTTAGTCGAAATTACAAATGTTCTAGAGTTCTTAGGTTAAAAGTAATATGTTTAATATATGTCTCAGTTAGGGTTCTTCCAGAAGTAGAAGTTGCCCCCGAAACAAGGATTTGAGTGAAAATAGTTTATTTTGGAGGTGAAAGACTCCAGTAGGGGAATGTGGAAATAAGATAGGGGAACCAATAAAGCTAGCTGCCATTGTGAGAAACTGGAATTTCTTTCTACTGGAAAGACACTGGCAGGCAGTCAGTTGCAAGACACGCCTCAGAATTATCCTACTCAGGGTTCCAGGAGCTGGAGCCATTACATGAGCTCTGTCAGTTATCGATTGAGGAGTCCTGGGAGAAAGAGAGATTTATCTTCCTACATGTCCTACCTCCTGAGGGTAGCAAAATAGCCTTAGGTGGCAAGAGAAAGCTGTTGGGCAAAGAAAAGTGAGTGGAAGTCAGGTGGTACAACACTATGATAGAATGTTCCCAGGATAACTTTCAAATTGAAGTAAGATGTACTGCAAACATGTTACATGTCTCTTTTGGAAACGAGTGCATGTGTATGTTTGTACTTATATGCATGTGTTTCTATGTGTTTTATAACATTTTATAGAAAGAAAATAAAGTTTCCAAAGATGGTGGAAATTGCATACTCTCATTAATCATTTAGATCCTTTCCCACCCTGCAACTTTACACTTAGAGCAGAATAGTCTAGATTCAATAATCACTACTACTATATTTATGAGATATAGCCATGCTTTACTGGTTATTATGTGTCACAAATGCAGCACCTTAATATTCAAAATTCATCACTACAATTCAACACTTCTATTAATATTCAAGGGCAAAGGAGAGGATTGTTATATTTTCTTAGAATTTTTAACATAGGCAAAAAATAAATATGGGGCAGTTTGTGCACTATTAAATGCTACACTAAAAGCAAGAGAAGGAGAATCTTATCACAGGGCTTTTACTCGGCTCACCTGAATATGTCTAATGGATTCATAATGACAATAATAACACACTGCTGTGGCCAGTGCATTCTTCATTCCCATTAAGAAAGATCACACTGAACAACATTAAGAAAATGACTCTAAATGTCCACCTTCATAGAAAGAATGTCTGCATTTATACATGGTCCTAGTTCTTGTTTCAGATAGCACCATTTCAAAATGAGAAAAGTGTGACTTATTTTTTTTTAATCCACCAAATGGTGCTGAACACCAGACCTAAGAATGATGTTATTGAACAAAATTCTTAGATTATGGGACCATGGTAGATAAAATCAGCCAGACTTGATAGCTTTTCTGAGTTCCCACCACTCTGTATTTTTCCCCCAATATTTAAGCCTAACATCAGTGTTTTATCTAAATTGTTTTCTTAAAAAATTAGCTGAGAATGGAAGAAATTCTGTAATTATTCTAAATTTCAATGGCTGATCAAAAGTACTGGCTTAGCTCTAGCATGATCTTCTTGGCTTCAATTTTGGTTTTCCCACACCAAATTCACCATATAGTTCACAGAAAATTGCTGTCAGGAAATGTGTTTCAAAACATCCAACCTTATATGTAAATGGTAATATTTTATTAAAAGAATAGCTTGTTTTCTTCTCCATTTACAAGAGGAAATTTTATTTATCTTACACAACTGACGTTTTGCTATTTTCTAAAGAAATGTTCATGTGAATTGTGTTTATATGTTGTCTGTATTGTTTTTTATCTTGGTGGAAATTGTTTCAACGCTAATTGATGTCATCATAATGGGACAAGATGAATACAATATACTAGCAGTTTATATTTTCTGTCGGATTATATCAGACTTGTAATATTATTTGAAAAGATATTTTGTTCTATAACATTTTCACATTCCAAAAGTTCATGTATATGACTTCACATAGTATGAAAAACTCTTAGCTAGATCCTGTGTTATACTAATAGTGGATTTTTAAAAAATTCACATTTTTAATTATATCTGTTGACTTTATAGGTTTTGTTCATTTGCATATATGAAAACAATTCATCTATTTCAGAGGTGAAAAATGCAGAATGCCCTTTATTTTAAAGGCCAATTACTTAAATGTCACAAGATCCTTTACTATTGGCGTGATCTTGAAAAGATGGTTAACCAATCTTCTTTTTCTTAAGAAAAGATATAGGTAAAGTAATTAAGAAAAGTTCTGGAAATTTACTTTGCTTTTAAAAATAAAACACTATCTTCATAAAGAGAATCTATAAACTCCATTAGAAGCAGAATTTAGAGTCTGTCAAAACTGTACTAAAAAAAAAAAAAGAAAAATTTCCCAGTAGTAAAAGTAAATCATATATGCTACAGTTATTTCATTGGCTCTTGTTCACATCCTTTTAGTTGTACAGAACTTGGTCATCAGCACAAATGTCCCATCTGAAACTAATATTTCAAACACCCTACAATTACATTCTCTTTCCCCTCCAGTTTATTTTCTTTCATTGACTCTTTTCTGTGTCTCATTGTCCCTCAGCTGCTTCCTACTTTCACATCCCTCTGTAGTCAACTTAGATTCATGGCCCATCATTATAATCATATTATTACAAAAATCTTCAAGCTTCCTGTTTCTCAAAATCATGCTGCCAGGAAGCAATCTCAGAAGTATTAAAATTTCTCAGTGCCGGTTCTAGACCTCTTTTTAATCTACATTTTTCCTTAGATCATCTCACTAGATTATCAACTTCCATCTCTAGTCTGTTCTATGAACCTGATCTCATCTCCATTCTTGATATTGCCACATTGAAATCCCAGGCACATCTCAAGTTTGACGCACTCGGAATGGATCTCTTTATCCTCTCCTGTTAATCTCTCCTGCCTCCAATTTTACCCACTTAAATAATTTGTATCTCTAACCTGTTGTTCTTATCAGAAATTTGGAACTTATCCTTGCATGTCATAACCCCTCAAAACATCCACTTCCAATTCAAGGCAAATGCTTTGATTCTATGCCCAAAATACATTTGGATGTCATCCCCTTCTTTTTAAACTCCATTGCCATCACCTTAATCCAAGACATCAACTTCTTCAGTTTCAATTATGAGACTAGCTTCCAATTTGATATCTCTACTTTTTAATACAAAACTTGAATTCTGTCATTCCTCTGTATAAAAACTTTTATTGGCCTTACTGCAGTACAGTAAAACACTAGACTCTTAGCTTACAGAGCTCCTGATTACTTCCCCAGTTGCCTTTCTCTTCACTTTCTCAACACTCTTCCTTACAAGCAAGCCAGTTAGTGCCTCCACCTGGAGTGTTCATCCCTCAATTATACCTAATGGACTCCTAGTTATCCTGATTTTCTCAGCTTAAGTATACTTCCTCAAAGAGCTCTTCCTTGACTCCTTAATCTAAATTATACCTTACTAGCAGCATGCAGAAATCTTCCTCTGTAACGTTTACCATGGTAAGTTATTGTGTATTTATTTTTTTTCTCTTAGTTTTTATTGTAGAATTCTACTCTCCACCACTAGATTGCAAGATTGTTGATGACAAGGGACTATGTCCATTGACTGCACTACTGCATATCTAAGGGCAAGCACAATGGAAACATATAGTTAGGTAACACAATAACTACTTGGTTAATTGTCTGAATGCATTTTTTTTCTATTTTTAAAGACTTTTATTATTTAAGCCCTCTATTCCAGCCTAATTTCTGTAATATTTTCCCCCAATAGTCTTATCTTTGTTTAGGTATGTTGTACTTCAATCATTTCTCTTACTCATATTGCTCATCTATAATTTATTTCTGCAAACTCAATTTAAGAGCTGTTGTGAATCTAGAGCACCAAACAAATCACTGAGAAAATAGACCTTCCATTTTGACTCTGTAAGATCCTTTGAGGAGGAAAACCCTTGGATGACTTTCTCCTATGCATGCAAGAGGTCAGTAACCTTACCTAGCTCCCATTAGAGGAACCTGTTGTAGGGAACCTTTTGAATGCCTGCCTGTGAATGATTCCATTATATATGAGAGGGTAGTACTAGCTTTCATTTTTAGCATCTTACTTCTGAGTTCCTTGGTTCTTATGTAGTAATTTTAGGTAGTGTTCACTCTCTCGATGAAATTCTGTTATTAGAGCCCCTTCCTCCCCTTGTCTCCTGCCTGTCTACTTCTGTTCCAATAAGAGTAAGAAGGATGGGATGATCTTCTATAAATAGGAAAAAAAAAACAGGTGATTTTACTACAGATTAATTTGGCAAAAATAAATAAATAAAAGTAACCATGGTCGTTATAAATCCCTGCCAGTTGGGGTTAACTGAATTTAGTAGCTATCCTAAACCTTGAGCTTTAAATATTGCCTTAGGGGATATTAAAGAGTTTAACAAGTTTCCAATAGGCTAAATTTCCTTTTTGAAGTAACTAGAGGAGACTACCCAAATGCAAAATAGGTTGCTCTCTGTAAGCCACAATTTATAACTTAATTAGCTTTCTGACTGCTTATGTTTCTCCAAAGCATTTCTTGATTTTGTGTGAAAGGACATTTCTCAAGAGTCCATAGTCTACTGTACCAGTATTTAAATTGGGTAAATGAAATCAGCTGTGTATATTGACAGCACAGCTTTCCATATTAAAGGTATTTTCCAGTTTTTTAAACTCTACAATTTGGTGAATTTCATACAAGATTAGAGGATGTGTTATGCCACATGGAGCTGAAACTGAACTGATTATGTGCAGTTTCTAATTCCAATTTGAATGGTATTTGAGAATAATTATGATTTAGGAAAAATTCCCACTCAGTTTGACTGTATCACTGGGAGGAGCAATTTAAAATATTAAGATTGTTCATAAAATGCAGGTAGAAAGCAAAGACCAGTAAATAGAATTTCCAGAAAATTGCAAACAATTTTGAACATATCAAACTTTGATATAAATTATTTGGTTAATGATCTGCTTATAGGTTCAAGGAAAAAATATATTGTTTATGCAGGAGGAAGAGACTATGCGAATAAAGTCCTGGCATAAAGTGATTTTAGTTATCCATAGGGAAGTGATTTTATTGAGGGAATTCGAGCTTACTATGCTGTGATATTTGCAGTGGAATAGACATATACATATATATACTTATGTGTGCTGTGTGGATAAATGATAAAAATACTCTCCGTAGTATGTTTTTTGAGCTGGAGTCTCTCTGCCAGATGAGTTACAGTGCAGTGGCATCATCATAGCTTATTGCAACCTCAAACTCCTGGGCTCAAGCAATTCTTCTGCCTCAGCCTCCCAAGTAGCTGAGACTACAGAAGGCCACCATGCCTGGCTTCCATTATATTTTTTAATGTGCCTTTGCAAGTTTAATGACACCACTGAGTAATCATCTATTAGAATAACTATGTGGTTGGTTATTTCTAAAACTGGTATTACAAAAATGACCACTTCACAAGGATATACTCAAACTTATGACAGTTTTCTCAAAATGATCAAAAGAATTCCTCACTCTACCTCACACCACTGCTATATCAGTTGGAGGTTTATGTCTACTGTTTCTAAAGTATAGACTGTCAGAAACTAACCAAATTGACAATGCAGTCTGCTTTTACTTGGGTACGTTAAAGGAATTTGCAAACAGAAAGTTTGTCACATTGTCTCCATACCATCATCACCTGCTTAAGAATGGTCATAGAAAAAGGGTCCTCTGAAGTAGACAGTGATCCCAGATTGCTAGACAGCATTAATGTTTAATTAATTTAATTCCACATTCAGCAACAGGAGTCAATAATCCTGGATCACATGAGCATGATTTCTTTCCAGAGTAAATGAAGATATTATGCAAACAAAGATGAATTTGGCTATGGTTTTATTTGTACTAACATTTCCCCCTTCCTTTTCTAACTTCAAGAGCTAATCTGTCCAATAAGGAAATAGATTATAGTGGATTTGGAAAAAAAATTTTAATGACATACCAAAGCCAGGGTGAAAAGGGATCAACCTAGCATGTCCTTCTTGATCATGTTCCACCATGAATCATCTATGAATAGTAGAAATATTTTTTAAAACACTTTCTAGAACCAAATATGTAAAATAAACTCAAAATTATAAGGTAAAGAAATAAATGATTCTTCGCAGCTAGATTGAGCCAGAGAGATGCCTGCAAATGGGTATTAATATGCCTATTTTATGAGGAGAATGAGGCTTACAGATCATATTGAAACCACTGTTCTCATTTCAATACTCATAAGGGGGCTGGGCACAGTAGTTTATGCCTATAATCCTAGCACTTTGGGAGGCTGACGCAGGAGGATTGCTTGAGGCCAGGAGACTGAGGTTGTAGTGAGCTATGACACCACTGCACTCAAGCTAGGGCAACAGAGCAAGACCCTGTCTCAAAACAAACAAACAAACAAACAAACCAACAAACCAGAGTCTGGATTTGAACTGAAAGCTCTCTAGCTCCAGAGTCTACTACTGGCTTCACATACCATTACTCTACGTTCTCCAAAAGATCACATTGTTTAAATGAGAAACAATTGCCACAAGTAACCAAATGTGGCAGTTCAGTCCTGAGTTTCCTTCTGAGTTTTTTATTCTCACTTTTTTCTTCAGAGTTCTTAAGGCTGCCAGTTGCATTGATGGAAATCAAGCTTTGCTCAAGGGGCATTCTTGCCCCTCAAACCTCTAATGATGGTCTTATCATTTTCTTTTTCTTTATTATTGCTCCATATGACATGTTATGCTTACTCTCAGATTACAATATCAAACTATATATAACTTTCTTTAAACACGCACACACAAATCCCCTGCATTTATAAAAAAAATTCTGCTGAACAAACATTTTCAGAAATATTGCTCGAATGCTTTAATTTCATCATTACCACTTTTCATGAAGTGGTTACCATAAAACCTACACTTCTTTTAGCCTATTAACACAAGTTGTGCTACATATGCTATATAAATAGCTTGATTTTTTTTCCAGGAGTACTACTCGGACATAAAAAAAAAAGATGAATTAATGCTTTTTGCAACAATCTGGATGGAACTGGATACCAAAGTGTCTCAAGTATGGAAAAACAAATACCAAACACCATATGTACTCACTATTAAATTGGAACTAACAGATGAGCACACATGTATGTGCACAGAGGGAAGTAAAATTTAATGGAATATCAGATATTCTTTTGAACATTTCTGAATGCTTGTGCAGCTCCTAAGAAGCCATCTTTTTGCTGCCCATAGCTTACAATTTACAATAGCGTGATTAGGAAAGAAGCAGGTGAGAGGGGGGAGGAGGTGATGGATATATTCACACCTAATGGGTGTGGTGCGCACCGTCTGGGGGATAGACATGACACGCTTGAAGCTCTGACTCAGGTGGGGCAAAGGCAATATATGTAACCTAAACATTTGTACCCCCATAATATGCTGGAATAAATTAAAAAAAAAAAAGACCAAAAACAACAACAACAACAACAAAATAAATAAAAAACCACTGACTTTTCTCTCACAGGAAAAGAAAAAAAAAAGGAAAGAAAACATACCTGTGAGGTCATAAAAACATGAGACCAATTTTTAACAGAAGAATAAGCAGTCAGTGAGGGACCTTTATCGTAACTAAAAAGCTTAGGGTTTTCTACAGTGATCTTTGCTACTGCAGTTTTTATCTAGGGTTTTTGATTCACTTACAAATTTAATCTAACCTCTCTGAACCTAAATGTTCCATTATCTGTTAGAAAATAATTAGCAGCTGTAAGCAGAAGTCTGCATACATGGAGATCCTTGGGAGTCCCTAAGCTCATTGAACTGAGGAGTTTGACAGATACTGGTCAGCTAATATTGGACCAGAAGCTAATAATAGCAGAAAATGCTGCTTAGCTAGGTGAGAAAGTTAACTTGGGGAAAATGAAAATGAAACATTTGGGATTTATGGTCAGAAATAAATTTCCCTTTTTCATTTGTTTCCTGGTAAGAAAATAGCCAAGGGAGCCAGTTATTTTTTCATTTTTCTATTTTTTTTAACAATTTATAATTAAGATCTAAGGGCCCACTATATTCAGCTATATTCACTATAATTTCCTTGTATCCCCACAAAGAAATTTTAGTGAATCAGGAATATGTTTGATATAATGCATACAAATAATAGGTAGATCTGACCAGTAAATTAAAATTGTCAGCTCTAGCAAGCATGTGGAAAATTAACCGTAAGAAACACGTAAGCTTTTGGGGAAAGATGCAAACACAAGGATTTGTGCATAAAGTCAGAAAAGGATTTTTCGTATTGAGATGGAAGCAAGGAGCCAAGTTCCTTTAAAATAAATTCATTTCAAAACCTGGAAGATGCATTCATTTAATGAACATATTATTAATACTGTACTCTCATGAAAGAAAAAGGTTGGTTTTTTTGCAGAGAGATGCTTCAAAATATAATATTCTCTAGTTTTTAAAATAATGTTGATTTAAACAGAATAAATTCCAACCTAGATTATTACTCTTTTATTTTTCAGTGAATGTATAATGTATATACTGGTATATACATTACATAATGTATATACTGGTATAACAGCTAACAAACACCTAACCATTTTTTAACTGTAGGTATGTGTTAATTTTGCATCCCCAACGAGATTGTAAAGGTACTTTGGTCAATAGTTATTTCACACTTTGTGATCCATACAATACCCATTTACTGAATGGTAAGTTCTCAGGAAGATTTGTTTTTGGTTTGGAAAGATGGGTAAAATATGTTTATTTTTAGTAGATTTTTATGAAGTGTCTACTATGTGCAAAGTCTCATGCTATCTATGTACTCTAGGTAGTATAAAGATGACTATCACCCCAAAACCTTACCCTTAGTGAGGTTAAAGTTTAGTAACATATTAAATCGATCATGAAGTAGTACAATTTATCAGGACAGAACAGGGAAAGTATGATAGGAAATTAGAAAAAGAAAATCTTATAATTAGTCGTAGGTTTAGAGATCTTTTGAACTCTCCACCAAGGCAGAAATACCAAAGTTATTTAACCTTCCAGTTTACTTGATTGCACTTGTCTGATCTGATATTATTTATTCCTACTTTTATATTATATCTACTATAACATTAGATTTTTCTTTTTGTACATATTGCTAAAAAGCTTGAGTTTTATGTGATAAATGCATGTATTTTAGAAAATAAATTGACC
The DNA here is from genome assembly GCF_040939455.1 of Microcebus murinus. Taxonomy (NCBI): domain Eukaryota; kingdom Metazoa; phylum Chordata; class Mammalia; order Primates; family Cheirogaleidae; genus Microcebus; species Microcebus murinus. The sequence goes on along the minus strand of NC_134111.1, from coordinate 83,109,786 downwards.
CATCATTTCAGTTTAATTTTTCCTTTCCTTATTTTATTTTTGCCATATATATGTTTTACCATCATTAGTATGTGTGTGTGTTTTGTAATGTACTTTAAGGACAGAATAAATGGATATATAAATATTTCCTATGACTTAACGTTCCCTCAAAGTATTATATTAAAGTTCCAATATATTTCTCAGATGTAGGTGCACAATTCCTTATTTTAAAACTTGTACTTTCTTGTATCAAATGTTTCTTTAAAAATATTTATAAATATTATATTTTAAATTTTATTATATTTATATTTTATATTATATTTGTTATATTTATATTTTATTTAAAAGCAAAACTTGTTTCATTATAATTATTACTTATAGAGCTTAATTTATTAAAAATTTCTGGCTATAAATCCTTACCCAAATAATACCATGAATTCTTTTATTTTACTGGGTTTGTTGATATGAAAATATTTTGAAAATGTTGTGTTTTTTTTTTCAGTTGTGCATAAAATTATCTCTCATATAATGACCATAATAGTATTTCTAGCTTATCTTTATATTTTTGAGATCTATAAATAATATCAGCAGGTTCATTAGAGAAATCAACTTTTCTCCTTGGTAATCAACTGTCATTTAAAATAACTGCCTATAGAAAACAATAGTGCCATTTTAAAACAACATTCATTTATTTCTCCTCAATATGGCTATATGCTTTTATCATATTCATATCTTTTTAGTATTCTATTTCTTGGGGTACAGGAAATCTGTATTTATGTACTTCATAGGTATGTGTAACTATTAAGAAAACAGCATTCCCACTTACAAATGAGAATTAAAATATTTACAAATAGTTTGGATATAATTCCACTAGCAGTTTTCTGACTGAAAATGGAGCTAAGGACTTTCCTTAATGAGGCATAAAGTCTTTCCACTGCTTTTGAAGTAAACAGAATTGTCATTATAGATTAACATTCTTTTATTTAATGCTTCATCTATTGTACAGAGAAATGTAACACCATCTGTGTCCAAAATTTAATTATTTTTATTAATTTAAATAACTAGGTGACCTCAGTAAGATTTAAGTAGGCAGTTCTATTTTTCTATTTCAATATTATAATGAGAATTTCATAAATACTAATTGGGAGATCTCTTATGTAGAAGAAATATTGAATTTACAATATTGGTTTAAAAGATCTTGGTCTAAATTCTACTTATGCTACCTACAAGTTGGGAGCCCAGTGAGAAGCTCAGCTAATATCTTTGTTTTTGAAAAGCAGAATAATAAAAGGTAACTGATCCTGGTGTGTTAGGATGCTAACAATGATTTCTAAATATATTAAATGTTACATAAATATAAAATACTATTTTTAATAATTCAGGCAGGCTCTATTAAATATAATAATAAATTAATAACTATTCATATGAAAATATCCATTATCTGTTAAATTACTTGTAAAGTAACTCAAGATATGGGAAAATAGCCACTATTCATTTTTCTTCTTGTGAGTCATGTCCTTTTCATGATGGCACATTTTTGAACTAGGAATAAACTGGAAACGGGAACTTGGCTTTAATATTTGTAATCTCTTTTAAGATTAAATCAAGTCTAGGACATATACCAAGACTTTATTTTGGCTTTAGGAGATTAAGACCAAAACAGAGCATAATGTGGCAATGTTCTGGGCAGTGGGTGAGAACTCTTGTGTTTTTCTAATGTTGTCCATCTGAAATTACTGTTAAATCTGAGGAGAACTTCATCTCCAAGTATCCTTCCATTGTCTTCTTTCCATAGATTTAACAATACATCTTTCCGAGAATGAGTGAATGAGATGATATACAAAACATTCTTATTTAATATTTATCACATTATAAGAATTTAATATTTATCACATTACAAGGCTCATGTGCCATTACCCATTTGTAATCAATATATTATTTTCTCCCTTTCAGATTTAGATTTTGATTAGCTTGAACTTCTTAAAACAATATCAGAGAAACAAAAAGAGGAAATATTTTTTGTGAAGTCTGTTAACTGTGCTCCAAGTGTATTGAATAACTTTTCTTCTATTCATCATGGTAATAAAGCAACAAAGACCATCCAACTTTAAACTATAAGTTAGCATGAAGACTTGCATAATTAATGCCAACTTTTCACAATAAGAAAATGAAAGCCTATGTTTAAGAACTTACTATTATTTAAGAATTTTCTCTGCATGTCTTTTTTTGCATTAGCAATTCAAATAGACACAGGATGTTTCGATTTCTAAAGGATAATGTATATGCCAAATTGTTATTACATGGATGTAAATGAAGGTTTTAAGGTATTTCTGTTAATAATACATGGTATTCTTTTTATTACCTTAAATGAAATACATTCAAAACAAGGCAATGTTGGTTGAAGGTTAACAGTCAGCCAATCAAGACTTGATGAAAGACAGTTCTGATATTTAAGTGTACCAAAAATCTGTTTAAAATTGTGTATTTGCCATCTAAGACATTTTTGAAGCATGATCCTGTGCTATCTGTCTTTTTGTGTCTTTTGGTGATGAGATATTACATTACAAGGTTTCTTTGTCCTATGAGGTTGATAAGACTGAATGTGAATGCTGGCATGCACCTAAACTATTTGACTTACAAATCAGTGTTAAAGCATAAAGTATTCAGGGACAAGGGGCCTTGGAGGATTACTAAGTGATATTTATCATTTGGGTTTTTCCTTCTCAAGTGTTTAAACTTAGGACTATGTCAGTGTTTGATAGGGAACAGTGGCATAATTTCAAGGTAAAATTTTTTTTAAAGAGCTGTCCTCAAGGTAAAATTTAAGAACTGTAAGAACAAAATCAGTTTCACCATTTAAAGAAACAGGAAACAAACAAGCAAAAAATAGTAGAAGCTCCATTAAGATTTGAAGAAATACTGTGACCCTCTCTGCTTATATAAGCTGAGTCTCAAATCTTGTTTCTTTCTCTCAGGGTGTTGATTACTATGATAACACCTTACAGAGAGTAATAATATTTCATCTCTGATAACTGGCATTTTTTAATTTGCCATTGCAACATAAATTGACTTAGATATTAGACTCTAGGACTTGATCTGCAGTGTGTCAAGGAAAAAACGTAAAATACTATAAACTAACATAGTTTGAGTGGAAAGAATTTCTTTATAAATGTGGGATTCTGTAATAATTTGGTCAAAACTAAATTAAATATGTCCTCTTAAACAATAATGGAAATTGGTTGGACCCAAATAGCAGGAATACAGCTGTGCCTCAAAAATGACCTGGAACTTGGAAACTTAAGACTGTAAGGATCAATAGAGGCTTCTTTCCCCTCAACTTCTGCCCCCTTTGGGTGAAGTACCCACATAATCCCTAGGGAGCAGGATTTAGGAAAAAGATTCTCATTGGCCTGTTTTGGGATTGCACCTGTCCCTGGATCAAATGAAGAGGGCATAGTCCCATTGTTTAAAATGGCTTCTGATGGTCCAGCAATTTTATCAGGTACATTGGGTGAAGACCAAAATGAATAAAAGGGAGGGAGGACACTAAAAAGGCAACTCTATAAGTTCATTTTAGTGAAAACACATCTGTAGTAATCTAAGATCCAATCAGGAAATAGAAACTATTCAAAGCATCTTGAAAGCAGCTGCTTTCAGCTTTGAATCTAGAACCTTATATCTTTCAGTTTGGGGATTTTGTTTTTCTTCATGGCACCTTTGATAATATTTATCTCATTTTTCCTGTTGCTGTTTCTGGAATTCTCATTAATTATTTATTGGACCTTCTAGATTGATCCTCTAATTTTTCAGTCTATTTTCTTAGATTTTCTAGATTTATATATTTTTTCTACTTTTCTGAGAATTTTATTGCCTTTTCCTTGGCTTTAAAAAAAATACCATGTATTATACTTTTAATTTTCAAAAACATTTTGTTCTCAGCATTTTTTAACACATAATTCTTGGTTGATGAATGCAATATATTTTCTCATCTGTTTTATGATGCTAATTTTTCAAATATTATCTTCTGTTTCTTGAATTATCTCTTCTGTCTGGATTCTTTCTTTGTTTTTCTTTTCTTTTTATTTTTTAAATAGCCTCTGTTTATAGAACTAAAGTTTTTCCACAAATATCTGGTGATTTCACCTTTACCGTGAACAAGTATCTGACCATTTGTTTGAGTTACCCACCATGGGGCCACTTATCTTTTCAGAGAGGAATCTATCAATTGTCTGCTGCAAAACTATACACTTGGCTGGCAGCATTTTTGGAGATGATTGCAAGTAGTCTGATTCACTATGCAGTCTTTAAAAAAAATAAAAACAACAAAATAGTTTTGCGATTATGTTCCTCTCCCCCAATTTCCTCTGTGTCTGGTGTTCCCAAATATGTGTTTCATTAGCTCAGTTTCTAGTTTTTTGCCAGGGTGGAGAGAATCAGTCACCTGCTATTCTGAATAGGGAGACAATAAGATAATTTAATTGTAATGTAGAGAGATTTTAATTATTCTGGTTTTTGGCCCTACGTTTCAACTTCATCATCTGTACTACTAAATGCCCTAGTTTTTTATACCCTTTATGTTTCCTCCCGAATGAAATGACTTTTATATTACTGACATTTCTCTTTGAAGGCGTTTGGCATTGTTCTCTTAGTTTTGCTATCTCCATATCTTCCCATTTTTCTGAAATTTGTTGACATTTTTCACTTGCTATTATTCAGTCACCCTATTCTCTTTGTCCTTTGCATTTGTGTCTTCACTTCCATTTTAGTGGGATTTTGAGAAGGAGCAAAGAAAATACATGTACTTAACTTACTATAGTTAACTAAAAGCCCTATAAGGAGTTTAAGCTGATAGGAAAGCTTCTTCTAACTTTATTTTATTTGTTTTATTTTTTTGCTATTAGGCATTATGAGAGTAAAACTAAAGAATACATACCCTTTAATTTCAGACTTTTTATAATCTCATGCATAAGGAGCAACATTAGACATTGTTTGGACAATCAGTGACTGCTTACTGAGAGCTACACAGCTCCTTAAGCATATGATCTTGTGATCTTCACATGGCAACAAGAAGAGCTAGCAGCATTCATATTGAGAAATGGTAGTTTATACTCTATTTCAGGTAGTCACTACTGGGAGAAATATCCAAGAAAATATCTAGCCCCTAGATTGCAGTTAAAAGTAAAGTTCTTCTTTGACTTTCCTCATAGGTTAAAACTTAAAAATATTGGGAAGAGTCACTTAACAGTTATCCCCTTTGATTTAAATATTAAGAAAAGTTTTATAGGAAATAATATATCTAATCTCAATTGTCTAATGATGGATGTTGGCTGTAGCACTGCCAACCTTATTATTAAGAGCTCTGGAAATATTTATGGTGCCTATTGTTTTCATAGACTACAGGGTTATAAAGATTATGAAGGTGAAAGAAGACATTTAACAACTTCATGTCTCTTGGCAGAAGAAATCAAAATGTTAACACACCAAATCTATCTAACTTGAGAGTTGCAGAAAAGAACAAGAAATTATTTTTTATGAGCCTGGTAGCTCAAATAATATTTCCTTATATAGGGTCAAAGGGAAATTAAATTAATGTATTTTTATGCCAGTAATATTTTATTTGTAGGCAGAAATAAAAAGAGCCTGAAGCGAGGGTTATCATTTTTTTTCAGTTTTTTTTGTTTTTTATTTTTTTTTTTCAGTTTACAGAGTCCTTTGAAAAAGCTGATGAAATTTATGGAACTTTTCTCAGAAAAAGTACACATATATGTACATTCACCCAAGATTTTTATTCAATTTCTGGGAATTTGTAATCTCTCTGAAGTGTTGATAAACATTTAAGAATCATTGGCCTTAAGCCTTAAACTCCAGTGTTATTCTGCTAATATTATAACCCTAAAGGAAACTTCAGAGGTTAATATTTGCACTTAGACTGCCCAAGAGACTATTCTAAGCCATTGGTGTTTCAACAATGACAGCATATTGGGGGTAGTGGCAGGATCTTTGTGTATCTTAACTTGTTTAATCTCACAACAATCTGTAAAATAGGTTTTGGATAATGGAAATGTTGAAGTTCTGAGAGGGCATAAAAATGGTCTAAAGTCTCATAACAAGTAATTGGTGGGGCAGGATTCAGACAGATGGCTTGACTCAAAATTTTCTCCTTATGCTGAGTTATCATGCTCAAATTATTGAGTACATTAGTGCAAAATAATAAAAGTTCCATAAATTTCATCAGATTTTTCAAAGGAATCTGTGAACTGAAAAAAAAAAAGAAAACTGAAAAAAATGATAAGAACCCTCACTTCAGGCTCTTTTTATTTCCACCTACAAATCTGAGCCTTAGAATATATTGCATGTATCACCATAGAATGTTTGGAAAGTTGGATTTTAATTCAGTCTTGGATGATATGGGCAATCTGATAAATAATGATGATACCAACTGAATGACAAAACAAAGTCCAGTTCCTCTTTTACTAGTACATGCAAGTTTTCATGTACTAAAAGAATTAAAAAAATGAAGTAAAAATGGGCCAGGAGCAGTGGCTAACACCTGTGATCCTAGCACTCTGGGAGACCACACCAAGAAGATGGCTTGAACTCAGGAGTCCGAGACCAGCCTGAGCAAGAATGAGACCCTGTCTCTATTAAAAATAGAAAAAAATTAGCCATGTGTGGTGATGAGTGCCTGTAGTCCCATCTGCTTGGGAGGCTGAGGCCCAAGTATCACTTGAGCTCAGGAGTTTGAGGTTGCTGTGAGCTAGGCTCATGCCAGGACATTCTAGCCTAGGCAGCAGAGTGAGAATCTGTCTCAAAAAAAAAAAAGAAAAAAGGTTAAAATACGTAAAGTTAATCAATACAAAAGAAACAAATGGGGGGTATTTAAATGGAAAAATTATTTCAGATTAAAATGAAAAATAAAATAGATTTCCTAATGTTTTGCCAGTCCTTTCTTCTGAAACCTAGAGCAGAATAGCCAACAACTTACTAGTTAAAGCAACATGCAAGATTCAGTGTTCCCCAAACTGAGGTAATCTGCACTCCTAACCCTGACTTATTTTTCAGTGTTCCTATTATAACGAACGGTGACACCACCAACTGAGTCACCCAGGTCACCTGCCACTTTTCTCTGTTTCTCAGCCCAACACAATATTGTAAAGACGTTTCCAGTCTGATCTTTCCCTGATCCTCCTGTTTTCAGACTTAATCTTTTCCAGTCTAAACTTCACATACCTGCCAGAGAAGTCTTTGGAAGACAAAAAGCTCCTGATCTAGCTGCAGGAGACTTGTCTGAATTTCTGCATAAGGGAGATTTAGAAGCATTGGTCTTGTCGAAAGGGACAGGGGACAGGAGGAAGACCTTGAGAGATGTATGGTCTAAAGCTCTCCAGCCTGTCTTGGTAGTCAGTGCTTCACACAATAATGGCCTATAAGGTGTTTTTCAACAGTGCTAGCTCCTTATACCTACAAACCAGAGGCCACCAAGACCATTAGATGGCCAAAGTTCCTTTCTGTTCCCCCACAGGTATGCAAAACTGCCACTTGAATTATTTTTTTGCTTATTTTTTTTAAAGTCTGTATAGATTGATGAGATTTTTGTGCTTTTGTTGTTTTTCTTTTCTCTTTCTTTTTTGCTTATTCTTTTACCTTTTGTTTTTCTTTCTTTTTTGAGATGGGAATCTGGCTATTTTGCCCAGGCTGGTCTATAACTTCTGAACTCTAGTAATCCTCCTGCCTCAGCCTCCTAAGTAGCCGGGACTATAGGTGTACACAACATTGCTCTCTTTTTCCTGTTTTTACAGCATTCTAATTAATGAAATAAAAATAGATCTCATCAAACAATAACATATAAGAAGACATAACTTTCCATTTGTATAAAGTCTATTTAATTCTAAAAAGTTAGAATTTTTTCAATTTTAAAATTCATTGATGAAATTCATTAAGCAACTGATCATTCTTAGGTGGTGGATTTACTATCATGAGAAAGTTCAAGAAATAAAAATTTTAATGATTATTTGTGAAGTAAGTAGTGGCTTAATGTCTCCTTACCATTTTAATAATTTAGATTTCGATTAAATATAGCTCTAATGAAAATGAATATGTAAAAGATAAATTTGCATTGTTTAATTTTTCTGAAATATTACATAATACAGTCAATTTGCCTTGGTAATGAGACTTTAACCATACTCAATAATAAGCTTCCTTTGAATTAACATTTTGTTATGTTACAGCAATTCTTTAACTCTCAAAATTCACTTGATATCTTACTGGGCAGCTGTGTCTCAATATAGGAAAACATTATTTTATCAAATAGTTGTATATATGGGGATTGAAAAAAATGTTAGTAGATTCTGCACAAATTAATCATTTATTTTAACATGTTCTGATTATAAACCAGTAAGTACTCATAAAAATGCAGAAAATATGTAAGTAAAAAATGATAAATATTCTATTGAGTCCAGTGATGACTGCTATCAAAAATTTGATATATATTTTTGAGATTTTCTTTTCTTGACTGATTAGACATACCTCCTTCCCCTCAATCATATATGCCATGGACAACAATATATTAGTCTATGAGATTTTACTGGTTGTTTCCTAACCCTGCTCTTTCTAGCCATTTGGATATTGCCTTTTGTTTTTCACCCTCTTTAACATTTTGAGGACAGAAATGACATGTAAGTAAATGGATTCTCTTGAGAAAATGAATAAGAATGGAAAAAGAGCTATATTCTTTAGTTGCTGTATGTGTAAGAGAAGAACAGTTCAAGAAGAGAGAGTTGGAGACAAAAAAAAAAATGTATCAAAAGACCAAGATCTAGAGAAAGTTCTTCAGGTGTAGGAAGAAGGCTGCCATGAGTTTCAGGGTGCTAGAAAAGAGAAGAGAGTATAGAGGTTTATTAGGAGTTTCTATAGATCATATATTAGAACAATCTGAAACTTTAAGAAAAGTAGGAGTTAAGATATTTCTATTTATGATATTGTTTTCTTAAAAGGGATTTTTAAGATCCAATTTACCAGAATTAATGAATTTATAACTGCTTTGCAACTAAAATTACCAGAATATACTTACCTTATTTTGAAACCCTTATTTTATTCTATTGACCTATCTATCCCTACTTCAGAAAATGAAAATAAAACACCATTTCACTATTTCATTTATATCCCCTTAATTATACATTAATATTCGGTAGAGTGAGTATACTTTCATTATATTCAAAGCATTCAGACTGTATTTTTTGGCTGGTGAGGTTATCATTATTGCCTTAACATCTCTTCCTCTCCCAAATGATATCTTATATAACATTGAATTAAAAATGTAGGTTAATTTGGAAGAAGCTGAAACTTTGCAATATTGAAACTTGTCATTCAGATATAATTTAGTTTTATGATTTTCTTCAAACATGATTGTGGTTTTATTACTGGGATTAATTTTAAATATATTTTTCCTATTAATAATTAGAATCTTATTGCCCATTTATGTTTTTAATTGGATATTGTTGACATAAGTTAACTTTTCTAATTTTGCATATTTATATTATATGTAGTCTGTTCTAATATTTTGTTTATTTCTGTGGTTAAAAAAAATCCCCACCATTGATGACTAATGATAATTTTGTCCCTCACTTCTTAGTATTTAAATCCCCTTTTTTCTTTTTCTTATTTTGCAGCACTATCTGGAGTTTCTAGAAAAAAAATGTACTGTTTTTCTAATATTATTGCAAATCTTTCTGGTAACTATGATGTTTGTACCTTATTTCTGGTATGATTTCTACAGTTATATTTCTTTTCTTATTATTAATGTTTTATATTTTTACTTTCTGCTCTTTCTCCAGATCAGGATTTCCAAGGCACTGTAGTCCTTTAGTATATCTCAGACTATATTTTAATTTTTCTATTTCCATTTAATATTTTCCTTTTGTTATTGTCCCACTAATATCAATTTGGTAACATTTTTCTAGTAAATTTTTGTTTTATCAAGAATCTTATTTTAAAATTCTAGAACTTGTCAGGAATCTCATCTCTTAGCTTCAGAGTGGCCTTACTAAATAATCTTCAGCAACCAGCACATGGTATCATACTTTGCAGAGTCTCCAAGTTATTTGGTCAATTGGCTTTTCTAGGCAAGTTATTGCCTAGAATTTTAAGATGGATTGCTACCTTCTATGAAAAGGTTTCCCAGAAAAGATAATATACTTCTTAAATAACTATTTTATTTGAACCTTTCTTATTCCCAAAACAAATTTATGATGAGGTGATTTCCTCAGGCTATAACTCAGGCTACTTCCTAGTTACACATAAAGACAAAGAAATTCTCCTCAAGAAGATAATATGAGAGAATGCAATTTGGCTGGCAATACACTCATCATCATAAACTAAATATGTTTATGTAGATTATATGATTGCCACAGCATTTATAATATTTATAATATTTCAGTCTTGGATTGCATTGATTTTACTTTCAGTCGCTTCACAAATCTTAAGATTATGCAAATGTAAAAATCACTTCTTTAAGGAATTTGCCTATAAAAGAATGCAATAAGACCCTCTACCCAAATAATCACCATTTTTATTTTTATATAGCTTTCCCTATTTCTGTGGGTACAATAACTTTCTGATGTAAGGTTTCACTTCTATCTTGGTTACCCCTCTAGTTCCTGGACTAAGATAGGAGACAGTTCATAAATATTTGTGAATAAACTATAGTGTTAATGTTTAGTTTTTCTTATACTAATTTCTCAGCTATGCTAGTAAGCATTCCATATTTTATGTCATAGCTATATCAACAAGGTAGGAGCTATAACTTGAGTCCTAAAAATGGGGAAACTGAGACTCACTTTAAATAATTTACTTAAAGTGGTTAAAGTTACACTGTTTATGTATTTCAGGCAAGATTCACATTGGGGTCTATCTGACTTAAATAATTAGGACCTTTCAACTCATGAAAAAATGAGTGACAAGCAGTGTCAGGTATTAAAATACACAGAGATCTGAGTCACTCTGTTTGCTTTAAGGACCACAGAGCTGAGTGTGGGAAACCACTAGTGCAGTAAATGCCATGATCGAGGCATACAGGAAATACTGTGGGATTCTAGAAAACAGAGTGCTTATTGTGCCCAGAGGTATTAGAGATGATTTCACAGAAAAGATGATGCTTAAATTAGGTCACAGTGGATAAATAGGACTTGATCTGTCAATGATCAAGTGACTGAGAGTGAGATAATAATATTCTATGCAACAGTGTGGTGATATGGAAAGCTGTAGCATGTTTGAATCTGGAAACATAGTTAAGTGGGTGAAGTGACAAGAGATAAAAACTAAAACCAGAAAGATAAGTTAGGAAAAAAAAAAATTAAGAAGAGCCTCATAATGGGTCCTCCCCCCCCTTTCCTACTCCTCTTCTTTGGCAGAAAAATGGATGTTTATAATGCTTAATTTGAGAACTGAAACTGGTGACTTTCCATAATTTTGATTAAAATCAAGGAGCTTATTTGAATAATTAAATCATGATGCTCCAATAATCTCAAGGGCTGCAGTTATATATGAGATAATGAGATATATTAGATAATATCTTTATTCATCTGCTTGGTGACTTCTAGAAAATTTTGTAGTTTTAGCATTTTTGTGATGATACCATTACATTAGAGCCTATGGGTGATCCCTATAGAGAGAGTATAGTCAGTTATGATGCTTAGTGTTTTAGAATCACTTTTGCTGAAAATAATTATATTGTTTGATATTATTATCATCATTGTAAAGAGGATTTCAAAACTTCTTAAGTTGCTTCTCCTCCTGCCCCATAACAAGATACCAAGTTTGCATTTAATGAGCAACTAACTTCTTCCTATGGATATTTTTGGCATAAATTACTTGGAAAATATGTTTATCCCTAGTATAAGAACTCCTCTATTTGAAATGTTTACTATTCAAATTATATTTTCATCCCATTTTCTCTCAGACTTTTCTTTTCTAGAAACAGAATATATATATGCATTCAAAAATAGACAATATCATTAATTTATCATAGTTATAGATCTGTAAGGAGGAATTATACTTATTGACCTGATTAATAGTTTTCATAGTAATAATTTAAAAAGGAATTCTAACCACTGTGGTCATAAATTGATCAAATGCTCTTCTATGATGACTGAACTCAGATGTTTTTAATAGGGCTAAACATAAAATAGACATTTTGAACATAGCTACCCAATTGTAATCTGTTTTATGATAGGTAATTTTTACTTAGTGATCAAATTTGAATTTAGTTCAGACAATGCTTTAGAATACATTTTCAAATTTTTGACTGGAATAATTAAAAACTTGCCTATTCATTTTGATATTTAAAGTCAGTTATAAGTCATTCTATATTATCAATACTTGATCAGATTGCTGCTCCTGGGAATTAAAAGCTGGAACTGACTGAAATATTTTTGACAGTCACATAAGGAAGCATTTATTTGAGGTGTAACATGAAATCATACAAATAAAATGTATATAAACACAAAGCCATATTGAGTCATAAAACAGACAGCAAAAGCCAAAGTAAAAAACAAAGAAAACTAATTGGCAGCTTTATGCAGTTAGACACAGTTGTGTCTTGTACACTAGAAAGTCTTTTACAAAATAATCATCTTGGATCAATAGAAGACCAATCATCAATGTTGTCCTGCAAGATGGGTTATGTTAGCATCTTCTGTTTTCTCCAGTGTCCTCCTTTGGTAATTGTTCTGGTGATTGCCATTCCCTCAAGATGCCTTGCCTTAAGTGCTCTGTTGGCCACTGTAGTTTGCATATCCCTGTCCATACCCACAGTTCCCATAGTTATACACAGTGTAATCCTATCCACCATAGTCACTATAGTTTTGATCACTACCATAGGCACTATTGTAATTTCTATATCTTTTATCACAACAGTTATTGAATCCTTGGTTCCAGCTTTGGCCCTGACCTTGGTCTCTACACCTACTACCACCTCATCCATTGGCTACAGCAGGCGTCCTCAAACTACGGCCTGTGGGCTACATGCGGGCTGCCTAGGACATTTATCAGGCCCTCCAGGTGTTTTTGCCACGTCTGCCTGTCCTGCTTAGCAGCCAACTGCTTCCAGGCCCACAGTGCACATTCTCCAACGGTCTGAGGGACAGTGAACACGCTGTTTAAAAAGTTTGAGGACCCCTGGACGACACCTCTTTCTCCTTTTTGTTGTTGCTGTTGCTGCCTATATACTCATTCGGGTTGTGCAATTTTAATTTCACACTTCCCAAAACCAACTTGATGATATCTGCTTTCTAACAATTTGTTGTCTGGCCCTTCATCTGGCTATGTGATAAAACAGAGTCGTATTCTTTCACTTGTTTTTGTATCCATGGGAAGTTCAGTATTTTCTATCTCTCCAAAGGCTCCAAAATATTCTTTGATTTATTCTTCAGAGGGATCTGGGCTCAATCCTCCCACAAAAACCTTTTTAGGGGGCTCTTTCCATTTTTAAGCTTTGGCCCTTTTGAGGGTCTATCAATTTGCCATCCAGTTTGTGTTCTTTCAGTTCCAAAACCTCATCAACATTATCAGCATCTTTGAAAAGCACAAATCCAAATCCTCTCGATATTCCAGTGACTGGATCTGTTTTAATTGTGCATTCTACCACCCTCATACTGCTGATTCTTGCTCCTGTAGATCTTGGATCCCTCTGCTAATTCCTCTATGTTGCTGCACTCTCCTTCATGTCCTCCATGGTGGTGGAGTTGTCGGCAGGGGGTGCTGGTGTGCACTTGGGCCACTGCGGCAGCTGCCGCACAGCATTGTATGGAGCTGGGTTTAAAATGGCGGCAGAAGGGTGAAATATTTTTGTATGGAAGTGAATAGTATGAAAAGGGAAGAAAGTACTGATGGCTAACTCATAAGGGCTACTCATCAGAGCTATCAATGTATTTTGAGCTAGGTCTGGGTTGATTTAAGAAAATTATATGTGTGCATTCACTTTAATGTCTGTGCAGAATTAACTAGGTTTGTGCTTTAAGACTTAACTGGCATTTATGTATATTTTTCTTCACATTGACTTTAGACCATTGTCTTCAGACTGACACATTTTCTAGACATAGATATTGGAATTTAATTAAAAAGCAAACCTAAAGAAAAAAGTCAAGAGATTCGTAAATCACTTTAGGGAATAGGAATGTGTTTCTTGCATGCAAGGGCAATCTGGCTGTAACATCTGTCACCTCATTGATCGCCAGGGTTGATTCGGCTGATCTAGGTGGGTAGGCGGGTGTTCCCTGCCTCCCTCTCCATTCCATGTGAATCCCTTCTGAAGCTGCAGACTGGGTCAGAGAGGATGACCTTGCCCAGCAAAGGAGGACTGTTCTTAGATCAAGGATATCTGAGTAGCTACGCTTCCCTGGTAGAACCTCCCAACAAGCTCTCAAGAATGTGTATCTTTTGCGTTGATTACATTTTACATTCCAAAAAGTGAATATTTTGTGAATATTATGTTAAGATTTAACAAACCAGAAACTCTTTTGACTTGGCCCAACTTTTGTTGGCTTGAGATCTTCCCTAGAGTAATAATTGCTCGTGACAATTGCAGAGCTGAGATTGCAATTATAGATCTTCTGGATCTGAACATAGTTTTATTTATTTTTTCTTGCATTTGCAGTGTGCTCAAAATAGCAAATTATGCACTCATATTTTCCCCATATTTTCTATGATAGAGGTAGTTATTATCTATAGAATCGATACTGCAAAAGGACATGTGTTGTTAATGCAAGATTTATATGTGGACAGAAAATTCTAAATCTAATTTCTACATATCAGTGTCTAATGGCTAACATTTAAAACTGGTAGATACCATGTGATTTCCTCAATAGTTAGGTGCATAGTGACTAAGAGCATGGTTTCTGAAGACAAAATACCAGGTTAGATTTTGGCTCTGCTGCTTACTAGCTATGTGATCTTGGACAAGTTACTTAACCTCTCTGGGTTAAATTTTATCACCCATAAAATGGCAATAATGATACCACCTACCTTGTAGAGTTGATTTGAGAATTAAATTAGTCAATACATGAAAAGTAATTATAACTGTAATATTTTAAATGTCAGGTATAATAATAATTATTGGCCAGGTGTGATGGCTCATGCCTCTAATCCTAACACTCTGGGAGGTCAAGATGGGAGGATTGCTTGAGGCCAGGAGTTCAAGACCAGCCTGAGCAAGAGCAAGAATCCAGCTCTACAAAAAATAGAAAAATTAGCCATGGCATACACCTGTAGTCCCAGCTACTTGAGAGGCTAAGGCAGGAGAATCATTTAAACCCAGGATTTTGAGGTTGCAGTGAGCAATGATGATGCCACTGCACTCTAGCTCAGGCAACAGAGTGAGACTTTGTCTCAAAATATAATTATAATAATAAATGTTATAAATATTATTATTATTAGTCCAAATTTACTTGCCAAAGAAAAACAATTTGAATTTTCTATTTATTTTAGCTATCTATTAAATTGTATGTTCAATTTGGATTTGGGCTTACATCTTCATTTGGTCCAAGCATTTAAGTTTCTTTGTGCTACTTTTTGCTTTAATTAAATTTTGAAGTGGTATATACTTCAATATACTTATATGGCCCCAAAGTCAAAGCAATATAAAAAAAAAAAATACATGATGAAGTTTCATACCTATACCATCTCAGTCTACTTAATGCTCCTCCAATCACCCCTCTAGAAGGAACTATTTTATTAATTTCTTATATATTCTTCCTATTTATTTTTTAAATTTTTAATTATGGGTACATAATAGTTGCATATATTTATAGAGTACATGTGATATTTTGATACAGGCATATCATATGTATTAATCAAAGCAGGGTAATTTAGATATCCATAACCTCAAGCATTTATCATTTGTTTATGTTAGGAAATTTCCAGTTATACTCTTTGAATGATTTTAAAGTATACCATAAATTATTGATGATCATAGTCAGTTTGTTCTGCTAGTAAATATTGTTCATTCTATATAAATATCTAACTATATTTTTATACCCATTAACCATGCCCACTTTATCCACTCCCCCAACCCCCACTATCCTTCTCAGCCTCTGGTCACCATCATTCTACTCCCTGTCTCTGTGAGATCAATTGTTTTGACATTTAGCTGCCATATATGAATGAGAATATGTAAGATTTGTTTTTCTGTGCTAGGCTTATTTCACTTAACATAATATTCTCCAGTTCCATGCATGTTGTTGCAAATGGCAGGATTTCATTCTTTTTATGGCTATATAATATTCCATTGTGTATATGTACCAGAATTTCTTTATCCACTCATCCATTGATGGACACTTAAATTGATTCCAAATCTTTTCTATTGTGAATAATACTGTAATAAACAAATGTCTTTTTGATATATTGATTTCCTTTCTTTGGGGTATATACCTAGCAATGGGATTGCCGGGTCATATGGTAATTCTATTTTTAGTTGTTTCAGGAACTTCCTTCCATACTGTTCTCCATAGTGGTTGTGCTAGTTTACATTCCCACCAACAGCTCATGAGGTACTCGTTTCTCCACATCCTCACCACCATTCATTATTGCCTATCTTTTTGATAAAAGCCATTTTAACTAGTGTAGATGATATCTCATTGTAGTTTTGATTTGCATTTCTGTGATGACTAATG
The DNA here is from genome assembly GCF_040939455.1 of Microcebus murinus. Lineage (NCBI taxonomy): Eukaryota > Metazoa > Chordata > Mammalia > Primates > Cheirogaleidae > Microcebus > Microcebus murinus. Next base: position 83,093,143 of record NC_134111.1, on the reverse strand, counting down.
ATGTTGAGCATTTTTTCACATACCTGTTGGCCATTTGTATATCTTCTTTCAAGAAATGTCTATTCAGATCTTTTGTCTATTTTTTAATCAGATTATTTGATTTTTTTTCCTTAGTTGTTTTAGCTCCTTATATATTCTAGTTATTAATACCTTGTCAGTTGGGTAGTTTGAAAATATTTTCTCCTATTCTGTGGGTTGTCTCTTTATTTTCTTGATTATTTCTTTTGACATGCAGAAGCTTTTAGCTTGATGTGATCCCATTTGTCCATTTTTGCTTTGCTTATCTGTGCTTTGGGGGGTATTACTCAAGACATCCTTGCCCAGAGCAATATCCTAAAGCAATTCCTAAATATCTTCTTTTAATAGTTTCATAGTTTCAAGTCTTAGATTTAAGTCTTTCATCCATTTTGGTTTGATTTTTGTATATGGTGAGAGATAAGGACTTACCCTTCTAAATATGGATATCTGGTTTTCCCAGCACTATTTATTGAAGAGACTGTTCTTACCCCACTGCATGTTCTTACCACCTTTTGTTGAAGTTTACTATAGATTTGTGGGTTTATTGCTGGGTTCATATTCTGTTCCATTGGTCTATGTTTTAGTTGCCTGTTTTTATGTCATTACCATGCTGTTTTGGTTATACTAGCTCTTCAGTATAATTTAAAATCAGGTAATGTGATTCCTCCAGTTTTGTTCTTTTTGCACAGGATGCCTTTTGGCTATTCAGGGTCTTTGTGGTTTCAAACAAATTTAAGGATTATTTTTTCTGTTTCTGTGAAGAATGTCATTGGTATTTAGATGAGGAATGCATTGAATCTGTAGATTGCTTTGGATAGTATGTACATTTTCATAATATTGATTTTTCTAATCCATGAACATGGAATATCTTTCCATTTTTTTAGTATCCTCTTTGATTTCCTCCATCAATGTTTTATAGTTATCATTGTAGAGATCTTTTACTTCTTCGGTTAAGTTTTTTCCTAGATGTTTTATTTTATTTGTAGCTATTGTAAATGGCTAAAAATGGGATTACCATCTTGGTTTCTTTTTCAGATTGTTTGCTGTTGGCATATAGAAATGCTACTGAAATTTTATGTTTGTTCTGTATCCTGAAATGCTACCGAATTTATTTATTAGTTCTAATAGTTTTCTTTTTGGTGTGTGGAGTCTTTAGATTTCTCTAGGTATAAGATCATATCATCTACAAACAATGATAATTTGACTTCCTCCTAATCAATTTGGATGCCCTTTATTTCTTTCTCTTGTCTGATTGCTATAGCTAGAACTTCCAGTACTATGTTAAATAGCAGTGGTGAAAGTGGGCATCTTTGTATTTTTTTAAATTTTAGAGGAAAGGCTTTCAGTTTTTCTCCATTCAGCATGATACTAGCTATGGGTCTATCATATATAACTTATTTTGTGTTGAGATATGTTCCTTCTATATCCAGTTTTTTGAGAGTTTTTATCATGAAGGGATGTTGACTTTTATCAGATGATTTTTTAGCATCAATTGAAATGATTGTATGATTTTTGTTTTTGTTCTGTTGATATGATGTATATCACATTGATTGACTTGCATATGTTGAGCCATCCTTGAATCCTTAGGATGAATCCCACTGGATCATGATGAATAATCTTTCTAATGTGTTATTGAAGTCAGTTTGCTAGTGTTTTACTCAGGATTTTTCATCTATGTTCAGCCGAGATATTGGCTTATAGTTTTCTTTTTTGTTGTGTCTTTGTTTGGTTTTGTTAGCAGGGTGATACAGGCCTTATAGAATGAATTTGAGAATATTCCTACCCCTCTATTTTTTGAATAGTTTAAGTAGGATTGATATTATTTCTTTGAATGCTTGGTAGAATTCAACAGGGAAGTCATTGATTCCTAAGCTTTGCTTTGATGGGAGAATTTTTATTACTGCATCTATCTGGTTACTATTTATTGGTTTATTCAGGTTTTGAATTTCTTCCTGGTTCAGTCTTGGTAGGTTCTATGTGTCTAGAAATTTATCCATTTCTTTTAGGTTTTCCAATTTATTGGCATATACTTGCTCATAGTAGTCTCTAATGATCCTTTGAATTTCTGTAGTATCACATGTAATGTTTTCTTTTTCATCTGATTTTATTTATTTGGTTCTTCTCTCTTTTTTTCTTAGATATTTTTGCTAAAGTTTCATAAATTTTGTTTGTCTTTTCAAAAAAACCAATTTTTCATTTTGTTGATATTTTGTATATTTTTTGTTCAGTTTCATTTATTTCTGCTCTGATCTTTATTGCTTCTTTTCTTTTGATAATTTTAGGTTTGCTTTGCTCTTGTTTTTCTAGTTCTTTAAGATGTATTGATATGTTGTATATTTGAATCTTTTCTACTTTTTTGATGTAGGCCTTTATTGTTATTAATTTTCTTCTTACCACTGCTTTTGTTGTATCTCATAGGTTTTGATATGTTGTATTTTCATCTTCATTTGTTTCAAGAAATTTAAAAAATTTGCTTCTTAATCTCTTCACTGACCCACTGGTCATTCTGGAGCATATTGTTTAATTTCCACGTGTTTGTGTGGTTTTCAATGAATCTCTTGTTATTGATTTCTAGTTTTATTCCATTGTTGTCAAAGAAGATACTTGATATGATTTGTTTTTAAAAAAATTTTTTAAGACTTGTTTTGTGGCCCAATATATGGTCTGTCCTTGAGAATGATCTGTGAGCTGAGGAGATGAATGTGTATTCTGCAGCTGTTGGATGAAATGTTCTGTAAATATCTATTAGATCCATTTGTTTGATAGTACAGATTAAGTCCAATGTTCTCTTGTTAATTTTCTGTCTGACTGATCTGTCCAATGCTGAAGGTGGGGTGTTGAGGTCTCCAATGATTATTGTATTGGGTCCTATCTCTCTTTAGCTCTGATAATATTTGTTTTATATATCTGAGTGCTCCAGTGTTGGGTGCATATATATTTAGAATTGCTATATCCTCATGTTGAGTGGACCTGTTTATCATTATATAATGACCTTTGTCTCTTTTTATAGTTTCTGTCTTGAAATCTATTTTATATGATAGAAGTATGGCTGCCCCTGCTATTTTTGATTTCCATTTGCATGGAATTTATCTTTTTTCATCCCTTTATATTCAGTCTATGTGTGTCTTTATTAGGTGAAGTGGGTTTCTTTTAAACAACATATAATTGGCTCTTATTTTTTTATCCATTGAATTACTCTATATCATTTGATTGGAGAGTTTAGTTTATTTGCATTCAATGTTGTTATTGATAGGTAAGGACTTACTACTGCCAATTTGTTATTTCATTTCTGATGATTGTGTGGTTCTCTTTTTCTTCCTTTTTTCCTGTCTTCTTTGGGTAAAAGTGATTTTCTCTGGTAGTGTGTTTTAATTTCTTGCTTTTTGTTTTTTGTTTATCTGTTGTAGATTTTTTGATATGAAGTTACTATGAGGTTTGCAAATAATATTTTATAACCAATCATTTTAAACATATTTTAAACTTTGCTTGCAAACAAAGAGAAATCTAAAAGAAATTCTATACATTAATTCCATCCCCCATCCTTTTGACTTTTTGTAGTTTACATTCATATCTTTTTGTACTGTATGTCTCTTAAAAAGTTGTAGTTATTATTTTTGATAAGTTTGTCTTTTAGTCTTCCTACTCAAGATATAAGTGGTTTATACATGGCAATTACAGTAACAGAGTATTCTGTATTTGTGTACTTAGTGTTAATAGTGAGTTTTATCCTTTAGATTATTTTTTACTGTTCATAAACGTCCTTTTCTTTCATATTGAGGAATTCCTTTTAACATTTTTTTGTCTGTTGTTGATGAATATCCTCAGCTTTTGTTTGTCTGGAAAATTCTTCATTTCTCCTTCATGTTTAAGAAATATTTTTGTAGGATATAATATTCTAGGGTTAAGGATTTGTTATTTTTGGTTTTCCCACCACCCCCAGCACTTCGAATATGTCATGCCTCTCTCTTCTGGACAGTAAGATTTCTATTGAGAAGTCTGCTGCCAGACATATTGGAACTCCTTTGTGTGTTATTTTTTCTTTTTCTTGCTTCCCTTAGGACCTTTTCTTCATCCATTTCTTTTGGGAGCTTGATTATTAAATACCTCGAGTGGTCTTATTTGGATTAAATCTGCTTGGTGTTCTATGACATTCTTTTGTAGGTTTGATATTTTTCTGTTGGTTTAGAAAATTCTCTGTTATTATTTTATTATTTCTTTCTACCCCAAGCTGTCTCTCTACCTCCTTTTTAAAGCCATTAACTCTATGTTTGACCTTTTGAGGTTATTTTCTAGATCTTATGGGCATGCTTCCATTTTTTTTATTGTTTTTATTCTTTTTTTCCTTCTGACTATGTATTTTCAAATAGCCTGTCTTCAAAATCACTCATTTTGTCTTCTACTTGATCATTTCTGATACTAAGAGACTTTGATAAATTTCTCAGTTTGAGTTGAATATTTCAGCTCCAGAATTTCTACTTGATTTTATTATTATTATTATTGTTTCAGTTTCTTTGTTAAATTTCTCTGAATTTCTTCTCTGTGTTGTCTTGAAGTTCATTGAGCTTCTTCAGAACAGCTATTTTGAATTATTTGTCTGAAAGGTCACATATCTTCATCACTCAGGATTGGTCATTAGTGCCTTATGTAGCTTGTTTGGTGAGGTCATGTTATTCTGGATGTTCTTGATGCTTTGGGTGTTTTTCCATGTCTGGGCATTGAATAGCTTGTTTGAACCCATGCTACTTGAGAAGGCTTTCCAGGTATTCAAAGGGAATTGAGTGTTGTGATCTAAGTCTTTGGTCACTGCAGCCACATCAGCACTGGGGAGGCCCTAAGCCCAGTAATGCTGTGGCTCTTACAAGTTTCTCACTCTCTTCCCTCCCTCTTTGTGCTGGGCTGCCAGAGTTGAGGGAGAAGTGGGTACTCCCTCATAGCCACTTCAGCTAGGACTGTGCCAGATCACACCGGAATCCAGCCCAGTCTTGCCCAAAGCTTGTGATGACTGCTGTCTGGCTATCTCTGATGTTTATTCAGAGCCCAAGTGCTCTTTAGTCAGCAAATAGTGAATCCTGCCAGGACTGAGTCCTTTCCTTCATGGCAGCATGTTTCCTTATGGCCCAGGTTGGGTCTAGAAATGCCATCTAGGAACAAAGGCCTGAAATTAGGGGCTTCAGGAGTCTGCTTGATACTTTATTTTACTGTGTCTTATCTAGTACCCAAGTTGCAAAACAAAGTCCTCTAAACACTTCCTTTGCTTTCCACAAGTAAAAGAAGACTCGCCCTGAGTTGTACTGCCTGGATTTGGGGGAAGGGTGATATAGGCACTAGCTTACCCACCACCACTTGTTTCTCTCTGGGTTATATGCACCGTAAGTCTACTGGCTCTAAGCCAGCACAGCTGCAGGAATTGCCCAAGGACTTCAGCCTTTGTGGCCTGACTACCTTATGAATTTATTCCAGGTTCCAGGTTGGGTTTTGTCACCTGGTGGTGGGACTAACTGGAATTCAGGTTTCTACACCAGGAGCAGAGGATTTCCCTCTGGCTGTGCTGATCTAAATGCTCCCTCTGTGGGCACCAGCAGAATTCTGCCCTGTGCTGTATTGCCCTGTGACAGGGTGGTCCTGAGTTCCAATGCAAAGTCCCACAATCACTTCACTCTCCTCCAGTCACACTGATTGATTTCCTCTCCACTCTGCATGGTGATGTGGTGCTGCAGGGGATGGGGAAGAGGTAGCATAGGCAATGTAAGACTGTCTTTTCTGCCCTCTTCAGTGTCTCTTTCCTTGATATAATATTAAAACCAGGTACTGTGATCGCTCTCCTGATTTTTGTTTTTTGTAAAAGTGCTTTCTTGCTCCTACATGTGACCTTTTTCCAATTTCTTTATAAAAATACAAGTAAATGTGAATATGTATTATTTTCCCTTCTTAAACACAAAAAGAAATACATTAAAAACATAATTATAAACCTTGCTTTTTATTACTTAATATAGTCTAGGGACCTTTCTATGTCAGTACATAGAGAAGTTTCCCATTCTTCAAAGCAAATGTAGATCATTACACTCTGTGGTTATACAGAAGTTTACCTTTTGCTGGTCCTTTGGGTGGTTTCCAAACTTTTGCTACTATAAACAATACTGCAATGAAAACATTGCAAGTTTATATGTGTGAAGGTACAACTATAGAATGAATTTCCAGGAGTAGAATTCCCCAGGTCACAGGATAAATACATAAATACATCTGTAATTTTTATAGGTAATATCAAGTTACCACTGATAGAGGTTGTGCCATTTTACATTTCCATGAGCAATGTATTCTAGCACTCATTTCCCTGTGGCCTATCCAATAGAGGATAGTCCTTCTTAAATCATTGGCTGTTTTTTCCAATTTGAAAGTGACTCATGGTCAAATGATGTTCCAGTGTACTTTTTTTTTTTTTTTTTGGCTTAAAACAGTAGAAATTTATTCTTTCACAGTTCTGGGTGCTAGAATCCCAAAATCGTGGTGTTGACAAGACCATGCTACCTCTGAGCCTGTAGGGGAGGATCCTTCCTTGCCTCTTCTAGCTTCTGGTAGCACCTTGGCTTTAGGTGCATCACTCTAATCTTCCATCTCCATGTGCCAATCTCTTTGTGTCTCTGTGTTTTGAGTACCATCTTCTTTTGTAAGTGCCATCTTCTTTATGCCTTATGGATGGCAGGAATATTGGATTAGAGGCCCACACTACACCAATAGGAGCTCATCTTAATTAATTATGTCTGCAGTGACCTATAGACAGTCTCTGACTTATGATGGTTCAATTTAACAATTTTTCAATTTTATGATGGATTTATCAGGACGTAACACAATGTCTTTTGCTTCTTAAATTTTGTGAACTCTTTGTATGTTAGAGAGATTAGCTTTTACAAAAATTGCTGACATTTTTCTTCTTTTTGTCGTTTGGCTTTTGATGTCTTTATGGTGTTCCACAATGTGCATAAATATTTTTAAACAAAAGTATCAATTTCTTCTTTTATGGCTTCTGAATTTTGTGTATTGGTTAGAAATTTTGACTCATGAAATTCATGAAATTCACTTATGAAATTCTTCTTCATCACAATTAGTAGGGTGAAGAAGTAATGGAGGCAAGGTAGGAAGAGTTTTGATGTAAATTTCTTGAACTTTGGAAAATAATGACAAAAATAGGCTATTGAAATTTAAGTATTTTAATTTAAATGGTAATCCCAGTCCCACTAAACTGAATATCTATAACTTTGATTATTTTTATCAAAGATCACTTTTTATGATAAAGAGGGCAAGAGTTGGCTTTGTCTCCTCTTTATTTCAGAGTGGATTTTCAATAATAAAATTAACATTTATTAGACATTTGAGAATAGAGAGTTTCTACCTGAATGGTAGACACTTAAGCTTTGCTTGATAACTAATGTGCTATATATCAAAATAAAATATTTTCTTAGAACCCTATTTGTTCAAATGCTTTATTTTTAACTTACTTATTCACATTATTATAGTAAGTGTATATGTTGAGGCTGTGAATAATTGTAAACTATTGAACATTTCTAAAATTATACTGAGGTCATTAAAATGATTTAATATTTAAACACCTCTAATTTAATGTATATTCTGATTTTTAAAAATTATGAATCTTCAGAGTCAGTGTCTCCTAATTTATGCTATTATTGATGAACAAATTAATATTGATTGCATTTGGTAATAAATTCATTTTATTTAATTATAAAAGTTCATTATATTATATATGGCCTTAAATAACACATTTTCATACAATTGAATGTCTTTCTATACCTGAAGGAGTGCTTTTATTATTTTTCCATGTTTTATAGGTAAGTTTATATGCTTGGCTAATCATTATAATTTTTTAGTGATACATTATACTAATGTGGAATATAATGGTGAAAACAAATGGGACCACAAATAAAGTATGGTGAATATTTTAGGAAGAAAATTATTAATTGATCTGTATAGTTATTAAATTAGAAGGAAGAAAATTAAATAAGTGGATTTCATGGTATATATTTTATATATATAATGTACATATATACATTTTATATATTTAAATATTTAATATACATATATATTTAAATCAGGATACATTTTCCACTTTTTCTGTATGAGTACTTAAACATGAAGTATGTGTTCATGTTCCTTATTCACATAGTATACAGTTTTAATCTTTATATGCCAAAATCCTGGACAAAGGCTTAAAATTCAGTAATATAGAAAATTATTCTAGTGCTCAAAATATATTTTGATCTATGTACTAAATCAAAATATATCACAGTTTTTCAAGGAATCAAGAAAGAAATTTTGGCTGGGCATGGTAGCTCCCACCTGGGAGGTGAAGGCAGGAGGATTGCTTGAGGTCAGGAGTTCAAGACCAGCCTGAGCAAAAGTGAGACCCCACTTCTACAAAAAAATAGAAACATTAGCCAGGCATGAGGGCATGTGCATGTAATTGCAGCCACTTGGAAATATGAGGCAAGAGGATTGCTGGAGCCCAGGAGTTTGAGGTTGCAGTGAACTGTGATGACACCACTGCACTCTAGCCTGGGCTACAGAGCAAGACCCTATTAAAAAAAAAGAAAGAGAGAGAGAGAGAGAGAGGGAGAGGGAGAGAGAGAGAAGAAAGAAAGAAAGAAAGAAAGAAAGAAAGAAAGAAAGAAAGAAAGAAAGAAAGAAAGAAAGAAAGAAAGAAAGAAGAAAGAAATTTTAAGTCAAAGTTGTTCCATTATGCTCTTCAGAGACTTATAAATTTGGAATAAAAAATGTTATAGGAGTTCTCAGATTTATTGAATATGCTGTTTTGTTAAACATATTGGTATTCCACTTTCATGTGCTTGATGAACATTTATCTTCAAATGTACAGATGATTATTTACCCAATGAATTGCATATCCATAACATCAAATAATTTATATATGTACCTATGAAATGTAAATAACAAAAAACCCTCAATGCCACAAAATAATCCTAATATATTTGAAAATTCTGTTTCAACTGAAACTCACTTTTTAAATTAACAAAACCAAAGAGATATTTCATTTTGGAAGTGCATCTGAATTAAATATGCAAACTATGTATATTGAGAACATATCAGTTTGTAATTGCATCTTTCTTGAAGCAGTTCAGACATGCACAGTGGACATGGCTTTTGCTCTTGCAATTACTTTAAAATTAATGGAGAAAGGAGAGTATCTAGTATACTATCTCTCTTGTCATAATACATATTTTTTAATTCTTCTCAATGAAATTCATAGCCAAGTGAAAAATAGAAGTTCAAATTGCCTTTTAAATTGTTTGAATTCTACTATTAAAGGAAACCTAGGGAGCAAAGTCGAAAGAATACTTTCTTATTTCTAGTGAACATTTAAGAACACAGTAACATGTAGAAAACAGTGTTAGTATAATTGAGAAAAATAATTTCTGTGACCCCTTTATAAGCTCTTTGTTCATCAGTTGCTTTGTTTATATTAGCATGCTATATCTACAGAAAATATTTTATTAAATTTATTCCTTTTACATTTTTTTTAAATTTAAAGGAGACAGGCTACAATCTTACAGATATTCATTTGTTAAAATAATTGTCATACCCTAAATTTTTACAATGGATACATTGTTGACATAGTTGATTTTGAAGTTTTTTAGAAAATATAACTCTATTAAAAATACAGAAAAGTATTTAGCTAGGGAAAGTAATTTATTGTACTACACTTCCAAAAATCTTGGAATATAGTTCAGTAAATATGATTTTATTGATGTGTTTGGATCTAGTATATATTTATCATAGCTTGTTCTAAAATTTTTTAAAGTTAATCAAAATGTATTCCTCTCAACCTTTCTATCACCCAGTGGTACTAATTGAAAATACTTGCCATATCATAAACACTAAATAACAATGTATATTTAAATGTGTTGACACTGAAAGCATGAAAATTTATTAAATTAAAATGTTTTTGAGTGTCATGTGATAGGCAGTTTATTCTTATTTTTATTATATGGCTAGATACATATTAAGTGTTCAGTAAATATTTGTGTTTATTGATCAAATGAATTCCACAATTTGATGTTTTCTCTGAATAGCACAGTGTCCCATTAGAAACTTTAGCTTATATCCAGAATATCTAACGGTATTTATTTTCAAAGCTATTAAAGTCATCCAATAACTACTAAATGAATTATTTACATATTTCCATCACATTTTCAAAAGAAAATATATTAAACATGCAAAAATGCCTTAATGTTAAAAGGCACTATAATTCTGTACTGATATTGCAAATATTCTCAAGTGCATTGCTTCTTTAATCACACTTAACATTTAATTGCATGGTTTGTGCTAAAAAATCACTGAAATTTGTTGAGAAGAACTTTTAAATACTTTCTTTATGCTATACTTTAAAAAATTGAAATAAATTTTAAGTTATGATGTTCTACTACATGCTTTAACACATCTGTGAATTTTAATGTGTATAAATTTCAATTAAATACATAAAAAGTGAAGAATTTATTTTTATAAGTGAGTTTTGCATACCATTTGAAGATTTGAATAATTCCTCTGAAAATATGAATTATTTTACTTTTAATCTAAATAAGCTATGTCAGTATGTTATAAATAATTTTCTGGTTCCTCTGATGAAACAAAATGAGCAAATAATTCTTGACAGTTGAAGTGCCACCAAACATTTTCTAATTATTAAAAATTTTTATTTTTCACCTCTCAAAATAATCTTATATTTAGTCTTCTAATTGTGTGTCCATTTTAGTTCAACCAGTTCTTAAAGGAAAGACTTAGATCATGGTCGTAAGATCTTAGTTAAAATTAGCTAAAATTTACACAGGGATTCCAGAAATTCTGGAATCTATAATACTAATATAAAGGACCAATAGAAAAGATTAATAGAATCCCCTTGGAGTTTATGTCCCTATATGTGGAGTCAGAACAACAAAACAACAATTAATGGAGACCATTGATGAAAGTCATTGCACTTACCCTTGGAAAGCTGTCGCAGTGTATGTCTGTAAAAAACTGAGACATTATTAGAAATTACATTGACCATTGAATTCTGTAACTTCTTTTCAAAATTGCTAAGCAGAATGGTCAAAGAGTGTCTATTGAATACTATAACTTCTTTTGAATTGTGTAGCAGAATGGTCAAAGAGTAATTGTCACGCCTGTAGTATGCAGAGGATATGTGCAAACAAAGCAATTGGCCAGACTGACCAGCACTAACAGGCAATTTGGTGGAGGAGAAAAATGTGGCCACAGGAGTGAAATGGATTATAAAGAAAATATTGTTAAATGATGGGAGGAAAGAGATGCTGAAAAGAAAAATTCTAGTCATACTGGAGGCAAATCATTTCCCACTGTAGAGAGGGAAGATTGAAAGAAGGTGACTCTGGAAAATATAGGAAAAGTTTTTATCCTGACTTGTAGATCAGGTTTTCATCATAGACAAACCAAATTACTCAATATTTTCTGTTCTTTAAGGGAGGGTAAAAAAAAAAATTAAAAAAAAAATTAAAAAAAAAAAAAAAGACTAGAAGTAGGAAAGCACTGACCAGATATAAGAAGATACAAGTTCAAGGGTTTTTAAAAATATATCCGCCTTTCTCAAGCTAAGCATTCATTTGATTCTTCAGGATGTAGCGTCTGCGCTGGGATATCATTTCACTTGTGGACAACAGCTTCCCAACAAATATCTTGGCTTTCAGATCCTTTCCCTGTGATTTATTCAGGGCACAGTGCTACCAGATTCCATTAGTTTCTTGGTCAAGAATATTCAATTGATTCTTAGTTTGCTTAGAATAAAATCTAAATATCAGCCTGTCATTCAAAGTCCTCAAAGCCCCAGTACCAACCTCCCTTTTCAGTTTTATTCCTTACTGTGTTTGTCATAGAAGCTGATCTCTTCTGTATTCCCCATGCATGCCACACTTGCCCACTTTCTTAATTTTAGAAGCAAAGGAAACTATATTGGAGAGCTGTTATAAATCAGCTCTGTGCTAGACCCCTTCACATATGTCAAATTGTTGTTTTTGCAGGATGGACATTATTGATCCCATTATATTGCTGAACCACCTGAGGTTTTGACAGTGTGAATAACTAGTAAAAACCCAGGGCAGACTCTGGAACAAATATGTGAATCCGTATCCACACCCCTTTCTCCTTATACCACCCTACCAATGCTATGTATTCTCTTTGCTTTTAATGTTGTTCCCAGTATGAATATCCCAAATCAGACTTTTGCTTCTCAACAAAGCTTTTCTTTATTATCCTGCATTTGATTTTTTTCAGTTAGAAGGTAATTTCTTTCCTTAATGAGTTATGGGAAATTTACATTATAAATTAATTATAATTATTAATGTTCATGAGTTTATTACTAAATTTTAAGGACTTATAATGGATTTTTTTCTACTTATGAGTAGAATATATATCATTTTATTTTATTTTATCATTTTATTTCATAATTTTTTTTTTTTTTTTTAGAACCGAGTCCTTGCTATGTTGCCCAAGCTAGTTTTAAACTCCTGGCCTCAAGCGATCCTCTCACCTCAGCCTTCTTAAAAAGTGCTGGGATTATAGGCATGAGTCACTGTGCCTTAATATATGTCTTTTTAATTTTTGTACCCTGTAGTGTGTATAGAGTGGCTCTCAGTCAATACTGGGAATGAGTTATTGAATTAATGAATGAAAGAATGGCTATTCCCTACAAAAGCTTCCAAACTCAATGCAGTTGGTAATAAGGTAACCATATAACAAAATAACCGTGCCCTGAACTACTGTTTGAAGTTGTTGATGATGAATATTATGGACACGTACTGGCCCTTCCTAGGGCAGGCATTACAGATAGCTAAGAGGCTATTCATTTCTAAAATATTGGTTAATTCTCAGTGGTTATTTTCAAACGCCAGATCCGAACTGGATGTCCTCTTGCAGGGACTCTTTATAAGGCACTCACTCCTTCCCCACTGCCACTTTCCCGCCCCCACACCACGTGTGTCTGGACACAAAGCCACACATCCCTTTGACTCATCCTCCTGAAATAAAGACATTAACAACGGGTCTTTGGGGACACCTTATATTTTCTTTCAGGGTTTATTATAACTCTTTTTGCCTGAGCGGGTGGTAATATTATTTACTGCTACTAGATTAAAAACATAAAAGAATAAATAACATTAACGCAGGTTTGTACTCATTGTGATTACCTCCAGCTGGATGCCCTTGACATCAGGATTGGTATAGAGTATTACAATAACACTAACATGAATATTTAATATCAATATAAGAACTTTCGTATGAATCATGTGTTTCAAATTTAATATATCTGATGGTAATAATTAAGTTCATTATAAAAGTAGAGGAGATAAAAATAAGTGAATGATAGGACAAATGATTTCTATGTAGAAATTATCCTATATGAGTCTGAAATGAGTAGGAGAAAAATAGAAGACTTAATTAAAGTCACTCTCTATTTTATCTTGGATGAGTCATAATAATACAATCCTGCCACTCCTTTACCAGCAGTATATTTGATATATTAATGCTTTATTAAGTATAAAAGGGAGGATTTCTGTAACTTTATTTAGTTGGTTTTTTTTAACATTCCTTTAATTTAAATGTCATGAATTAACTGAGATTATTCTTGCCGATGAAAAGCAGAGTAGATGTCTTCCTTTAAAGAACATGCAGTATCTAGGAAAATAAATACATATTAATTTCCAAAAGTATACGAAATTATAAATAATAAAATTATAAGTAAGTAAATAAAGGCTATTACCCAAATTACTAAATTCTGACCTATTTTAAGTTAAATTTAATTTTAAAATATATTGATTAAGTACTTTTAGATTCAAGTTCTCCTGTGCACAAATGGGAATAAAGACATGAGTAGTAGTATTAGTCCCTCCTGCAAAGCCTATTTAGCATTTTATTATTGGTGGATTAGTTTTAAGTAGTTGAGGATAAATTGTGCTCAGTGGATTTGTTTTTTAAAAAAGGTTGGTGCCTGTTAGAATGTTACTTTGTAAAGATTCCATTAACTAGTTAATCTTACCAATGAGCATTCCTATTAGGACACTAGGATAATGACCACAAAATCCTCTGGGTCTTCCTGGTTACCTAACTGACATTAATAGCTCCTGAAGAGACAACATGGTGGAAAGAGACTTGACTGTGGGTGCACTGAGAACAAGATTCCAATTCTAGCTTGGCTGCTTATGCACTTTAGGATTTTAGCCAATTGCTTATCTTTTTAAAATATGTCTCTTTATCAACCAATGACATAATAATCTGTTGGACAAGATTGTCCTGAGAACTCAGTGAGTTCATGTGTAAAATCAGTAGCATTGTGCATGGCACAATTCAACAAAAAGTAGCAGTTATTGCAGTTGTTATCATGAGCTGATGGAAATCTTTAATATATGACTTTACAAATGTGTTAATGGAGAACTAGACAGCTATAGGTGAACAAGTACAGGGTTTATCTAATAGGTTAAATAATCCTAGAAATTCATTTTCACATAGGAAAAAAAAATGAAAGCAATAGACACTATTCAAATGTTAATAATTATTCTTTCCTCCCTTAGTGGTGAATCTATATCCTGAAATGATTTATTTGAATTCTAGTATGTTTGTGTTTTTCTTCCTTATAGCCCTTTGCAGTATCCTTTTCATAAGAAGGTCTGTTTTGGGACTTGCTGGATTGTTCTTCTGCGTTAGTCCTGAAATGTTATTTGCAGACACCTTAGTGTTACTCTCTCTGTGACATTGCTAAGATTAATAAGCAGGCCATGAAGTTTCTCTGCCCTCATTGTAAGAATTCTCTAGTATCTCTTGATCTCTATTGTCTATTACAATCCCTATAGCTATTGACTATTATTATTGATACTGAGTTACTCTTTGTTGAAGTGCAAATCTATGTAGTCCTTGACGTTCTCTTACAACTTCAAAACCTACTTTTGGCCATCTCCTAACCCTTCATGATTATTTTATGTTGAACATGGGAAGATATATTTCTAACTCTCCTTGGGCTTAAACAGAAAAAGAATAACTGGTAAAGTACTGACAGAAAAACTGGTTTTTGTCAATTTTCCTGCCCTACATTCCTCATGTCCCCACCAGATTAAAGGATCAAAGTGACCACTCACCTGCAGCTGCAGCCATTTTCCAGATTCTCAGCCATGCCTTTACTGCTTAATGATTTCCTTCCCTTTAGATATAATTGGTTTAATAAAAATAATAGCAGCTAACATTTCTAAGTGTCTGCTAGGCACTGTGATAAGCTCTTTGCCTGTACTATATCATTTAGCTATTACATATATATGTTAATTTCTAAATGAATTAAAAGTATCTGCTCATTTAGAATTGATTAATATGGTATATCCAAACTAAAGAAGGGTTGGTGGCAACATTAATTTTAAAAACATGTATGAAATCAAGGCTGCAGTGTTTAAGCTCACCTTTACCTTTCAGCAAATTGGTTCTTGTTGACTAAAGCACTGAGTTGAGAACAATTAAGAATCCTCATCCAGTACAGGCATGAAAGAATATAGTAATTGTATTAGTTTCCTGTGACTGCTGAAACAAATCACCAGAAATTTGGTGACTTATAACAGAAATATATTCTGTCACAGTTCTGGAAGCTAGACATCTGAAATCAAGGTGTTGGTAGGGCTGCACTCCCTCTACGAGCTCTAGGGAAAAATATATTCCTTGCCTCCTCCAGCTTCTGGTGGCTGCAAATGTCCCCTGGCTTGTGGGTGCATCACTCTAATCTCTGCCTCCTTCTTCACATTTTTTTTTTTCGCTTTTTTCTGCCTGCGTCTAATCTCCTTCTGCCTCTCTCTTATAAGGATACTTGTTATGTCATTTAGGACCTACCTGAATAATCAAGGATGATCTCCTAATCTCAAAATCTCTAATTTAATCATATCTACCCAGACCTTTTCTCTGAATAAGGTAGTATTTGCCTGGGATTAAGATGTGGGCGTATTTTGAGGGGCATCATCAGTTTACTACACAATGATTGATTAGTAGTATCTGCAACAGGAAGGAGGAGGGGAGAATTGGTAGCATGAATGCCATATATTTGCTATCAGTGACTTCATCTGTCATTTTATAAATAAATGTTCTGAGTGCCTTGTTCTCCAAGATGACAGCATTAGAAGAATCCCAGCAGAAAACACATGACATCCTAAATTGGAGGAATAGAAGAGAGTTTAGCAAAGGGGTTTAGATAAAGGTATGGGCAGGAGTAAGTGATTGAAGTATCCCCAAGATGAAAAGTAAAGGGTGGGAGATAAACACCAACCTCATTCTGTTCTCCATTCTGCTGTTGCTTTTCATTGGCTGAACACAAATTAAAACCAGGGACAAAATAGCCTATTGTCATCCTCCATTTGAGTCAGTCTCCCTGGGCAGATGGCAGGGTAGAAAATGGTGGATAATGGAGCTAAAGAGACAAAGAAAATATAAAGGCCAATCTCACAGAGCATTAGTGTTGTCGGTAGGAGTATAATATAAACTTATTTATTCCAAAATTCTGCAATTTTCATTATATAAAATTTAATTCAACAAATGTTTGTTGGGTACATGCAATGTTAAGGCTCTCTACATAGCCATTCAAGAAATGCCAAGGATAGTTTGTATATTTGTAGCATAAACACATTAAGAGTTAGTAAAACAAAAAATCAGGAGTCTTTCTACAAGTATGATGTGTACCTGAACTTAAATAGGAGTCAGAAGAAAAATACACAGAAATGGGATAAGGAATTAATAGGACTTGGCAAATTATTACATATAGAGTGGAATGGAAAAAAATAGAAATGAAAATGCCAAATGTGAATTCAAGATTTTAAAACTGAATTAGCAAATGTTTCTGAAATTTAAAAAATTAGTAAAGTATAGCAGGCAAGCTTATATGGGAAAATTATTTACTTTGTGTCTTATATTTGAGATCTCATAGTATGTATGTCAAGATGACCAGAAGCCATTTGAAATATGGGTTGATTCCTGGGATGGAATAGGTGGGGAAGAAAGGATATAATAAAGATTTTGTTCATTTATTCATAAAATTATATTGCATCTTTCTTATGAGCCAAAAGAGCCATATTCTATAAGGATTTGCTGATAAACCAATTAATATTATTAATATTAACACTTTTGGAGAAATAATTAGAGATTCCAGACATTTAACAGGTAATTCTAATAGAATAGGTGTTATAATGTATTTTTTATATATTTATACATATATAAAAGTCTATTAGTTCATCCTCAGAAATGGCAGTTGAGATTACAGGAGTGAAGGAGAAGACTGGAATATGGGCACAGCTTAATTCTCATGTTTGGAAGGGCACAGACATTTTGGATATAATGATAATAGGTTTTGCTTTTTATCTTGAGGGGGGAAAATGTTGCACTGTTTACTTTGTTCCAAATTAAGTGAAATCATGTCAAACTGCAAAAACTTTGCAATTGATTCCATATGGTTTTGACAACTATGTAATATTTCTTAAAGTTATAAAATATTTTCATCTCTGGAAGTTTGGTGAACAAATATTAATATATATGGATGCAAGACATTACAGACTAAAGCAATGAATGTTAGAGATAAAACCATTGTAGCATTTCCACAGTTAAGGAGTGAGAGGGAAAAGCGAGTGCCAGTGATTATAAAGAGAGTACTCATAGAGTGAAAAATCAAGAAAAACTAGAATACTAACATCAGCCACAGAGGAGGTGGTCAGTGAGGTAAAACAATGCAGAAGGTCAAGGAAATTTAATAATGAGAGAACAAATATCTTGACTTTTGTGAAAAGAAGGGATTTGGTGATATTTTCAAGAGTAATTTAAAGAATAAGAATGTAGGAAAGTGGCAGAGGAGCCAGATCCCAAAGGAACAGAGGAATATAAAATGAAGAAATAGCCAAAGTGGGAATAGCAGATATTCCTAGTATTGAGATAGTGCAAAATCGAAGGAACTTTCATTTTTATTTATTATTTTTTCTTTTTACTCCTTTCATTTCATCATATTATGAAGGTACAAATATTGTTAGGGTTACCTATATTGCCCTGCCACCACCCCCCCCCCCAAAGCTTCAAGCCTGTCTAACCCCCAGGTGGTGCATACCACACCCATTATGTAAGTATACACCCCTCTCTTCTCCCCCCTCCCACCTGCCCACCACTCATTAAAAGGTTTGTATTTTTTGACATTTTGGTTACATTGTATATCTTTGCCTCTCCCTAAGAAGGGTTAGAGGTATTCCCTTGGAACTTTCATTTTTAGAATATGGGACACAGAAACGTACTTGTAGGTACAGTGAAGGTGCCAATAAGGAGTCAAACTAAAGTTGTACTAAAGGTAAATAATGGTAAAATGATTCAAGGAAACATAATGGAATGTCATCAAAAGTACATTTCACAGAGTAAATATTGAGAGAAAGTTAGAATTTTTTTTCCTACCTAGAGACACAGGCTGTAGTGCAATAAAGAGTCAATAAGAAATTAAAAAATAAAATAGAGGGCTATTTTTGGAGGATCAAATCAAGAGGTTTAGGCCAAATACCCATGAATTTGTGCTTTTGTCTAACAACATTTGGAATTTTAGGAATGCAGATGGTGAAAGCTGTCTTCAGCCAAGGAGCAGAAAAATACAATGTGAATATCAAAGCAAGACAATGGTATGACAATGGCAAATGCTTTATTGTAATAGTTAACACTGGAGATAAGGCTACAATAGTGGTAAATGAAGCATAACAGAAACCAGGTGTTAAAAGACTTATGAGGCTAGACACAGTGGTTCATGCCTATAATCCTAGCACTTTGGGAGGCTGAGGCAGAAGGATCACTTGAGGTCAGGAATTCAAGACCAGCCTGGGCAACAGAGCAAGACTCTCTACAAAAAATAGGAAAATCAACTGGGCATGGCGGTATGCACTTTTAGTCCCAGTTACTCAGGAGGCTGAGGC
Organism: Microcebus murinus; assembly: GCF_040939455.1. Lineage (NCBI taxonomy): Eukaryota > Metazoa > Chordata > Mammalia > Primates > Cheirogaleidae > Microcebus > Microcebus murinus. Next base: position 83,074,142 of record NC_134111.1, on the reverse strand, counting down.
AGGAGAATTGCTTGAATATAGGAGTTTGAGGTTGCAGTGAGCTATGATTGTGTCACTGCCTTCATGCCTGGGCAACAAAGTGAGACCCTGTCTCAAAAAAAAAAAAAAAAAAGTAAAACTATGAATGAATCTGGTTCTCTGCACAACTGCAAAGCTCTATAAGACCTAGCCTCTACCCACATTTTCGATCTCATCTCATGGCATTATAGCCCTTGCTAAAACTCTAGGCACATGAGCCTTCTCAGAGCTTCCAAAGCATGCTAGCCTCTGACGTTGTGCTTTTCGCTGAATGCTCTTTCCACGTATTCATATATCTGACTCCTCGTAAATCTTGTCTCAGGAGACCTTTCCTGACCACCCTTATCTAAAGTATCTCTGCAACCACCATTTTGTTATCTATCACAACATCCTGTTTATTTTCACCATATTCCTTAATAAAATTTATAATTATTTATGTATTTATTTTAAATTTGGGGGGTTTCTTGTGTATTGGTTTATTCTCTCCCAGTAGAATAAAAGCTCCATGAGGATAGAGATGGTATTGTAAACACAGCCTCCATCATAGTGTCAGGCACATAGCAGGCCCTCAATAAATAATTTTAAGTCAACAAATATATAAGTAAGAAATAGGAAAATTTAAAAAGAATGGAGGGAGATCCAGTGTAATGAGAGGAGGGAGAGGAAAGGGAAAAACTGAAAGAAGCATTCTACATTGTGTAGAATTCTTCAGAAAGGTTTTCATTGTGAAGCAATGTTAAATAATGACTAAATCTAACCTATGGGCCGGGCGCAGTGGCTCATACCTGTAATCCTAGCACTCTGGGAGGCCGAGGCGGGTGGATTGCTTGAGGTCAGGAGTTCGAGACCAGCCTGAGCAAGAGCGAGAACCTGTCTCTACTATAAATAGAAAGAAATTAATTGGCCAACTAAAAAAATATATATATATCAAAAATTAACCGGGCGTGGTGGCACATGCCTGTAGTCCCAGCTACTTGGGAGGCTGAGGCAGGAGGATTGCTTGAGCCCAGGAGTTTGAGGTTGCTGTGAGCAAAGCTGATGCCACGGCACTCACTCTAGCCTGGGCAACAAAGCAAGACTCTGTCTCAAAAAAAAAAAAAAAATCTAACCTATGGCCACCCAATGGGTGAATGATGTAGAATGAAGATGGAAAATTGCTGACTCCAAAGGTTAGAAAAATCCTGATCTTGATTGTTAAAGTCCATAAAAATGATGCCAGGGATTGAAAAGGAGTGGTAAGGCTCTTGAGCAATGTGGACAAACTGAAACTTATGGCATATTAATTCAGCCTGTCTAATTCCTGCTCACCTATTTGCACAAGTAAATTATTATTTATTCTAGACATGAAGGAACAGATGCAGATTTCATTTATTTTATTATCTTGATACCATCTGTAGCAAAACAGGTTAGTAAAACATTATTATGGACCAGTAATTTTATTTCATTTTTCATCATTGTGTTTGTCATTATCTTCTTTGTTTTCTTCATCACCATCACCCTCACTCTCTTTAGGGACAGCATTTCCTTCAAGCATTCACAAATCTGCTGACTTTGCCTTAAGCATGGTTTTATATGCCTACATTAATTGTCCATCCTTTCTTTTCCTCTACCCTTCTTTTTATCTTCCTTATCTCTGATGCAATGAGATTTCCCTGGTTTTAAGCTGGAGGGTATTGTATTAATGGTCCGTAGCCATAATGAAACAGTAAAAGTTTGGCTGAAGTTAACATTTTTAAAAACAGAAGAGCCCATAAATTTTCACTGGCCATATGTTTTTTTTTTTTTTTTTTTTGGAAAATCACTAACAAACATCAGTGAGAAAAGAAGTTTAAGTGACAAGATATAAATATCTGGTGGCTGTGCAAAATGATACTTTAATATGAAAAATGGTATTGCTCACTTTTTATTATTATACAGAAATGTCTTTCCTTCAGACTAAAAGAGATACAAATAGCATGTGACTAGAGAATAATGACACACATACTTGAGAGATTTTTATCTGTACCTTGGTGGTCCCTTGGCAGTTTGAAAGTCCTTATTCTAACCAGACCTCATTATAAAGAAAAATGTTTTTGTTTTAGAATTTTCACTGTAGCACCTGTTACATTCTTCCCTTCTATCCAATGGAAAAAAACCACTTTAAATTCACTTACAAGAAAAAAATTATAAAGCAAAAGGGAAAATAAAGGCAGAGAATAATTTTATTTCTGGAAAAATAGATAATGTACCTGTCAAGTTATATTTATTCCAATGGCCTTCGGCAACATTTTCTAGTGACAGCAGCAAAGATTCCAAAATTGCTTCCATAGCCCCACACAAAGATAGGTAACAGAGGGCATTATTAATTTTAACACAGAGTAATTTATTGAAACCCAACACTCCATGATTAAAATATTGGGATTTTTTCCCTTTCTATCCCACTCATCACTCTAAATGAATTCACATTCCCTTTTCTTTATCTACTCTCCTTTCCTCCAAAACAGCCATCTGCTATTTTCTTTATGAAAAAAATGCAACCTACAATTAGTGTCTTGTTAATCTTTTCTTTCTCATAAAAAAAAGAGAGAGAGCTATTATGCAAATCCTGTGCAATTTGGTTTCAAATACTCTTTGTAGTGTGATGAGCAATTTTTCTTAATACAAACCCAGCTTTTTTGCCAGGACTTACTAATAGATTTTTTAAAAGAGAAATTTCATGTGACTTTGTTACACTTCTCTAATGTAAATTTTTCAAACGCACATTTAGAATGGAATTATCATTGCTCCTTGAGTTATAGAAGGAAAAAAAACACCCAATTCTTTTATATGTTTCATCCTGAAAAAGAAGGCTGAAATAACCTCAAAATCTTTCTTCTACCTAAAATTTCATCATTCTCTTTGCCTTAAGAATTGGCCTATACCAAATACTGCTCTCAGTAAATCAGGGAAAAGTATTTTCTTTGGCTTTTTGTGAAAACACATTGAAAAGTGATAGCATTTACCTATAAGCACAAATTTGTAGTTTGATTTTAGTTGGTCTTCAGGAACTGAAGTATAATTTGACCCAATTCATTCAGGTATGGCTAACATGAGGTGTTTAAGGCTTCTTGTTAACAACATAAACATCTACAGTGTGAAGTGCTGATGGAACTGGAATAAAAATGACAATATTTTTACTATCATAAGAAATTACATTATACAAAGAATCAGAAATCCTTAGTCTTAAAACATCCTGGTACTGACTAGTCACATGACCTGGGCTAGTAATCCCATTGATCCTTGGTTTCCTCATTTTACAGCTGAGAATTACTACCTATTTCAACTTCTCCCGAGGATTGTAATGAGGATGAAACAATTGATTCATGTTATTGCTTTTGCAATGGATTATAGAAACACACATTTTAAGAAGATATCAAGATGTGCCAGGGGCTCTTAAAATTTCATATTTCCCACAGAACTGTTACCTAGGAAGCTTGCTACAAATACAGATTCCTAAGATCCACTTTTAGACCTGATTATCTGGGAGTGTCCCTGGGAAAGCCACATTCATAATGATGAACCTAAGTGACTTTTATACACATGAAAAACTAAGAGCCACAAAAAGAGAAATAGACAGAATATGGTCAGTATTAATTTAATTTAATTAGATATCTAATGTTTAATATTTAATTAACTATCTAATATATACATAGCTAAATTAGATATTTGATTTGATTAGATGTTTTGCTCATTTGTTGGAGTCTATGTGTATATTTATATATTGCATATTATAATTCAATGAAGGATCCCTCGGGTTTATACTGGGAATATAATCAGTTAATACTAGATTAAATAATAGATAATTTAAGTTGGCTCACTTTATTATCTGTATTGCCCTTATAACTTCATTGCTTTGCTTTATTTCAAATGTCTGCTGAAAAATACTGTAAGTAAAACAAAAAATGTTTTCACCTTGTGGATCCACGTGAGGCCGCATGAATAGTAGTAATTCAAACTTCTAGCTTTGCTAATTGTGCAGAACTCCCAACCCCCAAAGGAATCTCCACAAATATCTTGGGAATTTGCTGGGTGTCTCCTATGTACCCAGAAATCACCCTTCCAGTTGTAGTCCCCGTGTGGTACCTACAGTGTTCTTCCTTACCAGTTCCTGTCCCATGTTGAGCTTTCTTTCCCTCTGAGCTACCGGAGAGGTCCCACCCCTGCCACCGCTGACTGGTACCATGTGAGGGTTCCCAAGTCCTTGCTGAGAGTGATGCCTGTCACTCCTCCCTGAGCTGCCAGTCCTCACAGTGTCACAGTAGTGGTGGGCTCAGCAAGGGAGTGTAGACACTGGTTCTCTTCTCTGTTCTGTGATTCATCTGGTTCACTGGGGCAACTAGGGAAGGGGGAATTAGAGCATCTTTTCTCCTTGGAAGCCATCTGGAAAACAATGATTTCAGCTTTTGCCATAAAGGCTCAAAAATCAAAAGTCCTTTGAGGTAGAGTAGTACCATTTTGCCAGCTTCTGTTTGGCCTTGCATCCCTCTTTTCTTCAGGCATAAGCCCACACTGCCCCACTCTTCCTTACTCAAAAAGTAACATGTTAGACTTCGCAATAAACTTTTGGCCGGGTTTGGGAAGTCCATATACTCCATCAGACACACCTCATCATTTTCAATAACGTTTAGGTAGGTTTAGCTGAACTCAACAGCCATATAATAGTGGTGGAAGTTAAAAGTGGATTATGTCCTCCCAAATAACTTTAAAGTAATAACAATAAAAGTCAAATACTCTGACAAAACTAAAGATGAAAGACAGCTCTCTACTTGCCCTGCTCTTCCTTCTCTGTCCTCATTTTCCACTGCCCGAAGCAATCACTTTCAAATTTTTGGAAATTTCTTCCGTTATTTAACTCCATATATATAAATAATATGCTTATACCATCAACTCTTGATTTTTCAGTTTTGTATATTATATGCAAACTTTTTGCTATCAACAATGGTAATGTACCTTGCGGTCCCTTCCTATCACCACCTTCTAGAAGTGTACACCTCCCTGCCCTCCATTTTTCCAATAAACAGGGTGTCCCAAAAGTTGCCATACATGGGGAAAGTGGGAAATTGTAGCTAAATATACCTTTATTTACAAAATATTCATAACAAAATTTTATAAGTTTTTCCTTTGCATGGAGACTTTTGGGACACCTTGATTTCCATTCATATTGGTATTTCGTGTTTACACTATTATGATTATGTAACTATTCCCAGCTGTGCTATGCATTGAACATGAGGATTTTCTCTTCTTATGCATCTCTTTGTATTTTACTTCAAATTAATTTCCTCTTTTTTTTTTTTTAGTTTAGCATAGTTTTCTGTGTATCTATTACTAATTCAACCTTCAAATCCTACTAGAAAAATAAATATCCCCTTAATGTATTTTAAACTCATTGGATATTCTATCCATTCCATCCTCTAAAGTCATTTTGCCCAGAACGATATGGCCCATTCCAGTCTGGGCTGGCTGCTATCTCAGTCTGTTATATGCTTTTATTCTGAAATATCACTTCACTATAATTTTTGGGTTTCTATATCTAACATTGATTCCTTGTTTTCTCAATTTAATGTAGTCTTTTAAATACTCTCCCTTTTATAAGCACATTTAACAAAGGAGGCATAGAAGGTAAATTTTTTTTAAGGATCTGACATGTCTCAGCATGTCTGTTACATGCCTTCACTTGGTTAAAATGTTGCTGGGTATAAAATTCGAGGATTAAACAAAACTTTCAGAATTTTGAAGTCATAGCTCCACTTTGGAGAAGGAACTTAAAGGTGGTTAATATTTTCATCATATATAAATGTACCTAATCCTTCTATTTTTCCCAGAGTACGTCTCTTTCCATAGTACCTGACATCCACAGTCCACAATCCTTTGGTTTATTTATGCTCTCCTAAAGGCAAAGGGAAGTCTGTAATCTAAGTGCTTCCTAAACATACTTTGACAAAATCCTGCTGAAATCAATCCCTCATACTATGTTTAGAGAGCTTTATGGTGAAAGCACTACTGAGCCTTTGGCGGTGTACTTCACTGGGTTACTTCTCAGTTTCCCCTCCTGTTAAGTTAGGCTTAAAATGTCATGTTTGTTAAGTCAGCTAATGCTAACAAATAAGCCACTTTCTACTTTTATTCTTCTATCCTATTGCCTCCTTTCTATGGTTGTTGGTGTCTGCACTTTTGTTAGTTCATTTATTGTTAGCATAATGGAATTGAGAGGAAAGGGAAGCAATTTATGTATTCAATTTGCTATGCTATCTTGAATAGAAACACAGTAGAGCTTTCTGTCCTCAATTTTTTTGAAATTTTTCAAAGCTATAGAAAATGTTTCTAATACAATGAACACTCTATATCTTCATATAGGTAAACCAATTGATAACAAATTGCAATATATTGTTATTGCCCCCCTCTGTGTATTTGTGTGTGTACATGTGTATATATGTACACACACACAAATAGATACATATATATATCATATATATATCATCTTTCTCTTTCTCTTTCACTCTCTCTCTCTTTCTCTTACTCTTACTCTGAGTAAGCCATTTGCAAGTTAAGTTGTAGACACAGGATACTTCATCCATAAATATTCCAGGATCTCCAAAGATCAAAGAACATTCCTTTGCATATCTATAATACTCTTATCACTGTCATATATTTAACATTAATGCAATATTATATAATATATAGACCCTATGTAGATTTTCTCAATTGTCGCAATAAATTCGTGTATGTTTTTTTTTTTTTTCCTAATGCAGGAGTCAAAGACTCAACATTGCCCTATCTGCATAACGAATTTTAGCTTGAGTCACACACCCTTCTTTTATGTCTCTACTGATATTAACATTTTTAATGAATTCAGGCCAAGTTCTTTGTAAAATGTCCTACAATATAGATTTTTCTGATCATTGCCCTATGATCAGATTCAAGTTACATATTATTAACAATACTATGTAGGTGATATTATGTAGCTTTTAAAAGCAAAATTTTACTATTGTTTTCATAGGAGATAAACATTGTCTTATATTCTTTTATAATCTAAAAGCACATATTAAACCATAACAAAATACATAACATATATTCTATGGTTATATCTGTTTCAAATTATAATAAAAACAATAACTTTTGATTGGAAGCTAATTTTAGGATGCATTAAATAACCAACATGTGTCCATTTTTATACTCATTAAGCAAAGGTGGCTTTGTGATAAAAAATATTAGAATCCAATTTTCTCATGAAATGAAGAAATTGGAGTAGACTAATTTTTATATTCTTATCCAGCTCTCAAATTTTATGAATCTTTGAATAAGACATCACATGCAATTTTGAAAATAAAATAAATTTGAGGAGAGATAAAATTATAGAAAAAAATAGCTTATTAAAATGTTTATTCTTTGGCTGGCGCTGTGGCTCATGCCTGTAATCCTAGCTCTCTGGGAGGCCCAGGTGGGTGGATTGCTTGAGGTCAGGAGTTCGAAACCAGCCTGAGCAAGAGCGAGACCCCATCTCTACTATAAATAGAAAGAAATTAATTGGCCAACTAATGTATATAGAAAAAAATTAGCTGGGCATGGTGGTGCATGCCTGTAGTCCCAGCTAATCGGGATGCTGAGGCAGAAGGATTGCTTGAGCCCAGGAGTTTGAGGTTGCTGTGAGCTAAGCTGATGCCAGGGCACTCACTCTAGCCTGGGCAACAAAGCCAGACTCTGTCTCAAAAAAAAAAAAAAAATTATTCTTTTATATAAATTGACAGTAGGCACATTAATTATAATTATTTATGTTTTCCTGTTTACAATTTACATATTACACCATTGTATGCTATCCAAATCTACATCAGTAATGGGTTACTTAAGTTTGGGTCACCTTACTCTACTTGCAGGTAACTAAATGTGTATAGATTGTTGTACTATAGAACCAAGGTTGCATGTTAAAAATCCACCGTATTAGTTGGGATTTATTTTAATGTACCTGGCAGCAAATAAAATCTAATATCTTCCATATTATAAAGAGGAAGATACTGCTACAAATTATATAGGCAGTTATTATATAACAGCTTCCATTTTAATAGATGTATAGTCTTTGTTTTTCATTTACTTTTATTGAATTAAATTGCTTTAAAGATAGAATAGTTACAGTAATGTCTTTTCATTTTTAATTGATTCTATTGAGTGAGAGTACATTTTCAAAATCATTATCAGCACAATTAGTACAATGCAAGCAACTGTAATTGTAAGGAACTTTTGAGTTGAGATGATGGTATTATATCTTTCTCTTTCAGGAAGCTCTGATCATGGCAAGTATGGACCATCCACATTTAGTCCGCTTATTGGGTGTGTGTCTGAGCCCAACCATCCAGCTGGTTACTCAGCTTATGCCCCATGGCTGCCTACTGGATTATGTTCATGAACACAAGGATAACATCGGATCACAGCTGCTGCTCAACTGGTGTGTCCAGATAGCTAAGGTAAGTGCCCATCACTTACTGTGGAAATGGCATTTCTGGGTTAATATCTCCTAATCTGGAACAGTTTGGATATGGAAAACATGCCAAAACTTTCAACCTATTTAAATAAAACAGATTATATCTGCTACATTGAAAGATACATGATAGGGAGATACTTTTATGAAACCATAGATTAAACATGTGATATGTATTTTTGGATTATTATAATGTGCCATTGTATTGTATTGACTAGATGCCCACATGAATAGCTTACTAGTCAGGGAAATATTGTTATCCTGGACTTGTTTGGCTTTTTCTTTGGCAGACCCTAACTAACAAACAAAATCCAAGAAAGAAAAGATTGAATGTCTGAATTGTTCCATATTTAGATGATTTTGAAAAATAGCCTATATGTTTAATTCTCAACATTACAAATGATCAAGTTCTAAATATTTTCCTAGTTTTTTTGATAATTTTCAATTGATCTTTAATGGTTGGGCTTTTGGTCTGATGCAGAGGCTCAGGCATGTAACATACAGAAGGGATGTCGTCAGGGGTGATATGGACGGTGGCTCTGTGGCAAACTAGACAACATCTGCCATCTGCTACCCTCCAGGGGAGACTGTAGTTTGGGGAATATTACCAGAATTATCTGGTCTTTCAATTTTTTTCCAGAGTACTCAGAATTCTGGATTTTTATGTGACTTCTCCAAATTTAAATCTTATCTCAAACTATTGAAGCACTTATGTATTAATAAAAAGTTAGCATTTGTATTAGTAAAAATTTAGCATTTGTTCTTAGACCATGCTGTACATGGGAGAGGAGGGAATCTAATCTTTAAAATTCAATATTTCTGACTGTTGGAAGAAAGAACGTGGGTCTCCCATCCTCATGTGCTTTCCTACACAGGTTCCTAAGATGTTTGTGCTCTTATCGTGGCCTCTAATTTTCATGTCAGAAGAATTGAATTGTTTGTAATATTGAAAACATGCAAAACCATCAGTGACCTGGCAAAGAGCTGAGGTTGGGGTAATTCTTAGAATAAGACAGTCTACTACTGAAGTAAAATGAAGAAAAAATTTTAACATTTCAATCTTAAGCTAGAAAAGGTTAATATTGTTTTGACTTCCTAGTATTGCAAGAATTTTAGTTCCTGACTCCTTTCTAAGGAAAATGTTATTTGTAGTTTTTTTTTGTTGTTGTTGCTGCTGTATTTGTAAAGCCTGAATACTGAGTGTAGGTTGCTATTATTTTTAAAAATCCTGTAATCTTCCTCAGAGCTTTACATGTCTATTTTACTTTGTCAGATTTTCTTCTGGTGCTCTAATTGATTTGCAGCTTAATTCAAATGTAGGGTTCTAAGAGCTTTCTTTTTTCATGGTTTACCATAGAAACTATTTGAAGGGATGATTCGAAAGATATGTTAGTGGTTTGTTATACCTTTCAAGATGATTCATAGATCATTACCCGATTAAGTTGTAAATTTACCCACCTTAAAATTCTTCCAAAAAGAAATAAAAGTAACAAAAATCATTCAATATTTTTAATAATTAAAGTTAATCTAGTTTGTTTAACCAAATAATTTAGGTTCTGGCTATAAATAAAGACTCTTTCACTAATATTTTTGCAAATAGATTGTTTTATGTTTTCTGAAGAAACTTGATTGTCTCAAAGGTTAGCATGATTTGGGGCCAGTTTAATAGATTTTCCTCATGTAATTTTTTTTCATTTATCACTCTATTTTGTTTATGACCAAATTATTTTTCTTGTCCATATCATATCCCTAATTGGAGCTAATGAAATATGATTTTTTTTGTGGCGCGTGGACAGGTATCTGTGGATCTTTTTTTTTTTTTTTAATTTTGGTGGCAGAGCGGGAATTAGTGGGAAGGGCAAAGAGGAGAGAAGAATCTCCCTCATTTTAAAAACATAGTTCACAATGATTGGAAGGAGAGCAGATTCCTCTGTTAAGAAATGAATTCCTCTTATGTACACAGATGTGTACATCTGGGTACATTTGTCTTTCTTAAGGCTTGAATGGGTTACTTGAGCAAAGCCTTTGCTTGCCTTCCTTTTCTCCTCTTTTCCATTTTTCTCTAGCAGTAACTATACTGAATGATAAGAAACATTAATTTCTCATTTGATCCAGTCATTTCCTTCTGCATAAATTAAAATAAGACACAAATCTGAATATCTAATGTCATTTAAATCCACAAACCAGGTGCTGACATTTCTGATTTATTTCTGGTCAAGAGGAGACACTATGTGTAGATATGATCTCAGTCACACACCCATATATACAAATTGTAAAATTAAAAATAGACTAGAGATGAGACAGAACACTACTAACTTTATACAAAAAATGAAATTGGCACTTATTTTTACATTTAATAATATAATACATTTAATACCATTTGGAAGTCTGTGAATACCAATTGATTGAATGGGTTCCTTGGGCATATTTTGACACAGAAAAATTTTTGTATTTTATAAAGCAGCATAGAAGATAAGTATTTAACTTAAAAGTCGTAGTATTATTGGCAGAGCTAAACTCTATTTAATGACAATCCACAGTTAAAGTCAAAATAGAGAGATTATTTTTTGTAATTATATAACCACTTTTGGGAGAAAAAAGGATGATAGCTTATTAATTATTATTTTTACTCCTATTATTTAAATTAAAATGCATTATATAGTATGATAAATTGTCATAAGATCTTTTCTGAAAGTCAATGACATAAATCTGTCTCAGTGTTGAGATTTTATTCAGGGTAAACACCTTCATTTACTCTCTCAGGGTCACACAGCAAACTAGTCTAAAGATGAAGAACTAAACTCAGAAACATGGATAAGTCATTGACTGTTTTATAGACATGTTGTGTTTAATACATTTTTTTCATTAAAAAGGCAGGCTAATCAGTGAATTTTTGAAAGGTCTCAGTATATTTTTTAGAACCATGTCTTAACTAGAGATTTAAAAATTGAATCCCCAAGGAGAATTATCTACAGTTCTTGTTAAATTAGGAGGGATTTATTTATTAATTTAAACATCATATTAAATGTGTTAGGTTTTTCAAGATGAACAGAACCAATATGATACATATATAAAATATATAAATTATATTATATAAAGATATTTATTATAAAGAACTAGATCATGAGATTATAGAACCTGATGAGTCCCAAGATTTGCAGTCGTCAAGTTGGAGATTCAGGAGAGCCATTTCCATAGTTCTAGTCACAGTCTGATGGCCTGAGAACCAGGTGAGCTGATGGTATCATTCTAGTCTGAAAGCCAGTAGACTCCAGACCCAGAAAGAGCCAATGTTTCAACTTGAGTCCAAATGCAGGAGAAAACTGATGTCCCAGTTCAAAGGCAGTCAGGCAGGAGATTTTTCTCATACTTAGGAGTCACCTTTTATGTTCTATTTAGGCCTTCAACTGATTGAATAAGGCCTACCCACATCAGGGAGGGCAATCTGCTTTACTCAGTCTACCCAGAAACAGCCTCACAGACCACCCAGAATAATGTCAGAGCAATTGTCTGCACACCCTGTGACCCATCAAGTTGACTATAAAATTAACCATCACATTGAGTTATGATGTGGCAGGTACTATCTCAAGCTTTGGGAATTAAAGAAAAAGCAAAATTCTAAAATCCCCCTATCACAATTCTTATATTACACTTGGAAAGATGAAGCAAGTAAACCAAGTAACCAAGTAAACAAAGAGTGTTACTTCAGGTAGTACGAGATGAGAGACGGCACCACCCAGCAGTTTTTAGGGTTGGATTTAGAAGGTAGCAGTACCGGGTTCCAGTTTTAGCTCTACCAAGTCTCATCTATGATGACTTAGACAAATTCCTTAATGTCTCTAAGTCTGTTTCCTCAGCTATAAAATGAATATAAGCTTAATGCTCTTGTGATGATTAAATGTGATCATGCATCAGCTTTGCTCAATTGCTACCAGAGCTTCAGTGCTCAATAGATGTTATTATATTGTTAAGCAAAGTAATATATATTTATTTAAATATATTATTTAATATCATTACCAAAATTAAGTAGCCAGAGCTTCAACAGAAAGATAGCATAATAGCATAAAGAACATGAACCATACAGAAATATAAATCTGGATTTGAGTCCTGGATCATAGTTATAAGACCTTCAAGAGTCATTTCTTCTTTTGTCAAATAAAAATACTTGCCCTGCATAAAATGCATCAAACCTATTTTTACCCAGTTTGAATTTGTAAACATATAAGAACAATTATTACTAATCTAAAAAATCAGACAAAAGTTTCCATAGAACAATAATATATTATATATACATTATTTTATTTACTAGTACTCATAATTATATTCATGAATATAGTAAACATTTATTAAAACCTACTATTATAAAAGTGAAAGGAAATGAATTTCAGAATTAGAAAGATCTGGCTTTGAATCCCAACACTACCAGTCATTAGCTGTAAAATTTAGGGCAAGTTTCTTAAACTCTCTGAGCCTACTTATCTGAAAATTAGGGTAATATGTACTACATAAGATTGTTGTAACATTTAAATAAAATAATAAAATATGTCAATATCTTAATGTTGCTTAATATAGTATTGCTAGGTAATTAATGAATTTTTTAAAAAATTACACTGAGCAGTACTTTCAAAGCCATTCATTTCAGAAGAGGATTATTTTACCCTTCCATGAATAAAAGGTTCATTTGAGGTTTATTCCAAGACAAATTATGAGTCTGTTCCAGAGAACTTTGTTTTCATTATTTCCTCATGTTAGATATAAATATTTTCTGAGATACCAGATTCAAGGAATATTACATTATTTTTTTTTTCCAAATTATAATTATCCATAGTATCAGAGAGTAGAATGGTGGTTACCAAGGGGTTTGGGGTAGGGGTAAAGAGGAGATGTTGACCAATTATACAATGAATAATTCTGGAGAATTAATGTCCAGAATGGAGACTATAGCTAACGATGATGTATAATATATTTGAAATTTGTTAAAAGAATAAATCTCAAATGTTTTCACCACAAAAAACATACACACACAGATGATAGCCACGTGAAATGACAGATGTGTTAGCTTAATGGCAGTAATCATTTTACAATTTATATATGTATCAAAACATCATGGTGTACATCCTAAATACATACAATTTTAATTTTTCAATCATACATCAATAAAACTAGGGAAAATTATTTCAGCTTGTTCTACACCTATCAGAGTTGGCCAGAAATGCCATTTTAATCATGTATTGGGAAGTCTTCACAAGGTTTCTTTTAGAGATGTTGAAGAATCTGAAGAGGTATACAAGGCGCTTAGCAAACAGGGGCAGCAGCTTCATTTTTCTGAATTTTGTCATTGGTACATAAAGGTACTGCTTCTTCAGCCCAGTAGCAGAAGGGCTCTCCAATCTCTCTGTCACGAATGCACAATTATATAGATTCCAAATCATTGTATTCTTCTCTTTTGTTTTTTCTTGAGACAGAGTCGCACGTTGTTGCCCAGGGTGAGTGCCTAGAGTGTTGCCTAGAGTGAGTGCCATGGCATCAGCCTCGCTCACAGCAACCGCAATCTCCTGGGCTCAAGCAATCCTACTGCCTCAGCCTCCCGAGTAGCTGGGACTATAGGCATGCACCACCATGCCCGGCTAATTTTTTGTGTATATATTTTTAGTTGGTCAATTAATTTCTTTCTATCTTTAGTAGAGACGGGGTCTTGCTCAGGCTGGTTTCGAACTCCTGACCTCGACCAATCCGCCCGCCTTGGCTTCCCAGAGTGCTAGGATTACAGGCGTGAGCAACCACGCCCAGCTTCTTCTCTTTTTTTATTTGGCATGTAACATAAGTGTTCATTGCTTGTGAGTCTGAAGTCAGCTTGCTGGGAGGCTCTGGGATCTGGGCTGAGCTCACTCACATGTTGGAGCTGTTGGCTTTCTGTGAGCTGAACTAGACTAGGCTGACTGGGGTGATAGGGCTCTACTTCACATAACTCCCCTCCCCAGTCAACCTGGCCAGAGCATGTTCCTATAAAACCTTGTCCTTTGCTGGTCATTCATTCCCTAGGGCCTGGGTGTCCATACCATCCCATGAGAGACCTGTCACCTCTGTGATGTAGAGTGAGAGTAGGAGCACAGGCCCTTCCTGCCCCACCCTAATCCCACCCTCCCTTCTGGAATTTTGCCAGTGACTCCCTCTTCCCTCTTCAGACTTGAAGAACCTAACTTTTTTTTTCTCCAGGTAGTTGACTGCAGCCTTTCCTACGTTCCACCTTCATAGCTAGACAGAAATAAGTCAATTTCCCAAATAACAAAACCTAAGTGAAGTTTATCTCCTGGGTGCTGGTGCTTCAGAATTGCAATTTTAGGTCCTGCAGTACAGAAATCCTGAAAAACCATTTCCAGATAGGGAGCCCAGACTAAAAACATACAGCAGACTTTCATATTTTTTCCAAAGCAGTAAGCACAAAATACCAATTGATATTTTAGTGAAGTATTTTGCTGCTGTGTATACAAAGAAAAGGAAAGCAATAGAAAAATGACACAGAAAGAACCCAGCCCAGAAAAGTTCCTTTTGTGGAACTGGTGAATCTTTAAAAATGAATTATCAGAGGTTGTTGAAATTTTAGTGCAGGCAGGAGCCCAGAAGATCATCTAGTTCAGTGATTTTAAATTTTCTTAAGACTTAAATTAGTTTCTTCGTGTTAAATCTTGCTTTAAAATCAAAACAAATAAAACTAAGTTGTAACTGCAGCAGCAGAAGGGTGTTGAGAGGGCTTCACGGAACGCTGAGGGTTCGGTAGGTCCTTACAGATACCAGCTTTTAGACTGTCTGATGTGCCTGTGTGGGAGATGGGAAACTGAAGCCTGAACAGGTGACAGAGTCCATTTAAGGCCATGGTTCTTATTAGCGACAAAGCCAGGACCTGAATCCATGTACTGCCCTGCCGCCCAAAACATCCTGGTTCAGATTAACTAATAGCCAGACCACCCCCAATCCCTGACTTTGCAACACATGTGAACCTCTGATTTATAATTTTAGAGAATATAACTACTATGGTATTAGAGAAAAATTGATCTAAAATATGAAGTCATACATCTCTTGTGATAACTTAAGTGATCTTATGAAATTTTTTCCCCTATAGAATTTTAAATGAGGCAGCTAGCTTATTTTGGCCTCCAAATACTTTTTGTGATTTTAGTTTACCTTCCAAGCATTTGTTTTGTTTTGTTTTGTTTTAACATTCCCTTTCTACCAGTAGTTTTCCCTTTTGATCTGTATATCAGAATGTCTAATAACAGCAACCTCCCAAGTTGGTGATAAAGCACCTGGCTGAATTTGAATTGTGTTCATCCCCTCCCTGAAAAAATTTCATCCTTTTTATTTAGGTGCCAAATTCTCATTGCCTTAAAGGAGGATAGTAATAGAGGGTAGTGAGAAATAAGAGAGAATCTCAATACTACCACATGAAAATGAAGTTTACTGAGGCAGTTTCTAGAGCACAGGTCCCAGAATTGCACTGAAGCCTTAATTATTTCCTGGGGTTTGCATGAAATATGAAGGCCTCTCACTTAGAGAAGAAGTCATTTAGGTTTTTTTTTTTTTTTTTTTTTTCTTGTTTCTCTATTTTAACCTATAAAATAGCAAGCTTCCCTTTTGCTTTGCTTTGCCTGTGGCTTTGTTTGGCATGCTGAGCAACTCTAATTCAGCTTGTAAGTTACTCCTTTCTATAAATGGCAAAGGATTTTTATTCAGCTACCATACATATCCAGAAAATAAAGAACTTTCTTTCTGTACTGTGAATTTATGCTTTAGCTTGTACTTTTAACAGACTTTTTTTTTTTTTGACAGAAAAGTGAAAGCTACCTAATCCAAATGGATTAAATTGTATTTTATGTGTGTAAAGTATTCACAATTACATCTATTAGTCATGACGTGGGGCTTGGTATTGTAGCAAAATTGAGGAGTGTAGTGACTTTCTAAAATGTAGATTCAAAGTAAGAGGTCTGGCATATCTAGTTTATTGCTCCCCTATGGCTTTTGTTTCTAAAACTGTAGGGGTAGATGGGTGTTACAATATTGCTTTTAGGAAGTTGTGATATATATTCATGATCTTTCAGACGTATGCATGCGATACTATTTTCCCAACAGATTTCAAGATGTTTACAGTAATTTGGAAAGATAGTGCTTGCATTTTGTTGAAGATAGGATAAACAAAGGATGAGGAGGTCAGGTGATTTGCTTAGAAACAGAAAAAGTACAGTGGGACTAACGACAAAACACAGACTTTCTTCCGTCTATCCTTGACCATGACCAATATTTTTTCTCCCAAAAGCTTTTCTTAAAAAGAAACCAAACATTTTATTTTGAAATAATTGTAGATTCACAGGAAATTATAAAAAAATTAAAGAGAGGTTTCAATTTCTCCTTCACCCAGTTTCCCCAATGATAATAACTTGCATAACTATAGTACAATATTGCAACCAGGACATGGACATTGGTACAACCCACAGAACTTTTAAGATTTCATCAATTTTCCATGAATTGGTGTGTGTTTATGTGCAGTTTTATAAAACTTTATCACATGGGTAGATTCACATAACCACTACCACCATCAAGATATAGAGCTATTTTATGACCTCATGCCATCACTTTGAACAACACGTGCCTCTTCCTCCTTTGTTTTTAATTGCACTCAAGTCTGGCAATGATCTATATTTGTATTAATGACTTTTTAAAACATTTTTCTGAACTTTTTGTGCTTTGTACATTAAAACGGACTTACAATACTCTGGATGCTAAGTTTGATTAGTACTTTGGCAGTCTTATTTCAAAGAGTATCCTCTATAGATTTGTACAGAAATATTCCATAACAGTGGCTATGAAGGAGAGGAACTTGGATCTGTGTTATATAACCTAGAAGGAACACAACAAATAGGTCGTATTAGATTCTCTTACAATTACTTCCTGGAAACATCTACACTCATCTTCTGCACCCTCTGTTTGCCATAGGAAAGCAGTTTAGCAGGTCACTGGCTGCAGAAGAGAGATAGCCCAATCAAACCCAGAGGGCAGGGAGCCAGGAGGAGGAAAATTAGGTTAATAATGAAGACAGGCTGAAAGTGGATGAGAGCAAGCAGTTAAGGCTTAATGGTAATCTTCTCCTTTTTGAGAAAGTTCAAAAATTTAGAATAATTCTACTTTGTATCAAACATAATAAAACAAAACATACACAGCTTGTACACTATTTATGTGTATGTGTGTACACATAAATGTAGACATATGTAGTATTTTTATATATCTTCAATATCAGCATATTAGTAAGAGAAATTTATATTTAGAATATAGAATAGTTCTTTTTGGCCAAAGATGTTGAAAGCCGTTATTGTGATGATTAGAAATATTAGGCTGAGCAGTATTTGTACAAAATTTCACTTTCTATTGTCCTAATTTGATTGATTATAAGGACCTTGGTGGCAGCTATTCGTTATTTTTCATTAGACTAAGGTGAAATATGAACAAAATATATGTGTAGTCATGAAAAGGAAGGGTGAGCTAAGCAGTTATTAGTGCACGAAGAAAAGTGGCTCTGGGTCAAAGATTTTATCCTTCATTAAGGAATTTTTTTCCTAAGCTCAGTACCTACCCCATCACAAAGTGAACAAAGGATGAGCTTAATGATAGTCATCTATCAGCTCACCACATTTTAAGTTTCAAGATCCTGCTATTCCCAATGCTTCATGCCATGACAAGGCTAATTGTATAATTA
The DNA here is from genome assembly GCF_040939455.1 of Microcebus murinus. Taxonomy (NCBI): domain Eukaryota; kingdom Metazoa; phylum Chordata; class Mammalia; order Primates; family Cheirogaleidae; genus Microcebus; species Microcebus murinus. The sequence goes on along the minus strand of NC_134111.1, from coordinate 83,055,891 downwards.
CAATACTATATCACCCACTCCTGGTACACTTTCACTGGCAAGGACCAGAACTGGGGACCCCGATGATTATCGCCCCAAGCAAGTACATTAGCAGAAGTAGTTTACTAATGGGGCTGCTCTATTAGAAATTGTAGTACATAAGGTTTAAGCCAAAGATTTTGTTATGAAGTCCCTTGTAGATTAAATGCCAGATTGAATTGAGCTGTAAAATTAGATATTTTAATTTTTTCAAATAAAATGAATAATTTATCTCATATATTTTTATGTGCTTTCTGATATGTATTAAGATTTATTAATATCAAGGTTACTCTGATAAAATAAAATAGAATTTATAAAGCTTTCATGGAGAATGCATTAAGTGCTAACTAAAAGAATATCCTTAAGCTAATTTTTATACAAGGTTAAAGATTTTCATGAAAATCTAGCTAATGTGGGTGGGATAGCTTCTGTGACATTAGTGCTATCTTAATCCAGATGCTGGTTACAGGAGTGTATTCAGTTTACGAAATTTAATTGAACTGTATACTTATGATGTATACTTTTCTACTTTACTTTTTTGTTTATTTGTTTGGTTTTCAGAGATAGGGTCTCATTCTGTTGCCCAGGCTGGAGTGTAGTGGTACAGTCATAGCTCACTGTAACCTCAAACTCCTGAGCTCAAGTAAACCTCCTGCATAGTGGCCAGAACTATAGGTGCATGGCACCATGCCTGGCTAATTTTTAAAAAGTTATTTTTTGTAGAGATGTCATCTTGCTATGTTGCCCAGGCTGATCTCCAACCCCTGGCTTCAAGCAATCCTCCCACCTTGGCCTCCCAAAGCACTGGAAATATAGGCATGAGCCACCATGCCAGCCCCTACCTTTTTATACTTAAAAAGAAAGTTACGATTCTAGTAGTTTTTATTTTGCTTTAAAGATTTTAGATGGCTGTGTCTTTAAAGCTTTGATGTATTGAGTTAGAACATCAGCCTGAAATGACTCAGTTTCTACTATAGGTTGGAAAAATGTAGAGTCAATATAGAATACAAGAAATACCTAAATTAAGAGTATATAGACAAAGGTCTTTTGTGGTGGAGCTGAGAAAATATCGTGAATCCTCCCAGACCCTGAAACACAACATGACTGTGATCAGGGCTTTTGTGGAACAGGTTGTCTTATCATAGTTTAGTTTCATGTAGATCTACAATGACAGTGCATGACAGTAACAGTAATAGAAAGTAGGGACCCTTATGTCTCTTTAACCTAAGTGTTGTTCATGAAAAAAAGATCAATCTTGTAATAATAAAATTATCTAGCATTTGTATTGAAATTATGAAAATGAGGTACACAATATACCTCTTTTAATTCTTAAAACAAAGTGATGAGATTGATACTATTATATGTTTAACACGTTAACTGCCATGTGAGTTGTATTTAACTCAAGGTAGTTTTGAGCCCTGGGCCTCGTGAAACCAAACTCTGCAGGTGGTTTGTGAAAATCTTGTCAGTGTTCTTATTGTTATAGTTAATATTGACAATTTAATTCTAAAAACGTGGATTGCGTTGCATTCAAATCACAGAAAACAATAAAAAACAACAAATTAGAAAGGATCGTTCTGTTTTAATAAAACACCGAGGCCTCAGGGAAACTTTTTTTCTCCTAGTGTGTCAGTCAATGTGTTAAATTAGTTAATATATGCAAAGAACCTAACTCATTGTCTGGTTTATACTAGCCCTCAATAATGTTAGCGATTATCATTATTATTATTATTATCATCATCATCACTCTTGCTCATTGTTCACATCCTTCCTTATTTTACATGCAAAAACTGAGACTTAAAGAGGCCATATAACGTGTCCAAGGTTGCATAGCTAATAAGCACGGAGCTGTGACTCTGCCACAGGTAGTCTGCTCTGCTAGACATAAGCTGCCTTTCTCAGGAGCACCACATTGCAGAACTCTAGGGACAGGGACAGGCAGCAACTTCAGATTGATGGAACACTTGCCTAACTGGTTTTTCAGCTTAATTAGATAATTGATGGCAATATTTTGTATTTCCTATCATAATAGGTAAAATTTGATATGTAAAAATTTACCAATGGTGGGTATTTTGTACCACAATTTTCTGAAAAATGTGGGATAGCATAGATTATGTATCAACATATGATGACTTAGAATACTTATCATTATCTCAGTCAGTTTGGTTATTGTTCTCCCATGAAGATTTTCTAATAAAACATAACTAAGTACCATGATAGTTTACTCCATTACTAGCCTCATCTGAGAATGTACCAGTATAATCTATGTGACACCTCTGATTTATCATTATATCAAAACATGTCTGTGCAGTGGGACTTTCAGTGGGTGGCTTTTTACAGGACAGTAGTCTCTTCATGCTCATTCTCCTGTTACTGTGCCCATGATCTTATTCACAGGTGCCCTGGGGTTTCTGGCCACAAAATCCACATATTTTCATCAATCATTGATGTAGAGGTAGTGGAAAACCTTTTTTTTTTTTTTTTCCCCACTTGCATTCCCCAAAAGGCTGGCTTGGAAAAACATTATTGAAAACTTCTTTTAAATCAGATTCAAGATATTACAGCAGCGCCTGCTCGAGTCTGTCAACATTTCCATTATAAACCCATATTTTTCCAGGTTTATTATTCGGCTGTGAAATTTTCCTGTGGACTGCAATATAGAATACAGAATTTCAGCCCAAAGCAATTTTTTATCATCACTCAAATATTGAGATTTTCTAAGTTAGGATTGTTTTTGAAAATGCCACAAATGTCAAGTACTTTGGGGGAACACCCACACATTTTAAATCCTTTATAAAATGCAACATTAAAAACAATTTGTTCTTCATAAGAAACAGAAAAACAAATAACTTAAACCTCAAGGCCTGAAGGGGAAATTTTGTGAGCCCACATGGATTTATTTCTTATGAGTTGAGGGCTAATTTAATATTTAGATTGAGATTTTTAATATTACTACAATAAGCTTTCAAGAAATTGGCACCATATGGGTCTAAAAGAAATTGGATTGTAGGCAAGGGAGAATTATAATAAAGACTGAAAATGCAACCCACAGAAATAGTATTCTTAAAGTTACCAATGTTGCTGCCATCTGATAGTGCTTTGTTTGGAGTTGTTTTGCTTTTTGTTTTTTTACTTTCGCTACCAATGAGTGCAGGAAAGGTGATAAAAAATTCATACACTGAGAATACACTGGAGTGGACTACTAGAATCAGGAATTTTATCAGTAAAACCACCACCATTGCAACTTATTTAAATTTCTTGTCAACAGAAATTACAACATTGAAAGTTCTAAATTTTCCAACCCCAAACACAGATACCATAGGCAGGAAAAATATGTATTACCTCGTTTTACCCACTGACTCATTCACCACTCTAAATAAAATTTGTTTAACAAGAAAACACTATCTAGGGTGTACTTTTCTCTGTTGAGATTGAATGAATCTAAAAATCCTCTATTTTGGGTCAGATAAGTGGGTAAATGAGCTACTCTTATGTCCTTGAGGAATTGTGATTTTTAGGACTCAAAAGAAATCACTCCTAGGGGAGTTCTGGCCATTAATAATTCTAAAGAATTTGAAGATGCATTCTATGTGTTTAAAAGGGAATCTGTATTTCAAATATAACAGGAGATTTTTTTAAAAAGCAACTAGGCAGAAGAAATTTTACTCCTTTGGCCACACACAGTCAAAGCTGTCAAATAATAGTTCCAATTTCCTCAAGTTGCTGGAATAAAGTTTAAAATACAAATTTTCAGACACTCTTTAACTTGCTTCCTATTTTCATTAATATATAAGTGTAGCATATAGTATATTTAGAAGTATAGTCACTCAAATTAGCACCAAATATGACAGAACTCATAGAAAAGAACCTCAGCGAGTCATATGAATCACAGTTACTTGGACTGTGGGACTAACGGGAAGAAGAGGCAAATGGAAAAGTTAGGGTGAAGTTGGAAGAGCCTTTTCCCTTCTCTTCCAAGCTACAGTGTTACAACCAGGAGCCCAGAGCAAAGAGTTTTCCTTGTCTGTTTTAGAGGAAGACTGTCCAGGGGAAGCCACAAAGGACTGCTTCATTCTGATGCCCAAGCAGTACGGCATTAAGAAAACTATTCCAGCAACCTGCAGGCCATGTACTATGTTTGTCTTTCTGCCTAAGGCACTCACCAATTATGTTTGCTATAAATGTAAGCCAATCTCCTTTCCAGAGGTGAAAATAAAGGACTTGAGGAATGCTTTTCTCTGCTCCAGTTTATTAAAGAGGATGAAGAGTTCCTAGGTGGAATGAAAGTGATAATCCGAGTGATCAATACCGATAGAAAAATGTGGACCCTACCTCCATCATGTATCACATCCTTGGTTTTGGTTCAGTTAATCTTTCTAAAACTCATGTTCCTTATTTGTAAAATGATGATAATATAAGTGTTTACCTAGTAGAGCTGCAAGTGTTAACATAACTCACAGGTCAGTTAACTGGTGTAAAGCTTAGTTTGGCACAGTGCCTGATGCACAGTAAGAGTTTAATTATGCCTCATGCATGGTAAGAAATTGATGATCTTCACAATAATACTGTGTAACATTATATTTAACATTCAGAACAAACTAGTGTAGAAAAGAAGAGGAAAATATATGTCAGTGGAAATTGCAACAAATATAAGCATAAAGGTCTGATGAAGAAGAATGTCTTCTGTGACATGGAGAAATAAAGTGATTTAGACAACCTGTTACAAAAACTTCTTCCCCACTGTTGAGCTTTGGTACCCATTTAACCACTGCTATTGGAAAAGGAGGCAGCTACATGATCTGACAAGGATATTGAGGAAATAGACTGTCTTTCTGGGTATAAAAGAAGTCCAGTCAAATCAACCCAATTAACAATAGGTCATGGTGAAACAAATAATATAACATTATTAAAACAACAAAATTATGTCTCTGGGACTTGGACTTTGAAGCGCTGGATAGGAAATTAAAAGTCTATGTAGACACAAAAAGCTGCACGATTTCTTCTTATTGTTTGATTTTTAAAAGAAAGAAGTATTTAAAATTGAATAACTAGCCATATAGACAGAGTCTAAGATCAGAATTTTATTCCTTTTTTATACCTTATCAAAGCTGTGGTATTCTGGTGAGGAATAGCATACATCTCTTGAGAACCAAGGAAAGTGTATTTGACTGAAAATTTCTATATCTGATCAAAAAGGCTTTAAAGAAGTAAAGACCACATTGTACCCTTTCCTCAGAAAAGGTAATGGCAAGTGGGTTTCTTAGACATAATCACAAAGAAAAAGAGAGAGGAAATTGACCCCTCCCTCCAGAAACTAATACAGTAAGTCCTCAATGTTGTTGATAGGTTCTTGGAAACTGCTGTGACATTAAGTGAAATAACTCTTATTTATATAAATAAAATTATGTTAAAATTGGTTTTGTTATTCAGTAAGTTGTTTTGCTTACAGCCACAGTTTCCAAACCTATCGATGATGTTAGATGAGGACTTTCTGTACTACCATGTGAGGATTTAAAAGAATAACTGTGAGAGAGTTGCTTAATGCCTTTGGGAAAAAAGATCTTTCTCTAGTGTGACCCTATTCAGGATTCAAAACTTGGCTTAAATACCATCATCTTATTCATTATCCAGCTCCTTCTCTGTCCCCATCAGATTATCTACTCTTAGATGCTTTCATGAGACCTAAAACATTTCTTTAAAGCATTCCATTGCATTAGAATTATTTGTATAAGTTGCTCTTCCCTGCCAGACTATAATTCTTAAAGGATAGATGCTATGTATTATTCATATTTGTGTTCTCACAAGCCAGCACAGTGTTTACTTAAGCACAGGTGCTCAAAATAAGCACATAGTGAATATATGATATATATATATATATATATATATATATATATATATATGATCAGGTGGGTTAGGGACAATATTTATAGGTACCGATATCTTTATAATAATACTTAGAAAATGGATAATGAGCAAAATGATCTCACATTGTTTATACAGGCAATAAATTTGATATCAACAATATCACCAATACTTACTAGATTGTAACTTAATAGACAGTTTGCATGAATCATGGCTATATCAAGGATGTTCACAAGAAAACAGTATATAAAACAAAGAACAAATTATGAAGACTGGAAAAAACTTGAAAATAACATTACCACGAAGCCTAATGTGCTAAATGAATTGAGGCTATGTAAAGTGCAATGAGCAATGGAAAGGACTTTAAAAATTAAAGTTTTCAATATAAGGAAGAATTGTTTTATTGCTTGGGGGAAATTAAAACATGATAAAGAGAACATAATAAAAAATAACTCCTCTCTTATTTCTACTTTCTCTCTTAAGGAGGATCATCTTCACACTGGAAAGGTTAGAGGAGGCATGTTTAATGTGACATTGAAACATGAGATAGGTAAAGAGAAATCCAGAGTCACTTAGTCCTTTAAAAGATTTCAGATGAACTATATTCCAAGGCAACAGAGGGATCTGTGGTATGCTCTTAGAACCCTATCCAGAATTCTTGAAATATTATGGAAAGCAGGAAGGAGACCAGAAGGTTTTAAGTGTATGAATGACGTTTGCTTATTTAAGAAAAATTCATAATAAGAAAACAAACCAAATCTGAATCACTAGTTATTAAATAGGGTTTTGAATACTCAGGTAAGGAAAGTTGTACAAAAAGACCCAGATGTGCTTATTTAAAACAAATCAAATCTACAGGTATATTAGATGGATGAATCAGAAACATTCTACAGAAAAGTTATCTCTTATTTTAGTAGTGCATTTGCAAAGTTTTTTACAATTGATGAGAGCATGAAAAACTGTAGAACAATTAAGATTTTTCAATTCTAATTTGGTACTAATAATCTTACCAAGTAGCTTTGATTAATATACCAATGTAACTTGGGTGACTCTACTAGTATTTTAGGAAAATTTATTCTTAGCCCTGTTAGGCCAAATGCTTGCTTTTTTTGCTTTTTTTTTTTTTTTTGATTAATAGATTTTATTTTTCAGAGAAGATTTAGGTTCATAGCCAAACAGAGTGGAGGGAGCAGAGATTTCCCACACGCGCCCTGCCCACACGCACACAGCTTCCCTGATATCATCACCCCACACACAGATCCATTTGTCACAGCTGATGAACCTACACTGACACATCATAGTCCCCCAGAGTCTGCAGTTTATACTAGGGTCACTCTTAGTGTTGTACATTCTGTGGGTTTGGAAAAATGTATAATGCTATGATGTGTCCACCAGTATGGTAACTTACAAAGTATGTTCACTGCCCTAAAAGTCCCCTGTGCCCTGCTGTTCATCTGTTTTCTTGATTACATGGATGAAAATATATTAAAGTTATGCTTTAAAAATATTATAAATTAAAGTTTGCAGGAATTGATGATTTTTTAGATGACAAAATCAAGAGTTCCATGTATCTGAAGTTAGTACTATGATAAATAGGAGTAAAATTCAGATTCTTGTACTTTGTTACATTTAGTTAGTGCACATAATCAAGATGGAGAGAACTGATTACGAATAGTAATGAATATTAAAGAGACAGTGGTTCTAAACTGTAGGGGACTCATTAACTTAAAGACAACCTAATCAAAGTTGCCATATTCACATTAAATGCATGGGGGCTGGGCACAGTGGCTGATACCTATAATGTCAGCACTTTGGGAGTCCAAGATGGGAGGATTGTTTGAGCCAAGGAGTTCTAGACCAGCCTGGGCAATACAGCCAGACCCGATCTCTACAAAACATTGAAAAATTAGTTAGGTGTGGTGGCATGCAGTTATATTCCCAGCTACTTGGGAGGCTGAGGCAGGAGATCTATTGAGCTCAGGAGTTGGATGTTACAATGAACTATGACAGCACCACTGTACTCTGGCCTGGGCAGCACAACAAGACCCTATTTCTAAAAATAATTATAAATAAATAAATAAATAAATAAGGATCACAAATCCCCTGAATATCATATCCATGTATCCTGTAAATTATACAACCCTCAGATTAAGAAGATTTTTGTAAGTATAAGCAAGCCGTGGTACTCCAAAACACTGATTCATACTTGAACCTCCTTAACAGATATACAATGTGCAGAATAAGAGAATTTCTAGTCTTGTACACAGATTGCACATTCAGCATTATACTTATTTCTAAGTCAAATTTAGATATGGTGAAATTGAGACAAAGGAATTTAGACTAGTGAATGGTCAAAGAATCATGTTGCATGAGGAACTTCTGAGGAATTTTATTCCTAGGAAAGAGACCCTCAATAAAAGATCCAATAAGTGTCTTTAAAATATTGAAAAGGTTTAACTTGGAAAGAGTAAAATTATTTGTCACCCAAAATGTGTTAGAGAAAGAAGGCCAGAGACAGAAATTACTGGAAGATTTGGATTCTCTATTGCCTAAGGAACACACACTTAATATCTGGATTTATTGAAAGATAGAATGGGTTGCTTCATAAAGTTGTGATCTTTGTTAATGGAAGTTTTCAAGTAAAGGCTAGATAATTTCCTGTCTGATGTATTACGAAAGGGATTCCTATACTAGAAAAGGTAGTACTAGATTGTTTTTTAGGCATCTTTCAAATTTAAGATTCTATGATCTGATTATACTTTTTAAAAATGCTAAATAATTAAAAAATCCATATTATTTTGTAAAAGTGCACAATAGGCAATAAACTTGTATAGGTACCTATTATTGGATATTTCTGAGTGTGCCTTAATTTACATCTGTTAGTTTTAAATTATTTGTTTCTCAAATTATGTTTTAAAGACAATGCCCCTTTTTAATGCAAGTGCACATATAACATTTCACATTTTAAAGATTTTTTTAAAAATAGTCCATAAAAATGACTGGAGAAAAATAATTAAGGAAATTTACACAGAAGTTGACTTTATTAGAACTCTTTGTACATGGATAAAATAAGAATCAATCTTAATTTTTCTACTTTCATTACTTTTCTTAAGGCCTCTAATTCAATTTAGCCTCTGTTTTTTTTTTTTTGTGGTACAGGCATGAATTTTAAAATTCACTAAAATATTTTTAATGGTAAGTTGGACTTTGGTTTGTTTGTTTTGAGACAGAGTCTCCCTCTGTCACTCAGGCTAGAGTACAATGGCCCAAACATAGCTCCTCATTGCAACTTCAAACTCCTGGGAACGAGCAATTCTCTTGTCTCAGCCTGCCAAGTAACTGGGACTACAGGTGTGCATTGCCGTGCCTACCTAAATTTTTTTTTATTTTTATTTTTTTGTAGACATGGGGTCTTGCTCTGTTGCTCAGGCTGGTCTTGAACTCCTGGCCTCAAACAATCCTCCTATGTCTGCCTCTCAGAGTGCTAGGGTTATAGGTATGAGCCACTATACTTGGCCAAGTTGGACTTTAATGTTATATTTGGAAGCTGTGTTTATCTTACTATCACAGGAATTTGCTTTAAGGAAACACTTCCTTTAACCACCGCTCTTTTTTCCTAAATAGAAGTTATGGTAACATAAATGCACCTAGAAATCCGAAGCTTTCCTTTTGAAGAAAAATGTTTTTAAAATGAGGGGCTTAATTTTAGAAAGTGAACAATTTAGTATTTCATAACTCTAGGAAATACTTTCCAAATTATCTGTGTTCCTACTGCTCTCATTGCCAAACTACACAGTTTTAAGATATTTTTCCCACAAATCTATTTATAAATTAAAGCATTTTTACTATTTTGCAAAATTTCAACTACTTGAAGAAATTTCCAAACAAATTGAGCTAGACAGCCTTATAACAATTGCGTATTTATTTTCTGTTCTATTTACAAACATCATCATAAGTCATTGTAGTTGACAGAAAAAAATGCATAATATCTTTACCACTGAGATAATTGAGAAAATGGTGAAGTCCTTGAGAATGTCAGGCTCTTGGTAAACAGAGGTGGATACAAACTATTGGGAGAATTTATATCTCTTTAATTTTAATTTTATGCTAATTTTCAGGGTTAGTTAAAAAAAAAACAAAAATTGTTTTATTTTTACTTTGTGTGGATATTTTCCAGTATTCTATCTGTAGACTTTCAATGAAATTAGCATTGCTGCAGCCAAAGAATAAAGAAAAGCTTTTGTGTTCTTACAACAGATTTCTTTTTTCTGCTCTGCCTTATGAGGTTGGGCAAAGTGTGGAGAGCGAGAGGGTGATTGATGTTATGTTGTACTATGAGACAGAGCACCCTAATTAAAGTTTATAAGGTATCCAGAAACCCATCTAAGTCCTGATAAGGGTATATGCTTCAGCTATTTAGTTCTTTATTCCTTATTCCCATTCTTTGATGACTTGCTTCTCTTTTTTTTCTCTCCTGCTCTTTTCTTTTCTTTTCTATTTTTTAAGACTAGTGAGCTCCTGCACTTTTTTGTTTTTGAAATTTTAAGAATTCTATATTTATCTTCATTGATCATATATTTGTCTCCCTTTCCTTCTGGATGTTCACTTTGGCTGTCCTTGGTGTTGCCCATTGTCCCACACTACTCAACCATTCCCGCAGGCATCTCTGGATTCTAGGGCCCAGAGTGAGTCTTTTCCAAGGGCTTACCTTTCAAGTTATCTTTGTCGTGTCTGAGGACTTGCCTCTTCCCAATGGCTAGCACATGGAATATCCCCACCTTTCACAATTTGGGGTGTGTTTGTTTGTTTGTTTGTTTGTTTCCATTCAAAGGCCTCTATCCATCAGTTTTGACAAAATAAATTATACTAAACTTATAGTCCATTTTAGATTCAGACATGGTAAATGAATGAAGTATATGGAAGAGGAGTAATTTCATTACCAGGTTGAACAGATTAGAATCTAAGAATGTCCTTTCAGCTTAAAAATTTTAACATTATAAAATGAAGCTCATTTTCTTTTGGTGTTCATTTTAATCTCTTTTCCAAGTTGCTAGGTCAGGAACCAAGTAAATGAGGGGAATCACTTCTCAAATGATAATAGTAATGATCATTTCACATTGCATAGTTTAGAAACATTAAATATGGCCAAGACTTCTGTCTGCATTCCCTATTCACTTTTCCAATATAATCTTGATGTTTCTTTAAAAAAAAAAAAAAGTGAGGGAAATACATCTTCAAGAACATGTGCAGGCCTTTTAAGATCCATAAATGCTGCTTATAACTGCATATAATATCATAATTACCATCTACATTCTAAGGTTTCTTAGCTGTTATCACAATACTTCAAAGTTTTTAAAAACTACTTCTTAATTGGCTTAGAACTTCTGAACTTGTACTGGAAAGAAACTCTAGATAGAACCAATGTTTTAGTAATCTAAATTTTATACCTCCTATATATATACATGTGCATAAACACACATATTTATTATCATTATGCTCTTCCCAATGGCACTAGAGAATACATTATTTCCATTTTAGCGATGGGAAAACTGAAGTGGGAGGAGCGGTGCCAACTTATTTTTGTTGTTGTTTACATAGCTACTTAATGGTATAACCAATATTAGTAACCTAATATTCTTGATTCCAAGCCCAGGGTGTATTTTAATAAACATCTATGAATATTAATTTGGTAGTCGAAAAGAGATTAAAAGTTAAAGTAAGAAGGCGAATAGGAAACAGGTAGGAGTCCATTAGATACAGTTCTAGGAACACCTCACCTGTCAAGATCAAATATTTTATCATGAACAAAGCATTTAATAATATAGTTATGTTCTCAGAGTAAATCATTTATTTTTTTCCTCCACATCTCTTATTAAGCCACAAAAGGTGCCACATACTATAAATTTACAAAAGAGGCTCTTAAAAGTACAAAAGTATCACATTTTCCCTGTTGGAAGCAACTATAACAATAAACTCCTCAGCAGTTCAGTAACACATAGCTTCTAAAAGAAACGAGTCCAGTTAGAATGTATATTTTCTGGGCCATAATTAGATATGGTATAAATTTCCCTAGTGATGGTAACAATAGAAAGACCAAGGTTAGCCTGTTAAATGAAATGTGAGTGAGAACTGGGCAGTTCCAAGTGGCTGCTGGCACAGTTTTAGGTGTCCTGCCAGCGTTCAAACCCACAGGGTCATTTGGCAGTCAGGTGTCATTAGTCAACCCTCTCCCTTTCTCCCTCTTCCCATCTGTTTTCGTCTAGCCTATTTGTGTAAATTACCTCTCAGTATGCAGCAGGGATCAGTCTAGTTATGTATTTTCCTCCTACTCCTTTGTCCTTTTCATCCCTGACTGCTCATTTAGACTTATACCAATCATTTGACCTAAAATTTAACATGAGAAGCAAGATAATGGTAGCAATTAATATTACTACTGTTACAAAGCAGCATCCCTTATGGCTATGGTAAAATGACCACTAAAGATAGTATAATAAATGTCAAAGATATAGCTGCCACTGGCCATTTCAAATCATGATAATTATCATCAGAGGCCAAAATGTAATGATGCCCTGTAAGAGCATGTAGAGTTTATGTAATTTTGTGTGGATACAATTTGCAGAGCTAAAATCCAAATATCTTCTTCTTGAAGAGAGCACTATTCCTAGTTTAAGAATAGCAGCACCTTTTAGAGAGGATGGAAAAGGTAACAATCAGCTTTCTCCTGAGTTGACCCTGTCATTTACTAGCATGTGGAATACCCACTTCTCTACTATTCCTTTGAATAAAATCAAGTCATAAGTATACCTGAGAATTCTGTCTCAATGCTACGAGGAAAAGTAGAGAGCTCAGCCTGTATTACCCAACCAGTACATTTACTGCACAGTAACAATTAAGGAAAGATAATTACTCATATGGTCACAACTGATAGAAAGGGATTCCTACTCTGAGAAGGATTTAAAACTGAAAGGATTATTTGCTAAGGGCAGATAAGAATAAATCATACCAAATAATCTTACAGCTGCATTTCCAGTAATGATGAATAATTCATTGTGTTGGAATATTAGTTATGGGGGCATACTATTGATATCTAACTCCAGTTTACAAGGAATCATAGGTAAGTCAATCTTCTGAGAATTCTTCTGCTCTTTACTAATCATGAACATGAAGACATTTGGCCAGATTTACTGCATTTTGTCAAGTTTAGTTTTGATGGCATATTTGACCACAGATTTGAGCCCATATTTTTTAGCTCATTGTTACGTTGTCATATATGAATGAATTTAAAAGAAAATGCAAATAGTCAGGTACTGCAAATAATTAGCCCTGACTTTTTTTTTTTTTTAATTTTAAAGTATCTCAAGGTTGGAAAGTCCCTAAAAACAATCAAGATTTACCACTTACTGAGGACTTTAATCTCTTCTGAGATGGCTGTGTAAAAAGTTGCTTGTCTGTTCCACATTTAAATATTTCTAATGACAAGTAGCAAGCCATTTTCTGAGGCAGAAGATGGCACATTTGGATAATCCTGGCTTTTTGCCTAACAATACTCATATCTATATTCAAACAGATTACTCAATGTTTGCCAAATAGTTTTTCTTTTCCAAAATCCAATTTTAAAATAATGTAAGGATTATGATTATCCAATTCTTTAAAGACATAAGAGCTGTGTTACAAAAAGTGCTTAAGAATAGTGATAAAATGAACTGTCTCTGCAAACAGGCATTTGAAAATAACAACTGAACTTGAGGTATAACAGAGAAAATTTTAAAAGTACAGAAGAAATAAACAAAAGATTGTGTGTTATTTCAAATGGCAAGATAGTGAAACAATCTGTCTAAAAGAAAAAATGCCAGGCATGGTGGCTCACTCATGCCTGCAATCCCAGCACTTTGAGAGGTGGAGGTGGGAGGGCTGCTTGAAGCCAGGAGTTCCAAGACCAGCCTGGGCAACATAGCCAGACCCTGGGCTCTACAAAAAATTTAAAAAAAAATCATTAGATGGGTGGTGCACACCTACAGTCTCAGCTCCTTGGGAGGTTGAAGCTGGAGGAAATCCCTTGAGCCCAGGAATTCAAGGTTATAGTGAGCTAAGATCATGCTACTAGACTTCAACCTGAGTGACACAGTGAGACTCTATCTCTAAAAAAAAATTAAAAAACAAACAAAAATAAATAATTAAACTAATTATGGCATTCATCTAGGGAATTTTGTGAAGCAATAAAAAATATGAAGTATACCTATACATTACTGATATGGAAAGATATATAAGACCTTGGAATCATAATAGCATACAAATTGAAAAAAAAGAAGATACAGAAACATCTATATGATATATTCCCATTTGTGTAAAACAAATAGTACCACTTTATATATATGTTAAATATTTAAAATATGTATTCATATATGTTAAATATATACAATATATACCAAATATTTATATTATTCTAAATAATATAAATGCTAAATATTTTCATTTGTCAATAAATGCATAGGGAAAGGTGTGAAAGGTTCTATAGGCTAAAAATGATTAACAGAGCTATCTCTAAAGAGTGGCATGTATTTACTTACATTTTATTATTAAAAATGCTAATGATTATCTAAGCCTTTAGCAAGTCATAATCTTGCTGGTGGAGGGTCTAGGCTTGATGTTGATGGCTGCTGTCTATCAGGTGGTTGCTGAAGGTTGGGGTGGCTGTGGCAATTTCTTAAAACAAGACAACAATGTGTTAGGAACATTCCAATTCCACTCATTTAGTTATTTTAAAGTATGTCCCAACTTATTGTTGATTATAGTAACTTTGTTGTGTTATCATATATTGTTCATTCTATCTAACTTTATTTTTGTACCTATTCAAGAGTCCCACTTTATCCCTCTCCCACCCCATTACTCTTTCTGACCTCTGGTAACGATCATTCTACTCTCTGTCTCCATGAGATCAATCATTTCAAATATTTAGCTCCCACATATGAGTAAGAACATGTGAAATTTGTCTTTCTATCCTTGGCTTATTTCCTAATAAAGAAATGATAAATATCTGAGGTGATGGACATCATAATTAAACTGATTGGATTAATTCACATTGTATACTTGTATCAAAACATCACATGTACCCTATAAATATATAAAAACATTATATACCCATGGCAATTAAAAATAGTTTTTTAAAAAGGACAACAAAAAATTTTGCTTTATCAATTGACTCTTCCTTTCATGAAAGATTTCTCTATAGCATCTGATGCTGTTTGATAGCATTTAACCCACAGCAGTACTTCTTTCAAAATTGAAGTCAGTCCTCTCAAACCCTGCCTTAGCTCCAACAAGTAAGTTTATGTAATATTCTAACTTCTTTGTTGTCATTTCAGCAGAGGTCACAGCATCTTTGCCAACAGTAGATTCCATCTCAAGAAACTACTTTCTTTGTTCATCCATGAGAAGCAATTTATTATCCGTTCAAGTTTTATCATGAGATTGCAGCAATTCGGTCACATCTTCAGGCTCCACTTCTAATTCTAGATCCTTTGCTGTTTAAAGTACATTTTCAGTTACTTTTTCTACTAAAATCTTGAACCCCTCAAAGTCATCCATGAGAATTGGAATCAACTTCTTCCAAACTCCTGTTAATGTTTTTAATGGCCTCTAGAATAGTGAATACTTTTCAGAAGGTTTTCAATTTATTTTGCCTAGATCTATCAGAGAAATCACTATCTATGGCAGCTATAGCTTTATGGAATGCATTTCTTAAGTGGTAAGACTTGAAAGTCGAAATTACTTCTTGATCCATAGGCTACAGAATGGAGGTTGTGTTAGCAGGCATGAAAACAACATAAATCTCCTTGTATGTCTCCATTAGAACTCTAGGGTGACTAGGTGCCTTGTCGATGAGCAGTAATATTTTGAAAGGACTCTTTCTTTCTGAGCAATAGTTCTCAACACTATGCTTAACCTATTTAGGAAACCATATTGTAAACAGATGTGCTGCCATCCAGGCTTTGTTGTTCCATTTCTACAACATAGGCAAAGTAGATTTAACACAATGCCTGAGGGGGCCCTAAGATTTTTGGAATGGTAAATGAGCATTGGCTTCAACTTAAAGTTACCAACTGCATTAGCTACAAGCAAGAGAATCAGCCTATCCTTTGAAGCTTTGAATCCAGGCATTAAATTCTGCTCTCTAGCTATAAAAGTTATAGATAACATTTCCTTTCAATAGCATGCTGCTTTATCTACATTGAAAAGCTGTTGTGAGGTAGGCATGGTGGCACATGCCTATAGTCCCAGCTACTCAGGAGGCTGAGGCAGGAGGATGACTCAAACCCAGAAATTTGAGACCAGCTTGGGCAACATAGCAAGACCTCATCTCTACAAAATAAATAGCAAGTAGTAATAATAATAATAAAAGAAAATCTGTTGTTTAGTGTAGCCACCTGCATCAATTAGCTAATCTTCTGAATACCTTGCTGCAGCTTCTACATTAGCACCTGCTGCTTCACCTTGCACTTTTAAATTATGGAGACAATTTCTTTCCTTAAACCTCATGAACTGACTTCTGCTAGCTTCAAAGTTTCCTTCTGTATCTTCTTTACATCTCTCAGCCTTTATAAAATTAAAGAGAGTTAGGGCCTTGCTCTGGATTATGCTTTGGTTCTAGGGAATGTTGTGGCTGGTTTGGTCTTCTATAGACCACTATAACTTTCTCCATCATCAGCAATGAGACTGCTTCACTTTTTAAAAAATCACTTGTGTTTTCTCTCGAGTAGCATTTTGAATTTTTTTCAAGAACTTTTCCTTTGCATTCACCGCTTGGCCAAGTATTTATTTGGCCCAAGAGAACTAGCTTTCGGCCTATCTTGGATTTTGACATGCCTTCCTCACTAAGCTTAATCATTTCTATAATAGCTTTTGATTTAAAATGAGAGACATGAAACTTTTCCTTTTAACTTGAACACTTAGACACCACTGTAGGACTATTAACTGGCCTAATTTTAATATTGTTGTGTCCCAGGGAACAGGGAGACCCAAGGAGAGGGAGAGAGATGAGGAGCGGCTGGTCAGTGGAGCAGTCAGAATACACACAATAGTTATTGACTAAGTTCACCACATTACATAAGTGTGATTTGTGTTGCGCCAAAACAATTACAATAGTAACATCAAAGATCACTGATCACAGGTCACCGAAACAGGTATGAACATAATGAAAAGTGAGAAATATTGCAAGGATTGCCAGAAGGAAACGTAGTGGCAGGAAGGGAGCACAGGCTGTTGGAAAACAGAGTTGCTCAACACAGGGTTGCCACAAACCTTTACTTTGTAAAAAAGGCAATAGCTGCAAAGTGCAATAAAGCAAAGCACAATAAAACAAAGTATACCTGTACCTCTTATTACTTTCTATCCTTTGCCAACAAGGGTTGGCAGACTTTGTCTGTGAAGGGCTGAATAGTAAATATCTTAGGCATTGTGGTCCCTATACGGTCTTTGGTTTCTTTCTCGCCTCCTTCCCTTCCTCCTTCTCCTCCTCCTTGTCTTTTTCTCTATTCTTTTAAAAATGTAAAAACCATTCTTAGTTTGCAGGCAGTATGAAAAAAAGCCACAGGCTAGATTTGGCCTAAATATTACATTTTACCAACCTGTGTTTTAAATAATCTCCTCTTTACTCAATATTCATTCTTCCCTTCTCCCTATTATAGATATTCTGTCTGACAATATGGAAAAACTACAAATATTCCTTAAAATTGACTTTTCTAGACTTAAAGCAAATTTCAGTGGAATTACCCCCTACTGTTAAAAATGTTACCTTCTGATAAAATCTGAGACAGCAAACAAATAGCGTGAAACAAAACCAAAATTCATTTCTTTTGAAATCTTGGGATGGACTTTACCAACAAATTTGTTACAAAAGCCCACTGCATAACTTTCAAAATAAACTTTCTCTAACGCTAACCTTCCATCATTCTCACACCTTTTCTAAACATGATTTAATTGGAAATTAACTCAGAAAAGTAGCTGTGACCTAAGGCGGCAGCCTATAGGCTTCCCCTCCTCAAATGGAAGAGGTATCGCTGATAGAGCAGGGCCTTGGGAAAGTCATTTTTGTTTCCTTTTATCAGAACAAGACAAGGAGACACAGACTGGCATGGAACAAGCAAGCTTTCTTAGTGCTGAAGTGGTCAGGATAGCTCTCTTGGATAAGTGTAGTTTTGTATTTCTAGTTTAGTCAAACCAGAATTTAGAAAATAGTTAATAAATATAAAAATATTTAGGAGAATTTCTATTTGTCTTTCCATGGTACAATTAAAACTATAACCACAAATACATGCATAGCTACCTTGGGTTGCTTTCCCCCTCCCACATTTTTTAGTCCTTTTTAAATTCATATTCAACTGTTTTGCTTGGGTGAATTTGTACCTTTAAGATTTGGTGACATTTTTTTCTATATATCCTTTAGTTGTATTTTTCTGAAATGTGGAATATGAACCACTTTTCAGGTTTAATTTCTGAGAAAGTTTAAACTGTTATCCAGCAATTCTTCTGGATCCACATTGCAATAGCAGTGGTGTGACTTTAGTAGCCATCTGCTTGGAGATAGAAACTCTTTGATACCCATGGCAGTGGAGGACATGGGGAAGGGCTTTAATTATGCCTGCCATACAGCTATGTCAATTTGATCTACAACTTTAAACAGAAAAGAGAAACCTACAGCCAACTGTCTGTATTAACTAGATGTAGCCAATCAACCACATTTCCAAACTAAGGGGTTAAAATTACATTAAAATAATGCAAAAATATTCATGCAATAAAGAAAAATTAAGTCACTATATCAAAGCTTTCTAAATTTATAATCATATAATAGGCATTATTTTCTGTACTCCAGTGGTCTTAGAGTGAGTCCACAGCATTCTTTCTTATAATTTGTCATCATTTACCACCAAGATGTTCGGACAGAGCCACTGAAAGATAACTTGGCTCATTCAAACTAGTTCAGCTCCACTCAGACAGTTTAGGGAAGTGAGAAAATACAAGGGTCTTTACCTATTCTGAAATTCCTACTGGTATCAGGACTGCAGGTTGGAAGGGAAGTAAGCAAAACCTTTCTCTGAAGAGGAGGCAAGAGCTGAGTGAAGACTAACCTTGAAGGGAATATGGAAGTTGTTTAAGTGTAAATGAATAACAAAATGAATAAATTCATTAACATTTGGTCAACCCATGCTAAATACTCTACCTGCATTAAAAATATTTAAGCCTGACCAAAAAAACCTTTAAAATTAATTCAATAATTATGGCCATCTTCTATTTTTCAGAGTTTATAATATTAATGATCTGAAACATTAGGAAGTCCTCTAGAACAGTGGTCCTCAACCTTTTTGGTACCAGGGACTGGTTTCATAGAAGATAATTTTCCCACAGAAGGGGCTTGGGGTTGGGTGGAGGCAGAGCTCAAGCAGTGATGTGAGCTATGGAGAGTGGCTGTAAATACAGGGGAAGCTTCTGAAACTTCGTTTGCCGATCACGTACCTCACCCACCACTCACCTCCTGCTGTGCGGCCAGGTTCATAAGTTTCATGGAAGATAATTTTTCTATCAATGGTGGGAGAGAGGGCAAAGTAGAGTTCAGGCAGTGACAAGGCAGCTCTAGAACCTTATATAAGTCAATTAGTAAAATAAACTCCTTTACATAGAGTCATAACAACTTCTTTCTAAATTGCTTCACCTAGTAGTGTTTTCAAGGGGACACAGATTCAATGACAAACTTAATAAATCGATCTTACTTGCCTTGCAGACTAATAATAGCTAACATTTATTGAGCTCTCATTGAGTACAAGATTTTCTGTGGGCTGTTTTATTTAATCTTTATATTAGTCATGTGAAATAGGAATACATTTTTAATCTCCATTTTATAGGTGTGGAAAACTGAGGCACTTAAAAGTTACATAATTTCATTCCAGACCTCTTGCCTCTAGCCCATATTTAATATTATGGAATAAGAGAAGTCATTGCATTTATATTATTGCATTTATATATTGCATTTATATGAGGAATCACAGAGAATAAAATTAGATACACTCGTGGTATGATGAGTGAGGATAAATAATTAGATGTGGACAATGAGACCAGGCAGAAATGAGAAAATGTAGTTAGTGGTAGCAAAGTGATGAGGATCTCAAGGCAAACTACTTAGAAAAGGTAAGATTTGAGAGGCTGCTTGAATATGAAAGGAAGCTGTCACCTCACATTTCTCTGCAATTATCAACAGCAGAAACATCAAAAATAAAATCCACCTCCTCTATTTTGTATCATTATTTACCTTGGTGGAAATGGCGATTAATTTTCTGGATTTCAGAACTACAAATAGCTTGCAAATGTCTCTATAATGTATGTCTTGGATTTTTATGTAATTTATGTAAGCACAGTGATTTGCTTTCTTGTAATTTGTACAAATTTAGTCTTCTGCTAGCCAGAAAATAATGTAAATGTCAGACACAGAGCTCTCTTCATTTAGGCAAGGCTTGCCTACACTTTAGAAAGGCCAGGGACCATGGTAAAAATGCACTAAAAAAAAAGCCATCTAGGGCAGGCGAGGTGACCACGCCTATAATCCTAGCACTCCAGGAGGCCAAGGCAGGCGGATTGCTCAAGGTCAGGAGTTGGAAACCAGCCTGAGCAAGAGCGAGACCCCATCTCTACTAAAAATAGAAAGAAATTAATTGGCCAACTAAAAACATATACAGAAAAAATTAGCTGGGCATGGAAGTGCATGCCTGTAGTCCCAGCTACTCGGGAGACTGAGGCAGGAGGATCGCTTGAGCCCAGGAGTTTGGAGTTGCTGTGAGCTAGGCTGATGCCATGGCACTCTGGAGTTGGGGCAACAGAGTGAGACTCTGTTTCAAAAAAAAAAAAAAAAAAATCCATCTAGTCATCAACTTTCATCCATAAAAAATGTTCTCTTTTTAGTTTGTAACATTGTAGAATATTAAGTTTAGAAAAGATAAAAGAAACTACCTAAATAAAACAACAACAACAAAAAACCACCTTATTTTCAAATAAGAAAATGGAAACCCAAAGTAGCCAAATGACGGGATCCACATAGTCAAGTCATTGAGGTGCGAAACTGAAAGATACCACTTCTTTCACTATAAAAATTGGCTGAGCAAGTATCATTACATCTACTTTACAGATAAAGACGTTTAGTCTTATTCATATTTTTATGGTTAGAAAGTATAAATTTGGTGCTGGAACCAAAGTTTATTGCCTCCCAGTACCATATACTTTCATTCTAATGTACTTTCTCATCAATAAAGTATGAACATGTCAACAAAAGTTTAAATGGATAAAGCAGAGAAATTCTAATTAATTTGCTGTTTTCCAGTGTAGGAGCATCACTCTAAAATGCTTTTCATCAGAATCTCAGTGAGGAACGTGGTGAGATCCAGAACTTGATGGTGGGAAAGAGTTGGCTACATTGAAGTAGCAACTCTCTATGCCTGTGCTTGAGAAGTACTGGCCTAAGTGGGAAACAGTCAATGATCAAAGCTGGTCACATTCCTGTTACTCAAGCATTCCCCTACTCTGTTTGCTTCAGAGCTACTAGTTCTTGCTTCCACTATAAACTCTGCCCCCTAGAGATGCAATATTTCTTCTATACACTCTTAACTACAGTATGGGATAGTCTGATTTCTCCCTTATCTAGTTTTACTTCTTATTAAATTTTACTAAGTAATTAAGAGTGAAATAAAGTCATAACAAAACCACAAAAGAGATCCCAAGAGTAAGGCTAAAAATGTTTTACCTATACATACGGTTGTGTGGTGGTGAAAATATTAAAATATTTTTCATACCAGTTAGTAAATAATCTCTGCCTCCAAGACCCCAAATACTCTCACACTGTCCTGCCCTGGCTGCCTGGCTTCTCCCTCCAGGCATTTCCCAATCCACCAATTAAAGGAAAATGTGTGGCACAGTGGGGGAAGGCAGGATTATACTCCAGTGCTTTGACCAGTAATCATTCTGATGTTTCTTTGCACTGCCGTACTGGAATATGTTCAATATCACCCTTGCACAATAGGAGAGAAATGGATGTCTTCACAGAGTGAGTTTGTAACCTAGTCATATTCAAGCCAAATCCTAAATATCTGACAGCCCCTAGGTACATTTGAAGTATCCAAATTGAGCTCATTGACTTCTCTTTCTAAGCTTTTAATCTTCCTTCTAATCTCTAATCTAATCTAATTCATATGTTCTGTTACTCCAAAGACATCACCCCTATCCACCCAGACAAGCAAGTCAGAAATCTGGGATTAATCATGAACTTTCTCTTCATCCCATGTTTGGGAAATTTTAAAGTCCTAGACATCTTCATCCTTATCACTTTTAAACCGTCAACCTCTTACTAGAACTTATACAAGAGTGAGTTCTAATTGGTTTCCTAACTTTTCAGGATCACACTTATTAATAAATTGCCTACATGTTAAAGCCCAAATTCGCTAGTGCTGTGGGCCATACTCCTCACAATCTTCCTTTCTCTCTCGCTTTCCCTGTGACCCAGCTCCGGCTAAATCCTCCAGCTTGCAGTTCTTGAGAAATGTCAATGTGTTTCTTGTCTCTGTCAAAGGTTGTTCTTTTTGCCTGAAACTCCCCCAGATTTTGCCCCCATGGTGGAGCAGGCTTTCTAATTTATTAAGAATCAATCAAAGCTCACCTGCTATATGAAGCCTTTCCTGCTCCCAACAGGCAGAAATCAATTTCTTTTTCATTCCCTACTGTACATTGTGTATATTTCTATCAATAAACTTGTAAACATTTTATTGCACTAATTTTTTATGCAGATTAAGCATCCCTAATCCATAAATACAAAATCCAAAACACTCCAACATCCAGAACTTTTTGAGCACGGACCGGACAAAGGAAATGTTCATTGGACCATTTGAGATTTGGGATTCTAGGTTAGGATATTGAACTGATAACTATAATGCAAATATTACAAAATCCAAAAAAATCTGAAATCCAAAACATTTCTGGCCCCAAGCATTTCAGATAAGGCTTACTCAACCTGTATCTGTCTTTTCTTACTAAACTATAAGCTGATTGAAGATAAGAAGAGTATTTTTTTTTCATCTTAATCCCTTAGAGCAGAGACTAGAACATTTAAGATATGTAGTAAATATTTGCTGAATATGTGAATAAATGATTACAAAAGTCAGTAGGTAGCTTCCAAATAATAAGGATTTCCATAAGTCATTGATATATTTGGGAATTGGCAACTTTTTTTCTGAATACACTCAGAACTTTTTACTTATTATATGCTCATTATAGAAAGATTGGAAAATGCTAAAATAAAATCCTAAAACACTAATCTTTCATTAAACCATGGCTTTAGGTGAGATGGCTCACCCTGCCCAGGTGACCACACTTTGATTCTTTTAATTGTAATGAGACATCAGTTTCAGGACCCCAAGAAACTGAGACAGATTTCATATTTAGTTACAACACTCAAAGAAAACTTAGCTGCTAGGGTTCTTACTCATATGTGGAGCTAAAACTTTGATCTTGTGGAGGTAGAGAATAGAATGGTGGTTTCCAGAGGCTGAGATGGGTAGTTTAGGGGAGAGAAAGAGAGGGTGGTTAATGGGTACAAAAACACAGTTAGATAGAAGGAATACGTCCTATTGTTTGATAGCACAGTAGGGCGACCCACAGTTAACAGTAGTTTATTGTATATTTCAAAATAACTAGAAGAGAAGCTTTGGAATGTTCCCAATACAAAAAAAATGATAATTGTTTGAGATAATGGATATCCCAGTTACCCTGATTTGATCACAGCACATTGTATGCATGTATTAATATCAAAATAGCACATGTACCCCGTAAATATGTACAACTATTATTCATCAATTTAAAAAAGCTAAAGAAAACTTAGGTATTAGCTTCAGCACTAATTTTAGCAGGCTTGATCCCTGAGCCTGTACTATAATTGCCCCCTCCTGTTTAGAGCTAACTAGGCTGAGTTGGGGATGGGGCAAACTCCCCAAAACCAATTGCTCTGGCAACTGAAGAGGCTGTCAAGGTTTCTTTTCCTGGAGTCTGAAAAGCAAAGTTTTGATGAATACTATTTTTTCATGCTCTTCGTCATTTCCAAACTTAATGCTGTTACATCTTGCAGGGCAGAGTTCTCCCCAGGTAAATTTAATAGACCTGAATCATAGGGACCAGCTAAATAATTAGGGATTTCAGAGAGAGTGGAGAGGATCCCTAAACAAAAGGTCTAGGATCACCATTTACAAATACTTCACATGAAAAAGGGTATAGTTAACCTTTGACATATCTCTTCTAGGATCAGTGTTATAACATTAATATTCTTTAACTTTGCAAACAGGAAATATTGATTGCATAATTGGCATCCAGGGAATTTCACAACACATGAGGGAAAATTTCCAAGAAGTTTCTATTACATAAGACCTAGAACCTGTCCTGATATAAAGCAAGAATATTCTTAGACATCGTTTTATCACAAATGTTACATAATTATATAACACACACACACATACACACACTCCTGCTTTTTTAGTGAAGATTATAATTCTCAGTTAAAATTAGTTTGGATAATTTGGATGTATCATTATTTACCTAGCTACAAAACTGTAAGGGACAATACTTCAAATTTTTCATTGTCATGAATAGTTTTGTTGAGACAAAATGGCACAAGCATTTCTATGTGTAATTGTACAAATTTTTGGTTATTTCCTTGGAAAGATTCTTTGAAGGGAAATCATGATGTCAAAACAGTGTAATATTTTAAAGCTCTTAATAATATATTACTAAATTGTTTAGCAGAAGATATGTACAATTTGCACTCCTGCCAGGCATGCATGAGAATGGCTGTCTCTGCACATACATTTGAGGGGACAGACTTTTTATCAATTCATTCCTTTCACAAAATGTAGAAAGCTAGTCCTTTGGTCTATTCTTTTCTAAGATCTTCTCATTGATATCTCTGAATTTTGCTACTCCTGTTCCTGCTTTTTCCTTGTATTAAGATTCATAGCTTGAGCCCCTCTCATCTCCACATAAATAACCCAAAGTCCTTCATTCATTAGTTGGCCCTACAAAGAGATGGTCCATCACTAGAATTTCCCATTCAGTCATTTGTTCCCATGAGACCAGTCCCTGATTTCTTATTTCTACTGCACTCTCGCTAAAAACTTGTCAGGCTTCACCATTCCAAATGGAATGATTGAGAGGTCTTTTTTTTTTTTTTTTTTTTTTTTTTACAGGACATGAGGGAACAAATACATAAAGCAATCATCCCTGCACACTCAACTAGACTAGTGTTCTGTGTAAGACCCTAAGAGTCTGCTCTCCAACCAGAGGCAATCAGTTCTGCTCAAATCAGAATACTGTCTAATGTTTCAGTCTGACCCA
Organism: Microcebus murinus; assembly: GCF_040939455.1. Taxonomy (NCBI): domain Eukaryota; kingdom Metazoa; phylum Chordata; class Mammalia; order Primates; family Cheirogaleidae; genus Microcebus; species Microcebus murinus. The sequence continues at coordinate 83,030,601 of NC_134111.1, read as the reverse complement.
GAAACAAAAGCCTGACCTCATCATGAAAACTTATTTTCCAGTCAATGATTAATTTCTACCCGACTTCCTTTATTTAAGCATATTTTCAGAACTTGTGAGGTAACTATGGCAATGGACACCTAGAAGGGAAAAAGATCTTTGTTATTAATTTCTACATGCAGAGATGGGTCAGGTATTCAGTTGTGTTATTATGCAAATCTCCAAACATGGCAGTGGGTGACCTGCTGGGAATGTTCTTACCAAGAACAAAATGCCCTTGTACTTTGAGGTTAACTGTTTTATTAAAACTTAAAGACATAGCACTCTTTGAAAATGAATAGCAAACATGTTTTGCCTACTATTAAGAAAATTATAATTTTTTATTGATTAGAAGGGGGAGATTTGTGTACATTCAGAGGTAGTTCTAAATTGTTTTTTTTTCCCCATTTCATTGTGTTTGTTCACTTATCAGAGGCAAAAGTGATTTCTAATATACTTGTAAATGTCTGAATGTTGTTATCAAATTTCCTTCTAAGGAAAAATGTTTTTTGAGATTTTTTGTTGTTGTTGTTCTTTGGAAAAGTACACTAAGAGAAGCTGTCAGTTCTGAAATCTGTGCTCTATTGAAAGCACCCAAACTTTTATATTTATTCTAATTACAAAAGATCTCCAGGAATAATGGAATAGGAAGTTAATGGCAAAAGGAAAAAAAATCATATGTTTATGATTTTACAAATGAGACAGGTGATATTCAGTTTATACTCAGAATGTTCCTCAAATTTCTGTGCTAAAATAGAAGACAATTGAGAAAACACTCGTTCTTAGATTTGTAGATTACAAGAGTCGGCCAAAATTCCAAATTGGCTGTTTCTAGTTTTTTTTTTCTAATAATGTCTTCAAATTGTGAATTTCAAGTCCATAGTATGCTTTTTCATAAAAATAATGCCTTTATGCAGTAATTTTTAAAGTAGACCAATGCTTTTGTGAAGCTTCTTCATGTCTACCCGATAGTTTTGAGTGCTGTCTGGCATTCTGTGTCTCTGTAATTTATTTTTCAGAAGCATGGGAATTTAGATCTTATTGTTCCATGTAAGTCTCATATTCTGCCTTTCAGATGACACCATTTTAAAGGATTATGGTTCCATGAGCTGGTAATCGACTAACCAGCTCCTCACAAAGCAATGGCATAGGAGAAAAAAAAACTTTTCTGAATATTTTAGTTTCAAAGTTACCATGGTAACAAGATACATTTGCTTTATTAACATAATCTTTTCATTTTTTTAATGCTTTTGCTCTCTAGAAAGAATTCTTCTTTGATATGATCACAATTAAACAATGGATTCTGAAATTGAACTGGCATTTATAGAAGTTGGCAACAATGTAAAACAATTTTGCTTATCTGAAAGGCTTACTGCTTTAAAGAAAATTTATAGATAGCTTTTCAAGGTTTGTCATTTCTTATTAGGGTTGATATGGCTCAAGTTTTGCTTTTGCAGGGTATAACATCACATGAATTTTCCATTAAATTATTCTCTTTCAGTAATACTCATGGTCCATTTTCATTTTTGTGTCGCTTCTTAGAATATTAGTGTTGCTTTTGTGTAATATTTCTATCTGTATTTATTCCAGAACATGCACATAATCATGCTATGTAACACAATCATAATGACTAAAAACTTTGACATTGCTATCAAGTCACATCACCTATAATTAGCTGAACATATTTTTAAGCTCCTATCATATGAAAATACAATGCTAGATAATGTTGTGGATATAAAAAGGGTTATATGTATGCCTAACACTTAAAAGATTTTTAAATGTCTCTTTTAAATTACAGTATATTCAATTTTGGCCTGGCCTCAACGAGACAGTTTTAATCTAATATTACATAATTTGATAATTAACTTAGAGCTCATCAAATTAGTGGTAACTAGTCTAATAGGCATGCTGACCCTTCTATTGTTTTTTGTTTTTTTATAATTCCTGGGTGCATTAATGTTAAAGTTTAAAATTTAAAGAATGGATTTTATATTTTTTTATACTGCATTACCTTAAAATTAAAGTAAGTCTTCGACATTTGTTCAAAATATAAATGTAGGCTGGGTGCGATGGCTCACGCCTATAATTCTAGCAATCTGGGAGGCTGAGGCAGGCAGATTGCTCAAGGTCAGGAGTTTGAAACCAGCCTAAGCAATAGCAAGACCCCATCTCTACTATAAATAGAAAGAAATTAATTGGCCAACTAATATATATAGAAAAAATTAATGACTATAGCCTTGTAGTATAGTTTGAAGTCTGGTAAATTGATATCTCCTTTTTTGTTTTTATTGCCTAGGATTGATTTTGCTTCTCTGACTCCATACGAAGCGTAAAATTATTTTTTCTATATCTGTGAAAAATGATGATGGTATTTTGATAGGGATTGCGTTGACTCTGTAGGTCACTTTGGGTAGTATAGACATTTTAACAATGTTGATTCTGCCGACCCATGAGTATGGTATATTCTTCCATCTGTTTACATCGTCTGCTTTTTCCTTCTTCAGTGTTTCATAGTTCTCCCTGTAGAGGTCTTTTACCTCCTTAGTTAAATATATTCCAAGGTACTTTATTTTCTTTGTTGCTATTTTGAAGGAAATACTGGCACAAGAACAGGGACATTGACCAGTGGAACAGAACAGAGAACCCAGATATAAAACCATCCTCATATAGCCAACTAATCTTCGACAAAGCAGACAAAAACATACACTGGGGAAAAGAATCCTTATTCAATAAATGGTGCTGGGAAAACTGGATAGCCACATGTAGAAGACTGAAACAAGACCCACACCTTTCATCTCTCACAAAACTCAACTCACGCTGGGTAACAGACTTGAACATTAAGTGTGAAACTATTAAAATTCTAGAGGAAAATGTTGGAAATACTCTTCTAGACATTGGCCTAGGAAAAGAATTTATGAAGAAGACCTCAAAGGCAATCACAGCAGCAACAAAAATAAACAAATGGGACCTGATGAAATTAAAAAGCTTCTGCACAGCCAAAGAAACTGTCAGGAGAGAAAACAGACAACCCACAGAATGGGAGAAAATTTTTCCAAGCTACACATCTGATAAAGGGCCAATAACTAGAATCTATTTAGAACTCAGGAAAATCAGCAAGAAAAAAATCAAACAACCCTATCAAAAAATGGGCAAAGAACATGAACAGAAACTTCTCAAAAGAAGACAGAATAATGGCCAACAAACATATGAAAAAATGTTCAACATCTCTAATCATCAGGGAAATGCAAATCAAAACCACAATGAGATATCACTTAACTCCAGTGAGAATGGCCTTCATCAAAAAGTCCCCAAACAACAAATGCTGGCGTGGATGCAGAGAGGAACACTACTACACTGCTGGTGGGACTGCAAACTAGTTCAACCTCTGTGGAAAGCAATATGGAGATACCTTAAAGCGATACAAGTGAATCTACCATTTGATCCAGCAATCCCATTGCTGGGCATCTACCCAAATGATCCAATGACACTCTACAAAAAAGACACCTGCACTCGGATGTTTATAGCAGCACAATCACAATTGCAAAGCTGTGGAAACAACCCAAGTGCCCATCAATACATGAGTGGATTAATAAAATGTGGTATATGTATACCATGGAATACTACTCAGCTTTAAGAAACAATGGTGATATAGCACCTCTTGTATTTTCCTGGATACAGCTGGAACCCATTCTACTAAGTGAAGTATCTAGAGAATGGAAAAACCAGCACCACATGTACTCACCAGCAAATTGGTATTAATGAATCAACACCTAAGTGGACATATAGGAGTAACATTTATCGGATGTCGGGAGGGTGGGAGGGGGCGGAGGGAAAGGATATATACAACCACAACGAGTAAGATGTGCAACATTTGGGGGGTGGACACACTTGAAGCTCTTACTAGAGGGGAGAGGGGGACATGGGCAATATATGTAACCTTAACACTTGTACCCCCATAATACACTAAAAAAAAAAAAAGAAAAAGAAAAAATTAGCCGGGCATGGTGGCGCATGCCTGTAGTCCCAGCTATTCAGGAGGCTGAGGCAGTAGAATTGCTTGAGCCCAGGAGTTTGAGGTTGCTGTGAGCTAGGCTGATGCCACAGCACTCACTCTAGCTTGGGCAACAAAGCGAGACTCTGTCTCAAAAATGTACATATAGATATACATATATGTAAATGTACTATAGCAATATGTAAAACTATATCAGAACCAAATGGGAAAATAAACTAGATTGTTATTTTCCCTTAAAAAATCAAAAGATGTTATCAACATTTCTGATCTTGGAAATTTCTCAGAAAAAAATGGCAGGCTACTGAAACAATGGACAGTTATTGAAGCAATAACACAATGTTAAAATGATGATGTGAGTGGAAGAATATGAAGTGACCTTTAATATCCACAGAGTTCTTCAGAGATATGACATAATTGAAAACATTTTCCAATTTCAAGATAACATTATACTACATTGGAAAGAGATCTATGTAGAAATGAATTCTAAGTATTAATATTTTGAATGATAACTTTAAAATGGTAAATATAGAGCCAGGGTTCATTCTACTGTAACATTTTGTTGTGAATTATCCAAGTAGTCAATGACAAATGGCACTATGCTCTCTTCTTATTCAGTAGCACTCTCAGAAATATGCCTAAGAAAATCTAGTAAGTTCTAGGTAAGGTATTTATAAAGCTGAAGATTTTCCATAGATTATAGATCCTTAAATGGCACATCAAAGTTTGCTCCCATAAATATTCCCATACCATACTGTATACTTTTAAGTTTTCATGAATCTACTTGTCAGTTCTAGATATAAGAAACATCAGAAAATACAGTAGAACTCTAAATCTGCAGACTGTCAACTTTCCATGTTGTAGTGCAAGTTATAAGAGCTCTATAGTGTACTCATGCTCTTGGAGATTTTGCTTGGTGCAATAGGAATGTATCCTTGAAATAGTAAATTGCTTTATAATACAGTTTTGTTAATTCGATGGGCTTATAACTAATTAAAAAGGCTTATACTCTGATGCAGTTAAAAGTAATCATTATATTACCAGTTGGCTGGGCACGGTGGCTCACACTTATAATCCTCCCTACTGTGGGAGGCTGAGGTGGGAGGATTGCTTGAGCTCAGCATTCAAGACCAGCTTGAGCAAGAGTAAGACCTTGTCTCTACAATAATAAAAATGGAAAACTTAGCTAGATGTCATGGCATTCTCCTGTAGTCCCAGCTATTCGAGAGGCTGAGGCAAGAGGATTGCTTGAGCCGGAGCCCAGGAGTTTGAGCCTGCAGTGAGCTACCAAGATGCTATTGTACTCTACCCAGGGCAACAGAGTGAAACTCTGTCTCAAAAAAGTAATCATTATGACATAATAAATAACCTTGAAATAGTTACAGAAAGTATTTTCCACTCAACATATTAGCTTTCTATTGCATTACCCTGATTTGAATATATGAAATGTCAATGTTACCTATCTCATACATGGGTATAAGTTAAAACTCTGAAGGCTGATATGAAGAACAGTAAAATGATGCCACTGTCTCCAAAGTTTTGCCAATCAGCTTGCCACAGTACCCAAAATCCCACCATTTAGAACTTATTTCTTTGACTTTAAGCAGGGATCCAAAACAAATTTTACAAATAGGGTATCTAAATGTCATCAGTACTAAGAATAGTTTGATTCATTTTACATTTCAGGTAAGGGGAAGAATATGGAAGAACAGTAAATGCAGCCAAGTATTTAATAAATGCTCTGACACATTTAATGTGGCCCCACACTGCTCAAGTCCCTGAAAGCTTTGCTTTATTACAGCAGAGTAGAGTAAGTGATGTCTATGAAGATGGCCCTGAATTAACAACATAAAATATTAGGTCATCTTTTGTATATTCTATTTAACAATGAAAGGTATAGGATACATTTTAGAGAAATTCTAATAGCTTAATTAAGGTAAAACTAAGTGAAATGATTTTTTAAGGGAGAACTATGGTTATATAAATTGTAATTTTGCTTGATATTATGAGATAAATATAACATTATGATATATGTGCATATGTATTTAAGTATGCATATGTATATACAGTCAGAAAGAGAAGTAGGAAGAGAATTATAAAACAATAGTATTTTGTTTTGTGAAAGCAAAACAAACAAATCACATGTCTTGATGTATTTATTTATTTTATAAATCTTCCTTCTGTGAGAGAAGTTTGTTTTTTAATAAACTCTTTTTCAAATAAGATACATAAATGCTTCCTTCCCTTCTACCTTCTAGTGGATGCTTATCTTTTTATTTATTTTTTATTGGTGGCCTTTTATAAATTAACTAGGTAATGTTCTTAATGGAATTGCACATTATGAACAGATAATGGCCTTCCAATGACATATGCATGTCAAATCCTACTAAAGTAATGAGAGAAAATAAGCTTGGAGACAAAAGAAAGATGTTTATTTTTGAAATGTAAAACCATTACAGTTATTCAGTCACAACCTTTAATTTCATTAATGCCAAACCTATTATACCAAAGGAGTCACTCTTTTAAAAATGAAATAATTAGATGACCTGGCAAAACCAGGGTTCACAGTGGGAGATATGTACAAACACTGTTCTCAAAATTTAGCTTTCAAAAAACTGTGGAAAAAGCAATAAACTACACAAAGCTAATTTAAAAATGTTAACCATAACCTATGCAGACTATTAAAAAAAAAAGATTCTTATCTTTTACTTATTCCCAGCAACTATGACTGTTTAGATGGTTAATATCCGTTTTTTTTGTTTTGTTTTGTTTTTTGAGACAGATTTCTACTCTGTCACCCCACCTAGAGTGCAGTGGTGTCAGCATAGCTCGCAGCAACCTCAAACTCCCAAGCTCAAGCAATCCTCCTGCCTCAGCTTCCTGAATAGCTGGGACTACAGGCATGTACCACTGTGCCCAGCTAATTTTTTTCTAATGTTTGGTAGAGATGGGGTCTCACTCTTGCTCAGGTTGGTCTTGAACTCCTGAACTCAAGTGATCCTCCTACCTTAGCTTCCCAGACTGCTAGGTTTACAGGCATGAGCCACCACACCCAGACTTAGGTTCCATTTCTTAAAAGTGACCTAAGAAAAGCAAGGATTCAATAATTCAATGATAAATTAATAATGGTGAAGAAGCAGTTTGATCATTTGATTAGAATGGAAAATTGGCTTTATGTTATAATTTTAATGGTCTGGATTTATATTTTTATAGACTCAAACCTATTTATAAATGAAAATTTAAATAAATTATCTTTACTGTGGTAAATAAGCCAGTTTTCAATCAAATGAAATATTTTTAGTTTTGTTTTTTCTTAGTAAATAAGCTTCAGACTATTATCTAGAGTTCTGCTAAAATGCTATTCTATATATGAAGCAGTGAGAATTTTAAAAATATCTGTTGCTATTCATAGTCCAGTGGAAATATTGTGTCAAATATTAGACTAAATAATGTGGCTTAAATTATACCCCTTTAAATGTCTATAAATGAGAAATAAATGATGAATAAAATTATCTTTGTATCATTATAAAACTTATAAAAGGATGGGACATGCTTTACCATGAGCAGATAATACAGAAAACGAGTTCTAAATAATTTCAAGACCCATTTCACTTCCATCAATGTCATTTTGTACTTTCATATATTTGATTATTTCATGTAGTAAAGATGCCATTGTCCAGCTGTAGAAGGTAGAGGTTGTCCCCACTCACTTGTAGGGTACATCATTATGCTTTCTTTTAGTATTCTTTTGTCATCCATAGGCAGGATAGTCAAAGTGCCTATGCTTTAGAAATATCCCACTTTCCTACAACATTCCTTGAGATGAGATATTCAGGTTGAAACCAAGAAACATTTTTCTCAAAACCAGACTTATGATTGTACTGCCTTGGTTTGGGAACAATTTATGCAGTCTCGGAAGTAGAACTTATTTTTGGTGTGCTTACCTAAAAACAGTAAAGGAAAATACCCTGAAAGTATCAGGAAATTTCTGATGCTCATGAATGCGTTCCCTCCTATGCTTAGTATTCTGTGATCCTAGAGCCCCAGATAGATCCTCTGTGGAATAACCAGCTCATGCCAGTATGTGTGCCCATTATTTAAGATCTCTGAGTCATGGTTCCCTCATCTCTAAAATGGGTACCACATCCACAAAAGGGGAGTTTAAGTATGTAAGGCAACTAGCCCAGAGTGTAGCATACAGTAAGGGTTTAATAAATAATGGATGATGGAATTGTGAGGATGAAGAGGGTACTGTTCACTTGTTCCTTCCTCAACTTAGCAGATTGATTGTATGCTTATTCAGTGCTAGTCTTTGGAGTTACAAAGAAGAATGTCACAGGTGAGACCACTGTCTTCATGACGCCTACACACGGCAGACCTGCATTCTAACCCATTGTTGGTCAGTCCTCGCAGGTTTCTTCATCTGTGTCCCTGAAGTAGGTGTCAGCAGTTATGCCATGTCAGCAGATACATTCTTATATAGAATGTTGCCACTAATAACGTTCTCTGATTATATTTCTAATGGAGGTAGCATTTGGCTCATATTACACAGCTTCCTAACTTCCATCTTTTAGACTTCTTTCAAGACTGTCCTATGCATAAAGCCTTTTTGTAAACTGTTATGGTGACACAAGTGGATGAAAAAGATTGTTGAAGGAATGACCTTTTTTTTTAGTTTTCTGTTGAGCAATATAGAAAATATGAGAATAACTCTTTGATGAATCATTTGGAATTTCTACTATGGAGTCACTGTTACTATTTATGATGTTTGAAAAAAACTGGTCCATTAACAAAGCATTTATGTAACATAATGTGTATTTAACAACAGCCTGGAATTTTGGTGAATGTGAAATGTGTACAGTATATGGGCAGTGGTGATATTTAGAAATGATTATAAGCAGCTCATTCTGATAATAATACTTATTAATATATTTATACACTAATATTATCTATATGGATAATACCAAACACAAACAATTAGTCTCATGACAGAGAAATAAACAAGTAATACTTCTAGTGTATTAATAATATTTTGAATTTTAAGTCCATCAGGGTAGTTGAATACCTAGAATGGGTCACAAATTCTACATCATGAGAGGGTATACTAAATACATTACCACCAATTAGAGCACAGATATCTATAGAAGTTCCCAGGTTGCCAAAAGCCAACATACCATATCGTGGAGTGACCACTGTAGACTTGGGAAACTGTAAAGAGCAATGAGAGGCACACAGGTTTCTCACTAAGGGAATGAGAGGGTTTCATGTGGTGTCCTACCATGGGATCCTGGCAGTCTTTGTTAAAATATGCAGGTCTCTTGGTACATAATGCAGACATCCATAGGTAAACTACCAACAGAACCTTGCCCATAATATTTCTTTCATCATAAATATTTCATCCAGCTGCCAAATAACTTGAACATACTGGCTTTTGAAGTTTCTTCCTGCCTGTCTTTTGTGGGTAGACAAAAATAGATGTTACGTGAAAAATTAAGCAACTTTACATTATTTTGCCTTTCAGACCCAGACATTTACATAGTGTGGGCCCCATGGTACATTTTATTTACTTTTCCAAATATATGGACCTTCAATGAAATAAGTAATCTCTCTTATAAGTGCCTCATCCCTCTATTAAATATGCTACTCTTCATTCCTTTATTTCCTATATCATATTTAATCACTTAGAACAAGCCCTATCAATTTTTCCTTCCTTAAACTAAATATATGTCCCTATTTCCTTTGTATAGTATTTTTCTCTTAGGAAACTTTTCCATAAGTGTTTCACTTCCCTGTGTATCCCTAAAGAAGGAGTTGATGCCCTTAATTTCTTTTCTTTTCACACATCTCATTTTCATATCAATGATTTTTAATGGGTTGGCAATACAAGTAGATAAATACTCAACAAATATCGAATGCCTAAAATATGTGAGGAACTGTCTGAGGCACTGGGGCTATATTGTTTATACTCTAAAGCAGGGGTCCCAAACTTTTTAAACAGGGGGCCAGTTCACTGTCCCTCAGACTGTTGGAGAGTGTGGTGCACATTTCACACATGTGCACTGTGGGCCTGGGACCAGTAGGCTGCTAAGCAGGACAGGCAGCTGCGGCAAAAACACCTGCCAGGCTGAATAAATGTCCTTGGTGGGCCACACGTAGCCCGCAGGCCATAGTTTGAGGACCCTTGCTAAAGAAATAGAATGTAAAAGCAAATATAAACAAAATATTACACTTTTCCACTGTTATATGCTCATCCTTGATTTTTTTAACCAAGTTTGCATCTTTCTGTCTTCTAAAACTTTTCTGTGTTCCTTAGAAATTATTAAAATGTAAAGTTTGAGTTTTTTTAATATTGTATACCCCCAAATTAGTCAAAATACATATCAAATTATAACTTTGATTTTGCCATTTTTAACAATACACTATGTAAATAACTCAAATTCTGCTCATGCATACACTTAATAAATATCAAGACCTCTATGTGTCAGGACTATTCTAAGTGTTAGGAACATAATAGTGTATACAATAGACAAATTCTTCCCTCATGGAATATATATTCAAGGGGGGAAACAAACCATAAACAAATAGGAAAAAGGAATATGAAATGTCAAGGATGTATGTATGTATATGTATAATGTTACATTGACTGGCCCCTAATAGCATCACTGAGAACACTTGAGAAAAAAACATGAAGAAAGTATAGGAGATGGACATGTGATTGTCTAGAGGATAACCCAGGCAAAGGAAGCAAGTATAGACAAAGTTCCTGAGGCAGGAATGTTCCTGGTAGATTGAAGGATCACCAAAGTGTCCTGTGTGCCAGGTGCATAGTGATGAAGAACAGAATAACAAGAGATGAAGTCAGAGGGTAAGAGAAGCATAGTCATCAGGGACTTTGTATATATTAGTGAGGACTTTGGATTTTACTTTGAGTCAGATGGAAAGCCATTGCAGTGTTCAACACAGAGAAATTAAATGGGATGGCCACCATCTTAATAGAATTTCTTTGGCTTCTGTGTTGAGATTAGACTACAAGGAGGAGGATGGGACTAAAGCAGGGACACTATTAATCAAATAATCAGGGTGAGAGATGACATGATAGCCTGGATCAGGGTGATAGTATTAGGGGCATTGAAAAATAATCATCATTTGGATTATTTTTTTAAGGTAAATTTGGCAAGAGAGTATGTTATGTTACAGAAACAAGAGTGTTCACATTTGGTACCAATTGTTATGGAAGAATGACATTGCTATTAGGTTGGTGCAAAAATAATTGCGAGTTTGGACTGTGAATTTTAAGTCATTGTATTAATACTAACATATGAAAAGGACTGGTACATAAACTGATTTGGTGGAGATTGGCAGAGGCTACAGATTTAGGAATTATAGGTATCTAGGGGATACTTCAAACCTAGAAACAGTATAGCATAACACAGGGAGTAACTGTATATAAAAATTACTCTAAATCGAGAACAAGTTCCAAACTAGGAACTGCAAATTAGCATGCTGAAGAGATAAGAAAGAATTAACAAAAGAGACTGAGAAGGAGCTATTTGTAAGGTAAAAGGGAAACTGGGCTGATTAAATTTTTCAAGAGGAAGAGAATGATCAACATTTGTCAGTGCTATTGACACGTTGTGATTGTTGATGAGAACTAAGTTGATGAGAACTAAGAAATGACCAGCAGATTTATCATTGGGGAGATTATTTTTGATCATGGAAATATAGATTCCTCTTTAAGATATAAATGATGTTTGTGAATATAAAGCTTGTAAACTATAAGGTGCTATACAAATTTATAATAATAGTTATTTTTGTGTATTAAATTAATTAAAATATGTTCTGGCTAACATTACGTAAAAGCCAGTTAGTATTTTCTCTGATTATTGTTAGCATTGTTTAATCCATTTTATCGAAAATTATTTCAAATGTGAATGTCCGTTTGCATGTGATGCTTTATTTTCACTGGCTTCTGGAATGGACTGATGTGTGCCTGACAGAGAGGACAATGCATTTTGTTCCTAGCTTATATTAGATTCAAATATCAGACAAGGCGTAACAGTCATATTATGAGGTTATAGGAAGGTTAATGCTATTTAGGCAGATGGTGAATTGCAAATTCAACCTGTTGTCACAATAATGAATATGTGAAAAATCATTGGTGTTACAGATACGAGAAAAATGAAATAGAGTTGTTTTTCACATACACATACACGAATTTATTATTAACAGCTTTCTCATAGTAGAAAAGTTCTTCACAAAGGACTGATTATTATGTTCTCATCAGTCATTACAAGGGATAATTTTTTTTATATTCAGTGTATCTTTAATAATTATATGTAATTTTTAAGGCAACAATGGCTTAATCCTTTAATCTAAAGGAAAACTAACTTTTTCTTTAGAATTATAAAATATAATTTTCAATTTATTGTTATATTAAATGTCCATTCTTTTTATTTTTCTAAGAAGAGATTCCATAGTACTTACTCCTCCTACTCCAAAAAATGCAGTTTTCTGTTTAAAGTCTTGATCTTGGCATGGAAAATAAATGTAGTTTCTCTCAAGAAATTATATTTAAATTATATTCTTTGATTATTTTTTACATTTTTGCTAGTATATTTCATAGCCTAAGTCTCCGAAACCAAGTACAAAGATATTCTCATTTATTCCAGTGTGTCCTGTAGTCAATAGGATTATTAAATTTCCTAAAGAAAGATGATATTTAAACATTCTGCATAACCAGCCACATCCCAATGCTTTCCGATTTTTTTTCCTATTTTAAAGAATGCCATAAATTTTGGCATGTTTCTTATTAAAAAACACATTTGTTTTCTAAAATGATTCCCAAGGATGTGCATCGTGAATCCTGAGTGTACATGAGATGACTGTCAGATGAACAGCTGCCCACTGAAAGCAGCCAATTAAATAACACACAGGTTTGAAGCTGTCACTTGAAAATATTGCAGCTTATCTAAACTAGAAAGTGATTGAAAACTCACAACAAACACATTTTAAATGGGAGTCATGCAGGCTTCTTTCAAAATTTCAGAGAATCATTAGGTGGTAAGTAGGTAATTATTTCTGAAGTCTTCTTTCTAATGTAGAGATTCCTCAAACACATTTTCAAGGAGCAAAGAGGGAAGGGCAGCTGCCTAGAACTGAATTATAGACATGGTACATACTATTAAAACAGGGGCAAGTCAAGGGGAAAATTATAATGCTGTGTTTTAGACTTTTTCAAATTAATATAAAAGTAAACTTTTATTTGGTAGGCATGTTCATTGCTCTGGCATTTTGTAGCCTTAGAATTTCAATCTTACTTGATTCAGAGTGAAGCAAATACCTTTTTTGACTTTGTTAGCAACATTGCTTGTACTCAAGATAGGGAGGTCACAAAGGCAACATGAACTTCATTTTTGTTTTCCTAATTGCCTACTAACAATGTATGTACATATGTATCTACACATACAAACACCTCTGTATGTGTGTGTGTGTGTATATATATATGTGTGTGTGTGTATATATAATACAAATATACATACATATATGTGTGTTGCAGACACAGACAAAAATTACCTTTTTTATTACTCAGTACTGAAGTCATTAAGTATTATGAGTTCTGTAACAATTTCTGACATTAAGGTATATCCAAAATAAGTTTCATCCAGCTAGGCAAATGTATAAAAAAATTTGAATTCAAAATGTGTTGATAATTTATATTTGTGAATGAATTTTAACAGAAATTAACTTTTTAATATTCTAAATTTTCTATGTATGATACATTTCTGTGTCTAAAATAGCCTAAAAAGAAATATGCAAACTAAGGTAAATTTTAAAAACATGTATCCTTCAAATTGAACCAGAAATATTCCCAAATTGCTTTACAACATATTAAAGCAATTACATTAAATGTAAAACAGAATAATTGTGGTTTCATGTTTACTATATTACATAATATACAACACATAAATGTTTTTCTAATATCAATGTTTGTACAATTAGATTTTGTTATGCTAAACATTATGTTGGTCAAATATTTTTTGGGTGCCTATTACATACTGAGTACATGTGTAGATGCGAGGATATGTGATATCTAGGGAATGTGAGAGGTGGAAAATACCTTAAACAAGTTTTTGAACAAATAATTACACTGAGAAAATTTTGCATTGGTTGTATAAAGACTGGTATGGCTATCTAACTAGGGAATTCCACCTGTCTTGGGTAATAGTGAGTTTCATTGTAGAAATGACATTTAATTGCTGAGAAGTAAAGAAAGCTATTCCTCATTTCAGGATTTCCTACAAACATGTTCTCTCTCTTCTGGGGGACATAGCACCATAACCTCCTACCCCATCTTCTGCTCTATCCTAGCCATCAGCCTCTACCCCAACATTCCAACCTCTGATTATTTTTCAGAGGTACTGAGTAGCTGGGGCATAATGAACATCATAGAAATTGCTTTCCACCTCCCCTTTAAATTACTGCATTGAGAATCGTGGATTAGAGTAAAGAGTAGTGTTGGGAAACAAGCCAGAACACTTTTTCAATGCTTTAGGTGGAAGGTTTTGGTGGCTTGGATGAAGTTGATTATGAAGATGGAGAGAAGTAGATAGGTTTAGGCAACATGAAGAACAGAGTTGAGGTGAGAAAATCAAGCCTTAGAGGAGTTAATGAATTTGCCTAGGGTCACACATTAGGTGGAGATAGGGCAAAAACTTTTGCCCACTTGACTTCTTGGAGATTGAATTACTGTTAGAGTGCAGAGAGGGGATGTGCAGAGGTTAAGTCGCAGGTTTCTGGGATGAGTGACTAGGTGAATATTGTGTCATTTACCAATACGGGAACACTAGAATGGTAACAAGTTTTCAGGGGATCACAGGGAAATCAACATTTGACATGCAGTGTCGGAGGTGTCAATGGGACATCAGAGTGTGGGTGGAGAGATCCATATGGGTTGGATATTAAAAGTTATTGGTCATTGGTATACAGATGGTAAATAAAGCTCTATTAGTAAATGAGAACATCTGGGGACTGAGTGTTGAAATAATAGTGAAGATGGATTAGGGCAGAAATTCTCAAAATCTGGCATGCATCACAATCATCTAGAAGCTTCGTTAAAACACAAATGTATGGATCCCACGCCCAGTGTTTCTGATTCAGTAGGTCTGGGGCACTTGTGTTGAAGCCATCTCTTAACAAATGTGCACACTGGTTATATATTCTTTCCCACACTGGGGAAAGTAAAGTCGGTAGCATGAAACTGGCCATGTTGGGAATTATATTTATATCATGAAAATCAGCAACTGTTATAAACTAGGGCTTTTATTTTCAGAAATCTGGCTTACTAGCACATCACAGGTCAGGATGAGCCCTGAGAGTCTGCATTCCTTTCAAATTCTGAGATGATACTAATCCCATTCAGAGACTGTATTTTGAAAACCATTGGAGTAGGGAAACATTTTATGTAGTCAGAAATATTTCTGATTTCTTAAGCCAGCTAACATTGTAAGCTTTTGAAAAGTAGAGCTTCTGTGAAAAGTGGTTAAATCTTAAGATTTAATTATAATGGTCGAAAGTATATTTAATATATATTTCAAACCATCTGTAATATACTGACTTTCTATGATTATGTAGCTTAAATTGAATAAGATAATGTAACCATGATCTACTATGTAAATGCTATTTTTTTCATTTTTAGTTGGTTATTGTGTTTAGTTAGTCAGAATCACAATTGTTTTCATTATATGCTATAGGAAAATTATTTCTTAGGAAATAATTAATATTTTTAATAGTAAGCCTTTTCTTCCAATATGTGAGCAATAAATTCAGCCAGACCAGATGTTATTTGCAACATTACAAGGTTAAGCATGGGAATGGGGTAATGGAAGGAATACATTTTATTGTTGCATCTATTCAATATATTAAATGTGGCACTTTTGCCCTCAATTAGCTTGCTATCTAAAAGAGAAAATAACGTATTTGCTTTAAAGACATTGCTAGTAAAAAAATAAAAAGTATATTATAAATAAATAATTAAGGGAGAAACTCAAAAGATGTAACTGTAGAAATTTGAAGGAAATAAGATTTCAAATTGACCACATTGGAAAGCTGGTTAATAACCTCTCAAATGATTTCGTGGTTTGACATTCATTACCGAGAATCTAGCACTCACAAGAGTGACTTCATCTCTCTAGGCAGACTTAAATTAATCAAAGCCATTAATGATATATAAAAACTGAGTGCCAATTGTTAATTTACAAAACCTAATATCAGGCAACCTGGAATGCTAATGTCTGCATCATTAACAATTTCTCTGACTAAAGGTAAATTTATTTGGAAAGTTAAAATTTAGTCACTTAATCATCTTTAGTGAACAAGGATCAGAACCAAAGAAATCAGTTGAATGTGTTGAATAAGTAGGGGGTCTGATTAAAAGAGTTTATTTTTATTTCTAATATTATTATTACTAGTAAAAGTTACTGATTATTGCAGGTTAACCCTGTGTCAGTTATCGTGACTGAAGATATAGGTAGGCAGTATGAATAGAGGTGGAGTGAGTGGGCTCTGAGGTTTGATAAACTAGTTCTGAATATGTTTTTTTGTTATTCCTTGTTGAGCAGGGTACAAAGTTATTTCACCTACCATTATTTTGCCTATTTTAGTAGAACACACCTCATAGGGTTTTTACAGGCATTAAATGAGAGTATTTATGTAAACGGCTTAGAATAGTGCCAGTCACATTATAAGTCCTCAGTGGCATGTAGATTATTATGGTGCTATGTCTTTAACCCTTACAATAATCCTTATTACTATACAACCATTATTAGCTCAATTTTATAGATAAGATAAATAAAACTCAAAAATCCATCATTTTGTCTAAGTTTTTACTGGAAGTGGCAGGGCCAGGATTTGAACTTTTGCTCTTACAAGTCCAAAGCTTGAGTGTGCCAATAAAACAAAGATAACTGAATTTATTATCTAAGACTTCCTCCTCCCTTGAAAATACTTAGTTGGATTCTGCCAATGTTTACATTGGAACTCTGCTTTCTTCTAGCCTTTCAAAGCAATCCAACTCTCTGATTGAAACAACTTCTCTTTAGCTAGTGTAATATAACCTATTTAGTTACAAACAAGCTTTACTTGCTTGTTTTTTCTTTCTTGTGATGAATTTATGCATCTTTGCTGTGATTTATTATGTCCTGAATTAACCACGGTATGATGACCATCTTCATGTTCTTGATGGAATGCATAATGGAAGATCCTAAATACGAACAATAGCAATAAATTAGTAAAAATAGTCTCTGCAGTTCTCTCTGCCTCAAGCCCTGAATCCCTAGGCTTTAATATTATCATTATCATTAAATATTTAACAAGTTCCTACTGTGTACATGACCCAAATGAGGCATTACTAAAAGAGTTAGACATGATGTGGGGAAATAAAAACAAAACAAAAACGATGTTTCCACAGACAATTAACATTTCAAACGTTTTCATTGATCTCATTCATGATTTATTTTTAAAACTTGAAATAATTTAAAAATCCGCTTTAATTTCTAAAGACTCTAATTCTATTTTTAATTTACTTTGTAATTACCATTCCTAAGAACTTTATCATTTATTATTCATAATATGATATAATTACCAAATCAAGTATGATTTCTTTAGCATAGTAGGTGTTCAATAAATATTTGATGATATATATTTTTTACAATTAGAGTGGTATTCTGAAACATAATAAATTGATACCCTAGATATTTATTAAATGTATTAACCATTCATGAGTATTTTCAAGGGCTATTGATCTTATTGAAATGAATTGTGATGTCCTTTTTGGCATCCTATATATAAAACTGTAGAATCCTCAATTTAGGCAAGAGATATTGATGCACACCTGGATTCTACCCTGATTTTCTCACTTTATTTCTCTAGACCTCATTTATTCATCTATACAACAAAATGATTGAATAAAATCCTCTTTGAGACTTGGTCTATTTCTAAAATTTGGTTTATTCTAAATGATTTGAAAAAAAAATCCCCTACAACAAATTGCCACTAAACCATTAAATCAGTTCAGCAGAATCAGTCTTTGATAAATCTTCCCTTTCATTAGAACACTTAATGTCCTAGAAAAATAAACATTATCACCTGATGATTTAACAGACTTCACAAATTCCACAGGAGATCCTGAAATAGACAGCACCACATTAGAATCCCAGCGGGGGCTGTGGTGAATATGGATTTAACAATGAGGAGTCTCAGCTTTCCAACCACACATATAAAGTGAACAACTCCTGAAACACCACATAGTTTCCTACTCTTAAATCTATATACAACCGCAGCTAAAAATAATATGTTCACATATGTGATTATGTAATAACTTTCTGGAGAACAAACAGCTAACTTACATTAAAGATGACTTTTTCTTTTCCTGTGTTTAATAGAGCTATATTGCCAAGCAGGGTATAAAACTGTAAGTGGAAGGATAAGGAAAAGAAAATGCAAAGTTTGTCTGCAGCACACCTTCATATTTCCTTTTGGTTCTCCCATATACCCTCATCTCACAAACAATAGGCATGAGACTTATTCTTTTATTTTTATTTTTATTTTTTTGAGACTGTTGTTGTTGTTGTTGCCTGGCCTAGAGTGAAGTGGCACCATCACAGCTCAATGCAACCTCCAACTCCTGGGCTCAAGAGATCCTCCTGCCTCAGTCTCCTAAATACTGGGACTACCGGCACGCACCACTATGCTTGCCTAAGTTTTGTATTTTTTGTAGAGACAAGGTCTTGCTATCTTTCTCAGGCTAGTCTCAAATTCCTGGCCTCAAGCAGTCCTCTCACCTCAGCCTCCCAAAGTGCTGAGATTACAGGCATGAGCCATCATGCTACACCAAGACTTATTCACTTTCTTGAGTTGGTGTTAATCTTCCAACCTGGGCCCACCACTTCAGCCTCTGCATAGCTCCTGAAGGTCTTTCTCTAGGCTGTGCATGATTTACAACAGGTGAATTATAAAAAATAATTACCATTTTGTTTTTAATTCAATCATTTGTTAATTGAATATTTGCTACTAGTAAAATACCTTGATAGGTGCCGGTATTCAACAGTATACAAATAGTTCACCCCTGCTTCCATGGAGCTTATCAACTAGTGGGTAAGAAAGACTATTGAGGAATGAATCAATGAATGAATGAATGAACAACTTTTTGTTTCAGGAAAATCCTGAGACAGTACAGAAAAACCAACTCCCAACCTGAGAGGGAGCCAGAAGATCAAAGAATGACAAGTTGAGTTTGACAAGTTAGATGAGTTTTTTAGAGGTTACTTACAAGGGTGCTTGCTCCTGGGCTGCAACAGAAATTTCTTCCACAGGAGCATTCTTACATGCAAGATCCACATCTGCCCATCCTGTGGTGTTGCCTTAAATCCCTTTGCAATGAGTGATGCAGAGCTTTTACATTGTATCATTGCTTGTTCACAGGGAAACAAATCATGCACATACCGTACCATCATCATGTACTATCATATAACACACTTTTTTGGCAGCAAATTTGTTTATTGAGCATTAATGTGAACACTTCTAAATTACATATTCACTTATGAGTTTTCTTTGTCACTGTCCTGTCGATGGTCATAATGAAAACTATTGCACAGAACTCAAGCACGGAACTACTTAAAAATATCTAAGCAATGAGTATGCTTTACATTTTAAAAATTAATCCAAACAAAAGAATTTCAAGTACTTCACTGATTAGGAAGTCTTAAAATATTATCTCATGTTTTATTTGAGATTTATTTTTAACTAATTGACACTGTATAAAGAGTTCAAATGGCCAGTAAAACTACTGCCTTAAAATTATTGGCTTTAAGTAACAGGCATAATTTGAATTCACATCAGAGCTTTCTAAAAGGGCAATATAACAAGCATATGTTAATCATATTACAATTTTCCACTAGCTGGGGATTTTAGTATTACAATTAGCTAAAGCATACTATAGGACAGCCGAAGTGTTTTAAAGCAGTCAAGGCTGGTCTGAGCAGGGCAAGAAAGTGCTGAGGCACCCAAGAAAGTGCTGGGCACGTTTCCTGGGCCCAGTAGTTATCTTGGTATTTGCTTAATCTACTTTGTAACAATTTTGCTGAGCACTCCAGGCTAGCAGTGTTTCTGTTATGTGGTGGAGAACCTGCATTTTTCACTCACTGTTACTTATGCTAAATGTTATGAAGGAGAAATAATGAGTTTCAGGAGAGATTCTAACAGGAAGTATGACTACATGTATATATTTTATATATATAATAACATATACATATATATATATTTCAGAATGTTTTCTCTGGGGAATGGATCTAAAAGATAAGTGCAATTCATCAGCTACAATGTGAGGGAAATATTAATTCCAGGAATGGGTATATTTTAGGAAGAGTTGAAAATGCAGTGTAGGTGGAACTTATTGAGCAATTAAAAAGTGGGCTGGAGGTGAGGTTGGAAAAGGAAGAAGGAGCCAGATCATTTCATGAACTGAAAAACCAAACCTAAATCCAATGGGAAGGATTTTAAACATGGATTTAATATAATTAAATTCACTTATTTAAAAAAATGACCACTCTGGTTACTCTATAGAGAATGGATTGAAAGGGACAAGAATTGGATGATTACAGCATGTTCCACAAAAAAAGATGGTGACTTAGACTGAATTGGTGGCAAGAGGACTAGATAGGAGTAAAAGGATTTAAGATATAGAAAGACATCCTTGAGTCAAAATTGACAATATTTGATGTGGGGAATAATGAAAAAAAATCAAAGATAAGTACCCTGTTTCTGACATACAAAGAATGTCTCACATTTCTTACATAATTGGATAGAGTTGCCATTTATTGAAATGGGGAGAAAAACTCAAGATGGGTGGATTTGGGGAGATCAAAAGATCAGTTTTGGACATGTTAAACTTGAGATGGTCATGAGACATCCAGTGAGGCATCCATGTAGAGATGTCAAGCTGGTAGTTGGACCTGTATCTTTCTCCCACACTTCCATTCTGAGCTCTAGACTGTGTATTGAAGTTATCACCACAGAGATGACAAAAACTGTGGGACTAGACAAGCTCACCTAGAGATGGAGTATGAAGTGGACCAGAACTGACCTACTATGATTCAAGTATTAAGAAGTCAGGGAGAGGAGCTGAAGTTTACCAAGGGAACTCAAAGGAGAAACTAGAGGAAAACCAGGAGAGCAGAAGGAAGACATGGTCAACTATGTTATATGATATTCAAAATTTAAGTGAGACAAAGCAGTTCCCTAGAAAATAGAAACCTTGTACCAATTAAAATCCATATAAAAACTTTAAGTGATGTTAGGAATTTCAAATGTAACTTGAGGTAGTCAATTTAAGTTATTTTTCATTTAGATGTATATCTTGGCTCTCTTCAGGTAGGTAGATGACAACTGTACTTTTAGGAAAAAGTATGATGTTTGAAAATATTATATTCAACATAAATTTTCCCTAGTCAAAATTCCTAGAAACCAGCATATTGAGAAGAATAGAAAAATTACAACATTGCTCTATCCTTTTGTGATCCAAGATTGACATTTTAATTGTACTACTATCAATAATTTTCATGATAATAACTATTATTTCCACTGCTAAATTTTGACTACCTGCCTTGGGTCTTAAGTGACAAAGTAACTTCAAGTATGTTTTTACTGAGAGCTGACACTTTCTACAGGTTTAAAAAACTGTCAGCATAGAAGCTCTCCAAAGTTGTGTAATTAAACAAAAGATTTATATGGAAAAAAATGATTGTTTTTCAGGCTTTAAATCAGAAATTACATGAAATGCCAGACAAAATTTGATTTCTTTAAGACATAGGACAAAGTTAAGCCAGTGTCTTAGTCTATTTGTGCTGCTATAACAGAATACCTCAGACTAGGAAATTTATAATTAACAGAAATTTATTTCTGACTGCCTGGAGGCTGTCCAAGATCAAGGTGCTGACATTTGGTGAGGGCCTTTTTACTGCATCTTCCTATGGCAGATGGTAGAAAGGCAAAAAGTGGAAGAGCAAACTAGCCAATTGCTGGACAACCCACTTTTACAAGAGCTTAATCCCACTGACAAAGTTCAAGCCCTCATAGCCTAATCACTTCCTAATACTGTCATGCTGGCAACATCTGAATTTGAGGGGGGATACCTTCAAACCCTAACAGCCAGATACCTTTTGCTTTCCCAGTAACACACATTATTACATGGTTTTTCCATTTACTATAAACTCTAAAGTCAAGACCTTATATATCTTGATCACTGTTTGTATCTCCTGGATGTGACATAGAGTTTGTCCTTAAAATATACTCACTGAAAGTGAATGAATGGATGAGTACATTAGTATTGTGTAGTTTTCTTTCATATGCTATTTGTCATATTGTACATACACACATATATTGAAATATAAGTCAGTCATTTTTCATATTCACTTTTACCTTCAATTTTACAAGTAATGAGGGTTGGTATAATGTTACTTGTATCATTAAATTATTGACATGAAATATTGTAGATTGCTTAACAATAGCTACTAGATAGAAAACGAACATAGCTACAAGGCAACTAGCAAATATCTTTTTGTAATAACATCAACAATAGCCAACATTTAGTATTGTTCAAGATTTTTTACATGTTTAACTCATATAATCCTCTCAACAATGCTTTGAGGTTGGTATTATTATTATCCCAAATTTGCAGTTGAGGAATATACCTAAAATCATGTAACTATTAAGTAACAGAGTTAGGATTCAAACCCAGACATTCTGGTTCCCAAAATTTAGCTGTTTGCCATTATATTATACTGTTTTATAGTAGTCATAATGAACCCTTTCAGTTAGAGAACATTTTTATTATCCATTTATTCTTATTATAGAATTAATGAAACAATAAGCAGTCAGCTGTGGTGAAAAGATTCTTACTCAGAAATCATTAACAATTCTGTTTTCAGCTAAAGCTCTTTCAAATTGACAAAATATCTTATTCATTCTTGAGGCTCAACTTATTTCCTTCCTGAATCAAAATATGTTCTACCTGGAAAAGGCAAAAGATTAGCTTTTGTTTCTTTCCAGCCATAAAGTCTACAACTTTGTGGAGATAAATATTTACCTCTAATGCAATCTGATTAAAGAGCAAATTGGAGAATCAAAGCTACAATTAGCCATATAGACACAACTGCTTAATTCAAAGAGCAGAGTAAATAAGTTGGAATGGAATGGGAAAAGAGTGTTTGATTTGATTATCCTCATTAGCACAGGATTGGTGCTCTCACCTTTTTGCTCTGCAATGTCTCTGATTTCATTTCCTTAATAGTTTACTTCTACAAGAAAAAAAATTTGACAATTTATCATTTGCAAGATGAGGACAAGCTTTTTTTTTTTTTTTAGCAGAAATCTTGAATCATTTACATAGACTAACTTCTTTTTAGCAATAACTTCCAAGTAAGTTTTACATTGTAAATTTAGCCTGTTTTTTAAAAAAGCAAAAAACAAAAGTCTATAATATTTTATAGTACTTCAGTGTGTTTCTTACCCTGACACTTTATTTTTAAATAAAATTGGTTGCTTTCAGCTGAGAACCTAGCCTCTTCAGACATGAGTGAGGTTTCATATTATACTTTTCTTCAACAAAATGTTATTCTTGAATTACTTTAATTTAAGAAGTATTTATTCACCATTTGCTACTGTTAGATATTTTATCAGACACTTGCAATACAATGGTGAGGAAGAAAAACAATACCTCTACCTTCATGGAGCTTAAAATCTATTGAAGTAATAAATATGTAACTGTATACATAAGTAAGATTAGTACTGGTAAGTACCATGACAAAAGTAAAATAGGATGATGTGACATAGAGTAACTTAGGGGCTGCAGAATGTGGGATATTCTGAATACAGTACCCAGGATAGTTTCTGTTTAGCTCAGCTATGTCTGGACAGTTCTTTGTGTACAGAAGGTAGGCGTGCTAGGGGAAGGCACGATTACATGGATGGGTTTGTTTAGTTCTTCATAGCTCACCATTTTGAGCTGCATGAAGTACAAATACTGCTGTTAATATTTTAGAACAACATCAAAAAAATGTGGCTCTTCCAGAGAAATACTCTGTGTGGCATGAGTGCTAATTTTTTTTTTCCCGAGAAGCACTGACATTTCTTAATTACTCTCTTCATGAGTAGTCATGTATAGCGATTACTGAAGGCTCAGCAGAGCATTGTTCTTCCAAAGCCTTGGAGAACAATAATGCTGACAGTTCAGGGCTTCAGTGTCCAACACACTTTTGCTCTCTCTTCATTACTCCAGCTAATTACTCTGGCCAGGGGTTATTGTGTAGCTTCTCTCCCTTTCCATAACCCCCATAGCCCTCTCCTGTCAGTGAAATTTACAGTAATAGCATCATATTCTCTTGCGGCCATGCTTTTCTACTAGTAATTTAAAGGTACCACCTCCTTTTATTATATTCAGCTTCTGAAGCACCCAACCAATGGGTGATATTTATGCTCTAGGCTGATGGTAATATCATTATACAGGGCCACTTGTTCTGAAAAAAAGGATACCTGTTTTCCAAGATTCTGAGTTTTATAATGAAATAGAAAAGAATTTGTTCAAATGCCAATTTTATATGCTATAGGAGACATTTTGCATATATGTCTACATAATGCCAAAGTATTTAGTTAATTCAGTTTTTTAAAAAGTTATCAAAACTCTTTGACATCATGGAGTTAAAACAATGAGATAGTGATTAAATTTGTTTTTACCTATTTTATTACCAGTTAGGTTAACACAATATATAGTCTCAAAATTGGATAACATAAAACTCTACCATTTTTTAAATAGAAAAATAAAGCTCCTTCAAATATATTTTGAAGAAAAATAAATTGATTATTTTAAGAATATATTCTTGGATGAAGCTGTTAAATTCTATGCAGAAACACTCTGAACCAAACCTATTCATCAACCTAAATAAAGCAAAACAGTTGCTTTTTTTTTAAAAAATATTTTAATATAAATTTTATTGAGCAATTACATTGCAGTGAGGACTTGACTATTTTAACCTATTTAACCTTCACCACAACTCTGTGATTTGGGTGCTAACATCATCCACATTTTTCACAGGAGGAAAATTGAGGCATGGAGAGATTGTGTAGCTTGCACAGGGCCACACATGGTAATAGTAAATGGCAGAGATGAGATTTGCCCCCAAATCTGTTTAAAATCAGAGATAAGGCTGGTAACCTACACATATCACCTATTACATATCAGAAGCAAAACAGCTCTGAGATATAATATATAGACCTTTTTTATTTGTTGAATAGAAAACTGTCATATCTTACGTATTTTACAACTGTCACTTCCATTCTGATTGAGGTTATATCAGGGCTTAAGTTACTCTACGAAGGAGGCTATTCCCAGTGACTTTTTAAGTTTTAAATGTATTAGAATCAATTTACAATGAGGTCACTAAAAAGAATGCCTTAGGGAAAATTCCACTACACTATTGAGAACAAAAAAGTGGTGCAATTAATATTTAATTTTGTTTCTCATTTATTAATAGCATTCATTAACTGTCTTTTTTGCACCTGGGAATGAAAAGATATCAAGCAGCATTAATAAAGGTAAAAAAGCAAAGTACTCTTTTTGAATCCACAGGTATCAGCAGATACAAAGTTCCAAGACAGATGAAGTAATTTTTGCTAATAGCTGTAAATTTTAATAATTGTTTAGTGTGCCTAGTTAAAATATCTTGTTATAGATAAAACTATAGAATCAACTTTTTATGCATGAATACATTTACATATTGATACAGAAAACCACCACTATATGAATGAATTAAATTACAAATATTCATTTGTAAAACCAGTTGGAAATCAGAATACATTTTCTTATGAAAAAGAAAATTATAAATCCTTAGGTTCCTAAACCAATCCACAAATCCCTGATGATTTATTATCATTAAGGAATATTTATATAATACCTATTATTTATAGCACTTTCCTTAGCTTAGGGTGGGAGGTGTTCCAGGATATTCAAGACAAAGCTCAATCACCTTAAAGAATTTGCAGTCGGAATTAGGGATAACATATACATATAAGATGGTATATAATAAAAGGAGAAAATTGGCTGTCAAAATAGTAGTAAAGACGACATGGCCTATGTAGGACTTGAGAGAAGAAAATGATCCCTGAGAATTGGTTTGATCTGGGAAGTCTTCTTTGAAGAGACAGAACTTGAACTGTGTCAGAAGGAGGAAGTGGAAACACTGAGAAATGGATTCCAGTTGGGTGACTTATTAGAGTAAGAATCCTCTCCTGCTTGCCCACAGTTTTCCTATGGAAAAGGATGAGTGAGCAAAGATAATGAGAGGTAAGCAGTGCAGGATCTTAGAAACCAGACCAATAAATTGATGTAACTGGGTTTAGATCTACCATCTTGCTATTGGTTTTGCCTTATGTGATCTTTGTTTCTTATTTGCTCTTTCTTTCTCTCTCTCTCTTTTTTCTTTTTGAGAGAGGGTCTTGCTCTGTCACTCAGGCTAGAGCACAGTGGCATAATCACAACTCACTACAACCTCATACTCCTGGGCTCAAGCTATCCTCTAGCTCAGCCTACCAAGTAGCTGGGACTACAGATGTGCATCCCCATGCCCAGATACCTTTTTAGTTTTTGTATAGATGCAGTCTCACTCTGTTGCCCAGGCTGGTCTTGAACTCCTGGCCTCAAGTGATCCTCCCACCTCGACCTCCCAAAGTGCTGGGATTGTAGGCATGAGCCACCATGCCCAACCTCTGTTTTTTTCATTAATTGAGTATTAATGACTCCATTTATCTTCTTTGTTGGCTCATGAGTTATAATTCTTGTTTGCTTTATTTTAGTGACATCTTTATGGAAATATATACTTTTAATTTATCATGGTCTACATTCAAGTGATGTTTTTATATTTCACATACAGTATTAGAACCCTACTTTCATTCCTCAATCCACCATTTTTACAATTGTTATACATTTTACTTTCACATATGCTCCACAATACATTGTTACTATTCTGCTTTATATATTTGGTTGTCTTTTAAAGAAATATTAATAATAAGATAACCATGTATATTTATTCATGTAGTTACTATTCCCAGTATACTAATTTTTTTTGTGTGTAAATAGATATTTCCATCTGATGGCATTTTCTACCTGCTTAAAGGAAGGACTTCCTTTAATATTTCACGTGGAGTCTACTAGGGTAAAGAATTCTATGTTGACAGATGATTTTTTTCTTCAGTACTTTAAAAATGTTGGTTGATGATTTTTGTCTTTATTATTTATTTTAAGCAATTTAATGATGACATTGGAATAGTACAATTCATGCCAAATTCAATTTGCTTCAGGCTCATTATGATTCTTGAATCTGTGAATTTATGGTTTTCTTCAAATTTGGAAAAAATTTGGCCATTATTTCTTTAAATTTTTCAGTCAACTTCCTTTAGTTCCTTCTCCTTTAGGTCCTACAATTGCATGTGTATTTGGCTGCTTAATTTTTCCATCAATCATGGGTATTTGCTCTATTACATTTTTGTCTTTATTTTTCATATTTTTATTTCTATGTTTTCACAATCATTAATTTTTCATCTTTAATATTAATCTGCTTTTAGTTACATGGAATATATTTTTTATTCCAGTGTTTTGGCTTTATCTCTAAAAGTCAATTTGTATCTTTTTATAATATCTTCTATGACCCTCCTAAACATGTGAAATATAATTATAATAACTTTTAATATCTTTGTCTATTAATAATATTATTTATATCATTTCCGGGTTGGTTTTGATTAATTTATTTTTTCCCTCAGTATTGGTTGTGTTTTTCTGCTTCTTTGTGTACTTTTTGGTTTTTGATCAGATACTAAAATATTAATTTTGACTTGTTGAGAACTAGATTATTTTTATTTCCACAAATATTCTTGAGCTTTGTTCTAGGATGCTGTTAAGTTATGTGGAAAGTAACTTTTAGGTCTTACTTTTAGACTTTGTTAGGCCAGACCAGAACTATATTTAATCCAGGGTTTATTTTTCTCCATTACTGAGTTCTGGCCCTTCTTAGTTTTGAAACTAATGCTTCCTGAATTGTGAAGTTTTCTACTCTGGCCACTGGGAACAGGAACTATGTGAAAATTGGGCACTGTTTTCTTATAATAATTTTGGATGGTTCTTTACCAGGCCTCGGATAGTTTCTTCACACATATGCTGATTAATATTGCAATGAATCCTCAAAGAGGAACATAGCGGTTCTCTGGATTCTCTTTATGTAACTTTCTCATCTATGTCCACATTGCCCTGTGAACTATAGCTGCCTTGTCTTCCCTGGGCTTCCAGCTTTATCTACTCAAGAGAGAAGACTGCCTGTCTCTACTTGGGTTCCCTCTCCTTGACCTGGAAGCCTACTATAAACAGTAAGCTAGAGCAATGTTAGGGCTCATCTCCTGGGAGTCACTCTCCTTCATTGCCTCATATTCAGTGTCTTGAGTACCATAGTTTCAAATATTTTATCCTCTTTTTCATTTTTTAATTGTTAGTTGGGAGAGTAAGTCAAACTATACCTCCATCTTGACCAGAAGCCTAAATCTAACGTGAATTTTAATCTTTGATAATATCTAGGTTTCAGTTTTTTAGGACAAATGAAATTCTGAAGTGATGTTTACTTAATAAAAATCTTCCCAAATATATTGTCTTGTTGTGATATGTTGCTATGTTGAATATTATGAGAGACACAAAGTCACTTAAGCAGCTCCTTATATACTCATGGAGTATGTAATGATGATCATATATCTCCTTTGCTCACAAGTATGCCAACACTTTCAGAGAGCAGTTGCTGGTTTGCAAGGAAAAAAGGTGATTTCCATCCCTGGTCTATTACTTTATTAATAACCTTGAACAAGTTCTTCAGCATTTCTGAACTTCACTTTCTTCATTTAAAAATATTTGATGCACTAATGGTGCATTAACTCTATCCTACCTTCAGAATGCATTAAAAGATTAAAAAATGAATGCAGAAGAACAAGGAAATATATGAAAGTTTCAATTAGAAGTTAATAGAATGGCATTAATCTCTTAGAATTCAAACATGTAGGTTCACAATGTGGCTTTTTTTTCATCTTATTTTTTCATCTCTTCTTATCAATTATCTCTTACTACTTTAGCATTACATTTGAAATATCCCATTGAGCTCTGTTCTAAGTTCAAAGTGGTATTCAATCACTTTTCACTAATATTTCTATGACCTCTTAATGGGATACTGACAATGAAAATAATGCTATTTAAAATAAAAAATATGCAGACTACTACAGGTGTGTAATTGGTGAACCAATTGACTGACAGTTGTGAGTCCCACTTAAGTGCAATGAGCAGCTATGTCATGCTGATATATAGAGCTGACTGAATAATAGAAATGGCAGTTTCTGAACTAAATATACTTCAGTAGTAATGAATATAATGAGCACACTATTCCTGAATCAAATAAAAGCTAGTTTTCAGAGGTTGCATTAATCTTTTCAGGACAATGATATGTTACCTTATAGTAGCATAGAGCCTACTGCTCTTGAGAGAGGAATAGATTTATGAAGTGCCAGAGATAAACAAAACATATCCCTCCCTATCATTTGATGAATAAAAACTGTGAAGCTTAATGAGATAAAGTATTTCACCAGACAGATAAGGGCAGTGCCAAAACTCATTTCCAGAACAGTGAAACTATGCCACTTCCCTGAAGACATCAAGAGGGAAAACATGAAGACCAAATATACTCCCACAGTTATTGCATGTGACTTGAAAAAAAAAGTAAAAAGAAATAAATGATTAAGTCAGCTCTAGTGGTGGGAGATAGATGAGATTTTTGTTTGTGTTCAAGTGTTTTTTGGTGGAGACAGCCAGTTAAGCCACACTTCAGCATGTCTGCTGCCTGCCACCTTGTTCTGCATGAGACTGTTTCTCATGAGACTTTTTATTCGAGATCATTTTGCTCTGAAATTTACACTATCTCTGAAAAAAAAGGAAAACATGAGTTAAATACATGAGATTTGGGCAGAAAGGTTTCCTTTTTTTCTCATTATATGATAAAATACTATAATAGAAATGTTTAAATATTTTGCCCAATATTTTATCCCAAAACATGGCAATTGATTTTAACAAATGAAAGCACAGCAGCAGTCCCAGGTTCTCTGGCCAAGCATGGACACATGCAAAGTGAAAACCAAGCTTTACACCAAAATAAAACCTTACATTATCTTTGCCAGTTCATGTGCCAGTAGATATTTGTGGTAGAATTACTATATCTTCTTTCAGATGTATTAATTTAGCAAGCAGAAAATATTTATTTTATGTCTCACAGATAAGACACCATACTTTGTGATATGGATCTATAATTTAGAAGATTTAAATGCGGACACTACCCTCAAAGAGTATATAGTATATAGGGATAATTAAATTTTACCACATAACTTTATGAAAAATTGGCTATCTTAAGTGTTATAAGAAAGATAGAAATATGATACTATAGGCATAGAGAAAAGAAAAGTGTTTTGATAGATTCGGACTGGAGACATACCCAGATAGGAGGAATTGATATGAAGCACACATGAAGCCTTAAGTGGTAATTGCAAAAGTAAAGATAGAGGGAAGATCTTTAGTTTAAGCAGTGATTTTCTTTTCTTTTCTTAAAAATTAAATTAAATGTATTTTTATTTGTTTATTTCACTATACATTTGTTATAAGGGAGTTTAATAAAATTCTGAATTATGTTCCAAATCATGTTCACATTGCTTGATTTAAAAAAACAAGTATAAAAACACAGTTTGTTTTGGGGGATATGGTGCATGATTCCTTATCACACTTTTATTTACTTATTTATTTGTATTTCAAAATATTAAGGGGGTATAAATGTTTTTGTTACATGTATACCTTGTATAATGCTTAAGTGTGCCTGTTACCTGGATAGTGTTCATTGTACCTGATAGGTAAATTTTTACCCCTCCCCCGCTTCCCATTCTCCTTTCCTCTTGGTTTCCAATGTCTTTTACATCTTTTTGTGCCCATGTGTGCCCATATCGTTTAGCTACCAGTTACTAGAGAGTCCATGTGATGTTTGTTTTTCCATTCCTGGGATACTTCACTTAGGATACTTGTCTCCAATTCTATCCAAGTTGCTGGAAATGACATTATTTCATTCCTTTTTATAGCTGAGTGGTACTTCATGGGGTGTGTGTGTGTGTGTGTGTGTGTGTGTGTGTATAATATTTTCTTTATCCACTCATGAATTTATGGACATGTAGGTTGATTCCACATCTTTGCAATTGTGACTTGTGCTGTAATAAACATTCGAGTGCATACGTCTTTTTGATAAAATGACTTCTTTTCCTTTGGGTTGATACCCAGCAGTGGGATTGCTGGATCCAATGGTAGGTCAACATTTATTTCTTTGAGGAATCTTCATACTATATTCCATAGAGATTATACTAATTTGCAGTCCCACTAGTGATTTTCAACGTATGATCCCCAGACTGGCATGACCCTTAAAAAAGTGTTAGACCTGTACATTTTTATGCTTTACCTACTGAATCAGAAACTCTGAGGCTGGGACCTAGCAATCTGTTTTAAGTCCTCTAAGTGATCCTGATGCTCATCAAGTTTGAGAAGCGCCAAGTTAGAGGTGGCATCTAGAACATCTAGGCATCTCGAACAAAGGGACAAGATAATAAAGTATGGGATATATACAGGAAGGGGCCCATGTGACTGACTGAAAGATAATAAAAGTGATTAGACATATAAAACCAACATGTAGCTGAGGAAGCATGAAAGGCTTAAATTGCCAACCTGAGGAGTTTTAGTGCTGCTGTGGGATAATGGGCATTTGAAGATTTTTTTCCTGGTATTAGTTTTGTTTGTTTATGCGAGAGATGATATCATTAGTATTAATACATCTGAGAAGTAATAATGTAATAATGTTTTATGAGAGGAGTTAGAATAAAGGTAACAGTGTTGTACTGAGTTAGGAGCCCTATAGCAGTTCACCCAAAAAGGATAAGACCTTGAATTAGGATATTGAAAGCAAGAACGGAGAGAAGTAAATAAATTCAAGTAGAGTTTTATTTGCTGAAGTGGACAGAAACAAGAAGTGTTTCAAAAGCTTTGGAATCAAATGTATTTGGCCTCTGATTGGTGATGAAGGGTGAGGAAGAAGGAAGATGGTTTTTCTTCTGGAAATTCAGATGTAGATTGTGCCATGAAGAGAGATAAGGATGTTAAGAAGATACGCTGGGGGCAAGGAATATGTGGTTCCTTTTGAACATAAACATTTTTAAGTGCTCATGACACATTCAAATTGAAATAGCCAACATATATCTGGAAATGCAGATCTGTCTTTGAATATAGGAATGTTATACTATACTATCACTATTTGTTTGTTTGTTTTAACTGTAAGCTATTGACCAATGCTGGTATAGATAATGGTTCTGGTATAGATAATGGTTCTGGTATAGATCATGTTATATACAATATACCAATGCCATCCCAGTTCTCACTCTATAGCTTTATAGACTGTTTTCTAGTGATCCCATTGATATGGTTGGTGTCTCTTTACATGGCTGAGTGTGCACTTGCAGAAACTAGACAAAACTAGATGGCAGATTGGCTTCCTTTTGGTTTGAGTGCCAAGAATTCATGAGCCAAGGGATGCTGCAGTGTGGACCATTTAAGGGATCTTTCCTTAACTAATTTACGTTTCTAACCTACTGATGGTGAACTGCTCTCACATCTTCTGAATTTATTCTGTGACAACTATTATCCAAAAAGTTACTTAGCTGTTATTATGTCATTCTTTTATTCTAATAAATAACATGCCAGTAGTTCCGCAGAGGCAAAGAAATCTTATACAGTAAAAAATTACTTTTGAACTGTAATACTTAAAATGCTAGATCTCTTAGTTTGCTATTTTTGTATTTTCCACACACCTGTTATATAATCTAACATAGGAAGTACTCAACATTTAATATTATAAATAAATTCAAATATACACATTTATTGCTTTCACTTATTTGTTTAACATTTGAAAACTTAATTTGAATAAATTTCATCTAATTCTATGATTTTATCATTTACATCTCTTTTAGATAATTACTTTTCAGTAGAATATAAGGTGTTAACAGAATAGTTTGCTGTTTAGCTTTAGTCTAGTTTCAACAAGGGTAATAATACCTGACCTCTTGTGTCCCTTAAAAATATAAATCAAAATCAAGACTATAGCAGTAGGCATTAACAAAGAGATAATATTTGAGGTTAATGTATCATATTTTTATGTTTTTCAATTCTTTTCCATACTTATATGTCATTACAATTTTTCAGTTTCACATTCAACTGATTTTCATTGATCAGGTATTTCCTACTCTACCACATACTATGCTGGGTAATTTTATATACATTATTTCCTGAAATTTCACCGTAACCTTGTGAGGTTTATATTATTGTTTGCATCAAGTAGATAAGGAGTGTGAGTTTCAGAGAGGCAAATTAACTTGTCCAAATTTCTAACAATACTCAATGGTAAACAGAGATTTGAACACAGGTCTCTTTTAGTTATAACTTATTCCCCTATATAAAAACTGCCTTTTTCCTCTAAATCACATACCATATTTATATTATCAGGTCAGACATTTTCAAATAATCCATTAGAATGACATAAAATTTATTTTGCTATTCTTCTGTTTTCTACATTAATAATAAAAGGCCCTATGGAAAATGTTCTCATGTAACATATGAGATGATGTATCTCATTTGCAATTCCTTCCCGTCGTCTGTTCTCTCAAATTCTCATCACCACACTGTTTTGCCTTTCTGTATCACCTGGCCTATTCCCATTTCTCTCTTCTCCATTCGTCCATTACTTTCTCTTTTTGGAATGTTTCCTGTGGATTCCAGGGCACTACTCCCTCTTGTCGTTTCACCTGTTTCTCTGGCTCCTTCACATCAACACTTCTTCCATCCATGCATTAAATGTTCTATCCTCAGTTCTCTGCTCTTCTCACTCACTCTACACTTCCTAGGAAGGTTATCTAGAAATTTATATCTTCACCACTCATCTATCTGATTATGTCACAATTTTAGTTGGTAAAAAATTTTGAAAAAAATATTTTTATGGTACATCAAAACCAATATGCTGGAAATTGAAAACATTGTCTTCCCAAGTTCCTATTCACTCCTTGGTAAATGAAACTACCATATCCAAAAGCCCAAGTCATAAATTTTGAATCATCTTAGATTCTTTCTATCTGACCTCATTCCCTAACTTTGATCATTAAATCCATGGTTCAAAGCATGGGATTTGGAGTCAAAGGTAATATATCTTACATGGTCTCCTGTTTATACTATGTATTATTAGTGTCATTCTAATAAAATTAATTAAACTCTTAAAACTTCAGTTTTCTCATCTGTATAATATAGATGATAATAGGTTTGCAGAAATGCTCAGAACATAGGTGTTGGGTTTTTTAATATTTTTCTTTATTAATTTTATCTTCAACATGCATATGAAATATTCTCAACCAGAGATAGATTGCTTATTATTTTTATAATTATTATTTTTATAATACTGAATTGCCCCCTGTTGTTCCCACCCTTACCCTTGAGACACCATAATAATAGCCAGATAAAAAATTGTCTTACACAAGTGGCTGGATAGTCTATAAGTGACAGCCAGACAGAGAAAAATAGATTTTTGGCCATTTATTTACAGGAGAGAGGCAGCTATCCCCCTTCTTCCTGAAAGGAGGAAGAAAAACTTTTGCTCTTTGGATATGAAATGGAAAGGATCATGGTTTTACTTTAACCCAGGATCATGTTCTTTCAACCTCTAACTTTTACAACCTAGAGACATCTTTATCTTTAATATTTATATGCCATCTTAGTTATTCAGATTCAGAATCAAATGGTAATCATGAGTCAGGTATTTTCTACTATATCTGGTTTCAGGCTTCATACATCCTTGAAAAAGTAGGGAGATAGCTCCAGTCCTCCTGGTTCCTGCGGAGCTTAACTTAGGGGCCCAGTCCGGGCTGTAAACATTTAGCTCTCAGGGTGACCAGGTTTATTATCCTTTGGAATGGAGCAATTACCTCAAAAGTGGCTTTAGATCTATTTAGGTCATTAAATATGAAATGTCCAATTTTGAATCAAAAGTGTAGTTTATTATTTCTCAAACAAGCAGCAGTACAATTAATCAAAGTATGTGTCTAAACTATTGACACAGTTTTGCTATCTTAACGGTAACTTGTTTATGCCAGCACCGAAGAAGTATGGAGAGCAAGTGGCAATGAAATCATGAAAGGAATTTTGCACATCTAGTTGAGAATTGAAAATTTTTCCTTGCAAGAAGTGGTCCAAAGCCTGGAAGAAGTGGTCATCAATTGGTGCAAGGTCTGGTGAATACGGTGGATGACAGAGGGTTTTTAAGTCCAGCTTCTGTAGTTTGAGCAGCATTGTTTGTGCAACCTGTGGTCTTGCAAGAGGACTGGCCTATCTTGACCAATCTCAGCTGTTTAATAACAAACATCCTCATCATTTCATCCAGTTGGTTGCAGTAAACATCCACTATAGGAGAATGACCAGATTTCATGAAGTGGAAGTGGATAATACCAGCACTGGACCACCAAACAGACACCATTAGCTATTTTTATGAATTTTGCATTTTGGATGGTGTTTCAGCACTTCATCATTATCCAGCCATGTGCCAAATGCTTGCAATTGTCAAAAAAAATCCATTTTTGATCACATGTAACAATGTAGAAATGGTTTGCCTTTATGTTGTGACAGCAAAGAAAGGCAAGCTTCGAGAAGATTTCTCTTCTTATGCTCATTTAATTCATGTTGTACCCATCTATCCACCTTCTTTACTTTTTCCATTTGTTTCAAATGGTCCAATATCGTTGGAATAGTAACATCAAATCTTGCTGGTAATTCATGTGTAGATTGAGATGGATTCACTTCCACTACAGCTTTCAGCTCATCATTATCCACCTTGGGCTTAGATCGCCCACATGACTCATTTTCAAAATTAAAATCACCAGAACAGAACTTCTCAAATCATCAACGTACTCTGCATTCATTAGCCACATCCTTCCCAAACACGTTGTTGATATATAGAGCTGTCTGCACTGCATCGGTTACACGTTGGAATTCATATATGAAAATAACATGGATTTTTGACTTATCCATGGTTTCACAAAAATTGCTCTAAAAAAATTGAAAGATGATCACAGGCCAAAACATGTGTTTTAAAGACTGAGGATGTACCTTCACAATAAAAATAAGAAGTGTCAAAGTGAAATGTCAGAGATAGCAACTGTCAAACTTATTTCTTAAGGAAATAGAACATTTCAGACTTAATAACCTATTTCATAGTATGTGAAAAGTAAAATATTTCTGGGGGAAATGAAAGCAAATATTCTCTATCTTTATATTATATAAATTTCCTCATCTGAATGTTGGCCCTTTTAACAAAAGCACTAAGAAATTCAAGGAAGATTTATTTCCCCATATACTAATTTTCTGTGACTGCTGTGATAATTTGCTACAAACTGGTGGCTGAAAACAAATGAAATTTAATCTCTTATGGTTCTGGAAGCCATAAGTTTAAAACCAGATTCACTGGGCTGAAATCAAAGTGTTGGCAGGGACTTATCCCTTCCAGAAGCTCTAGGGTAGAATCCATTCCTTGCTTCTTCCAGTTTCTGGTGGCTGCCAACACTCCTTGGTTTATGGCTTCATTAATCTAGTCTCTGCCTTTGTCTTCACATCGGCTTTACCTCTAGTTGTGTGTAAAATCTCATTATGCCTCTTTCTTATGAGGATACATATAACTGTATTCGGAGCCCACCCAGATAATGCAGGGTCATTTCCCCACGTTAAGATCCTTCACTTAATCATATTTGCAAAGATCTCTTTGATTCCCCATATATAATAACATTCATGGGTTCCAGGAATTAGAACATGGATATCTTTTGGAAAGGGAGGTATTTTTTTTTTAATCTTACTACATCTCACAATAGAAAATAATAAGTATTATTTATTATTGTTAACTTTGTGATAATGACACTTGTTATTATCACCAAAATATCTTTAGGACCAATAGTTTCCTTCCCTGTTACTATTCCTTAGAGCAGAAATTCGCATTTCCTATATTACTGCAACAACCTCCACACTTGTCTCTTTAGCCTGAAATTCCTCCAGGTTATCGTCACCAAAGTTAGTAATCATTTCAAATATGTTTGGTCAGAAATCATGTCTATTTAAAAGCTTTCAATTTCTGTACACAGCATGAAGCATACAGTTCCAGAATTATATTTTGTCACTTCCGTCTCCCTGTTCTACTCATCAGTGTACCATTCTTGCATATTGCTCATCCTTTGTATCTGCTGTCCTTACTCATCTCGAACTCCTGGCCTCAAGCAGTCCTCCTGCCCCAGCCTTCCAAAGTGCTAGGATTACAGGCATGGGCCACTCCACCTGGCCTTCTTATTGAGATACCTCTCCTGCCCCAAACTTCTTTACCTTTCTGACTCTTATTTCTCCTTCAAGACTGAGTTCAAACACCTCATTTAGAAGGTTTTCATAAAACATCATTCTCAGCTAGGTTCTCTACCTATGTACTTTCTCTGGCATTACCCACTCT
Source organism: Microcebus murinus (assembly GCF_040939455.1). Classification (NCBI taxonomy): domain Eukaryota; kingdom Metazoa; phylum Chordata; class Mammalia; order Primates; family Cheirogaleidae; genus Microcebus; species Microcebus murinus. The sequence goes on along the minus strand of NC_134111.1, from coordinate 82,992,849 downwards.
TGGCTTCAAATCTCAATTCCATCTATTATTAACTGTGAGATTATGGACAAGTCATTGAAATTCTCTTGCCCTGTATATCCTTATCTGAAAAAATGTAGTTAATTAAAGTACCTAACTCACTAAATTGCTTTAAAGATTAAATAAGGTAGTGTACCACTTGACAAAACACATGACACAATATATAATACATAGCATCATCTATTTATCATCTACCATCTACTATAACATTCCTTATCTGTCATGGTTGCCATACAAGCAGGAACTCTTCATTTCTATAATCCTAGAGCCTGCTACAGTGTCTGTTTAACAGAAGGGACTTGCTAAATGTATGTTAAATGACTAAGATGATGCTTTTCCCAATAATGCTTTTCCCATATTAACTATTAATATGTTAAAAAGAGAAAAAGCCATGATATTTACCTTTTTTGCTACAAAGAAAATATATATTAATTTTTAAAATATTTTTAAATTTTACTACTTATTTTATGCAAGTAAATGGTGTTTTTAAAAACACAAATATTATCATTACTATTTTAGAGACTGCTACTGAAATTTTGCATACACTATGATTTTTTTTTTCAGTTAAATATTGATGCAGTATCTATAATTTCTGGAAGTGGGAAAGGAGACATGTTCCTCTCAAGTTTTCTTTTGGAGCTGTTTGATCAGCACATGTATTGAATATAAATAGTTTTAAAATACTGGTCTTTATACTTTTAGGTCTATTTAAAGTTGCCTTGCTTATAAATTTTGATTTAGCGCTATTGCTGAATAACACAGTTTAGGTTCTTAAATAACCATTTGATTTTGCTCAGATTTTTGTGTATCAGGAATTTATGAAAGCCTTGGCTTAAGGTTTTTCTGATCCACATGGCATCACCTGGGGCTAGAGGATCTACTTTTAATATGCCTTCTTCACTCACATGACTGTTGCCTTCATGCTTTTTGACTCTTCTTTCTCTCCCTCTTCCCCTTCTGTGTGTGTGTGTCTCTCCCTCCCTCCCTTCCTCCCTCCCTCCCTCTTTCTTTCTCCCTCCCTCCCTCCCTCCCTCCCTCCCTCCCATATGACAGTCTTTTCCTTCCAGGTCTCCTCACACTGCTTGGGCTTCTCACATCATAATGTCCTTGGTAGCCATACTCCTCTTGTGGCACCTGGCTTCCAAAACCTGGAAGTTGAAGCTGCCAGGCCAGTCAAGGGATATAACCCAAACTGGCACAGTTTCCCTCTAGTCTATTTGTCCAAGCAGTCATAGGGCCCAGTCTGATTTAAGGAGATAGGAATATATTCTAATCTACCTCCTGATGCAACAGTAGCAAATTTACATTGCCAAAGAGCATGTTGCAGTGATCTTTGGAAATCACAATTGGACAATATATTTTTAGAGCCTTGCTACTCCAACAACACTGGCATAACACCCAGAAATACAAAATATTAGGGCCTATCCCAGACCTACTAAATCAGAATCTGCATTGGAACAAGATCCACTGGTGACTCCCATGCACATTAAAGTTTCAGAAGCACTGTTCTGGTGGATTACACCTTGCAATTCTCCAGTGTTATAGAGATCATACATAACTTTTAAAGTTTCCTTAAAGAATCTCTATAAGATACATTAATGCTCATTTTGTTGATTAGGAAACTGAGGCATCAAAACTTAAATTAAAAAATAAATATTAATAAATAGATGAAAGTAGAAAAACAACGTATTGTTGATTCATAGTTGTTTTCTACACTCAGCCAAATTATGAGATTGGTTATTTTCTTCCTTGACATGAGATTTGCTTTTAAATTTCACATTAAAACAATTGTTTTGTACTATTTTTTTCAATTTTACACCTTAAAGTCTAATATGTAGAAAGTCTGAGAGCTGAAGAGGAGCCAGTCTGGGCACAATCAAGGTTCCAGAGTGCTAGTGCCACTAACTCTGTCCTTTCCCCCTCAAGAATTCAGCAGTACTCTTAAAAATAGCAATGTTGGTAAGAACTCAATTATCAAATTCTGTCTCTGCTAACATTCACATTAGTGGGATAAGCACCTCTTTCCATTCCACTATGAACTTTTTGATTGCTGCAGCAAACCATGATGAATGAAACTTTTTTTAAAAAAAAAGAAATCACCAAGTGCCTTTAGGAAGGATTAATTGTTAATTATAAGTATTTTCCATTTTAAACAAAAGGAAGGAAGAAACGTACTTGTGCTTTGTTCCTCATGTTTTCAAGTATATGATTATAACCAGAACTACCCAGTTCTTCAGGTATTTTTCTTAATAAAATTATATGATTTAACACTTGAGTGTCCCTCCCAAGGCCACTTAAACACACTTAAAATTGACTGTTTCCCACTGAGAGGCTGGCAGCAACCTCTTTGTTCTGCTAAACCTTTTCCTATTCTTAAAAAGAAAGGAATAGATATGCAATTATTCTCCTTCTGAGCAGACAAAGTTAGGTACTACCAGTTATATTTGCATGACAAAGATTTATATATGACTAACATGTGGTTTAGATATGACAAAGATTCTAACTAACACCCAGTTAGTTGTCCCAAATTTTATAACTGAAAGGCTGTGTCTATTCCCTTTTTCATTTAAAAAGACTTTAGTTCCTAACCAACCTTATGTACAAGTGCAAAATTCTTCTGTGATGACAAGGTCTTCCTCAAGCTTTCAGGATAACAATCCTAGTAAAGATATGTTTTTAATTCAGTAGTTTGTTGTTGGCATTGAAACATTTGTGGGAAGAGGTTTTAGCTGGCTTGACATATACGTGCATGTGTAACTCATGTACACATGACTATTTGTTTACATTTTCACTTCCCCCACCATCTCTGAGGCTTACCTACTGAAAAGTGTAGTTTATTTACAACCGCATCCTAAATACTCCAAGTAGCACTAGGCACGTGGCAAATTTTCGGTAAATGTTGAATAGATGGATAAATGAATGAATCTGTTTACACAGTAGCCTATGTGGCCACTGACCTAACTGTAATATACTGCAGCCTTTTCGTGTTGCCCCTGCTGTTGCAGAAAAAGCAGGCCAGGGAGAGGAAGGTGAAGCATGACAGGCAAGCAGCTGCTGCTTGATTCTTTGTCTGAAGGGGCTTGCAAGCAGAGTTTCCCTTCCAGCTCTGTTTGGTCTCATTACATGCAGGATCAGGGCTCTGCCGTTCCAGACTTCTGCACGCGGCCGCAGCTCGGGCCCTCCCAAGGGCTGTCAGCTTTCTCATCTCTGCCAGACGAGTTGACAATGCTGTACATGAAACACAGGACTCGCTGCCTTTAAGGGTTTTTTTTTTTTTTTTTTTTTTTTTTTTTTTTACAGAAGAAAATATACATATATATTTTGTAAAAGAGTATGCAGGGTTTTTGTTGTCATCACTGTTGTTTTGTTGTTATTCTTCTGCAGGATCCAAATTACCCAGGGGCAGATATTTCCCAAGGCTAATAATAAAAGCACCGTGGTATTAGCCTTCTGTTATTTTATATTCTGGGGGTGTAAAATATTAATCTCACTTTAACTTTGTCCTGTTTATAAATCCTTTCCTCTTAAACATCAAACACCGTTGCTCTCTTTAGTCACCCTTATTTGCACAAAGCCCTTAGACTAAAGACCTCATCTGAGTTGGTATGTATAGATTGGGGGGGGGGGGCATTTCTCCCATTTTCTTGTGTCACAAGAAGTACATTTTCCCATGGTACTAGACACATTTTTCCATATGTCTATAACTTCCAGATTGTCATACAGGCAATTTCCTGCTAGCACGGTGCTGTTCTCTGTCAAAGTGCCCTTATCCCTTGAATAGGCTCTTATCTCTGTGTCACACATCATGGCCAAAACCCCCAGATGGGTTGGCATACTCAGCAACCTTACTGTGCTATCTCCCTTTCATAAGGGCACCCATTTGATCTTATCTTCTCTTAACAAAGCATACTGTGGCAGCATCATATTTTCCTCCCATTTCATTCTGCCGAGGTGTTCTACTTGGTGGAGGGTCACAGACATGTATTAGCACATCCTTGTCTGCATGTAGTTTTTCATTACTGAATTTTTGTTCTTTTTTATTTTTTGCCTCTTTCTCCTTCCTCTTTAGTATCTCCAAAATGGTTTACATGAAGACTAAAGGTGATACTTCTGTGTATATCCAAAAATCTACTTGCATCTAAATACATACCTTTCATTAGATACGATCCATCCACTTAAAGCTGCATTCTTTACCCCAGCCTCTTTTTCTGGGTCTCTGTCAGCAGCTGCTTCAAAATTGGGTATAGAAGTAACCTTATATTGCTCTATCTGGCTTCCCCCAAAGGAAATAATTCGTGATTTTCCACTCAAGGTAAGAGCCAGATTAGCCTAATTTCCACGGGTATTTTGGGGATCACTATACCTACTGGCTGCTGAGCTAGGGTTAAGGTCACATGTTTTATCTAGAGCTCACCCTTTGGTGGGTTGGAGGAGAAGGAGGTGTGGATTTACAGGTCCCACAAGGAATTTAGCCTCTCTGCTCAATATGGCCTAGCCCTACTCCGCTGTTTTGAGTAAGATAAACTAAGAGGATATTTAGCATGATAAGTTTCTTTTTATACTCCCCCGCTTCCATTCCCTCCAAGTATTCTATATTATATGTGAAATTCAGTCAGGTTAGAATGCTTTCTTTTTGGTTTATATTAATACCTTCCAGGGAAGGTCTTTCCACAGAGTCTTTCCACAGGATAAGATTCACCTCATGGACAGGTAGAAGCATTGTGAGTGTAGACAAACGGCTATGGCTTTAAAAAGAAAACAATGATAGATTGGTTCTGCCTAAAAACAACATATGTAATAATAAGCCCATACATTTGTGTATTACATTGTATGTTTGCAAATTTCATTCATAAACATCATCTAGCTAAAGCCTCACAACAACCCAGGGAGGTAGACAAGACCAGATACTAATGCTCCTATTTTTTAGATAAGGAAACTAGTAAGTGGTTCAATTAGGAGATAGTGAGAACAAACCAGTTCTCTTGATGCCCAATTCATGCTCATTTAGGTATAGAATTTTTTAGTCTTTTGAGAATTATTTGCACTTGCCCTGAAACAGATTTTTTGCTATAAACAAAAGCTGGTACCTCCTAATGAATCCACCGCAAAAGACAAAGTAAATTCTCAGGGGTCTGTCACTCTAAAGAAAACGTTTTTAGAATAATTTCTAATGTGAACATTGGAATCCAGTCTGTGACACATCTAAAGGTCCCAGTAATATATATTATATAACATATTATACCTGAAAACTTTTTTTTTAATTCAGGAAAGAATTATCTGATAATATTGCCACTTATTACATATTTCACAAAGGAAAGCATGTAATTAAATGCCAGAACATGAGAGAGAGAAAAAGAGAGAGAGAGAGGGAAAAGAATATATCACCATTTATAATGTGGAATTTTTTTTTCAGTGTAGCATAGTACTTGTATTTGAGCATTATAATCTGGAGGTCCACAAAAATTTCAGTACAATAAGTATGTCCTTATTTGATGACTTTGTGTGGGATTAATTACATTTTTAAAATTTCTTTAAACCCTAGCACATTGCTGACACATTTTTCCTCTGTTCACTGAATTCATTGAGCTCATGTGAGAAATGAATGGTATTAGTTAGTAGTCACAAATGTGTCTCTCTCTTTTTCTTAATCTCAGAATGTTTCAGGAATAGTGCATTCAGTTTGCTGATACATTTTAAATGTTGTTGGAGATCAGTTTTGAAAGAATCTAAAGCTTGGCATTCTGTCCTAGATTCAACAAATATGTATCCCTTGGAGTCTTTAATTCTTCAACAATTACAAGGATATTAACCACAGATTAGGAAAAGATAACTCATTCATATTTCACTGCATCACTGAATGTGTTCTTTGGTTTAAAAAAAAAAGAACTACAAAAAAGATGAAAACATGTAACTTACTTGTAGTAGGAAGACACCTTTTACTTCACACTGAAAAGCTTCCCAACCTTTTTGCTTAGAAAGTGAAAGCTATTGTGCTAAACAACAATGCTAACTTGGAGGACACAAAGACTTCCTACAAAGGGTTCACAATATCTCTTTAAAAAATGTCAGAGCTCTCTCTGAGTTGAGAACATTTTTCTCAGAATGATAATAAAATACCCTGTGACTGCCTGTACTTTCAGGAGGACTTCACTCCCTCTCTTCCATCCTTTTGCCAAATGCCAGACAAAATGCATCCAAACAGGACCTTACTTACACAAAACACAAATCACAGCAAAAAGGGTCTGACCTTTGATTATTCTGAACTTAGCTTCAGAGCCGATTAGGACTCCATTTGAAATTTCAGCAATGTGACTTATTCACCAAGGTGCAGATCCCCACTGGTAAATCTGGAAGTTGCTAGAGGATTTTCTCCCTTTTAGAAGTCCTAATCATTAACAATAGACTCCTGCCAACAGGTAACTACTCTAAGTTACAGAATAAAAATTCAGAATTTCTCTAATAGTGGGTTGGCTACTTTCAATTGTCAAGTCTTAGGGAAATTGAATAGGCATTTTCTATCTACTATATTTTGTTGTTGTTTGTTCAACATAGATTCCAATTATATAGTGGCTTACATTTGGGGCTCTTTTCTAATATGAATAAGCAGTAATTTATGTACTAGCTGTCATTCAGGCTTCAAAAGTAAGTGAAATAGGTGAATATCTGATATTATTTTAAGGGCTTTCAAAGGCCTTTCCACCCTTTTCTCCCATTTATCTTATCTTGTGTATCATATGTTGTTGAGAATGCCTGTCATTGAAGTCAGTCTTTTGGGATATGATGTCATTTTTCAAAAACCCAGGGATTTCAATGATCCATTGTTGCCTTATAATTCATCCCAAAACTTAGGTCTTAAAACAACTTATTATTACTCTTGCAATAATACAAGTTTTGGTTCTATTATTCTTCATTAACCAAAATATATTTAGGCCTCAGCACAAATTGGCAAAATACCAACTGTCTCTATCTGGTTTTCTAAAATGCATGTTGCCATTTGTATACTGCCTTTTGAGCTTTCAATTAGGTACTGCTGAGATTGCTGAAATTGAAGAACTTCAGCCATATCTGTAATGACATTTTTCTGACAAAAGAGTTTATGTGGACAATACCCCAATTGTTGGGAAAGTCATAATATTGCATAACTCCATAACTGCATGGAGTTTTTCTATTCCCAATAAATATGTGGTTACTGAGTATTATGTATGTTCTAGTCACTGTCTTGAGTGCTGGGCTTATAGTTATAGAAGTGAACAAAACAAAAACAAATTCTGCTTTTGTTGAACTTATCTTCTATTAGAGAAATCAGAAAATAACAAGATAAATGCTCAGGAGAAAATTGTAGCAAAGAAAGGGGGAAGAAGTATAAAGAAGGGTTGCAACTTTAGATTGAGCGAACAGTGTAGTTCTCATTAAGAAAGTGACATAATGAGATAAGACTTAAAGGAAAAAAGGAAGCTAGCCAGGCAGACATTTGGGGAAAGTGCACTACAAAGAGAAGGAAAAAAATTGAAGTTCTCTGGGGTGAGGGCAGCCCTGACATGTTTGAAGAACAGCAAGGAGGCCAGTAGCTGGAGCAAAGTGAGTGATGAAGATGGAAATGAGATCAAAGAGGTGATGGAGATGAGATCATTTAAGGTCCTGAATGTCATTAGAGGGACTCAGATTTTTGCTTTGAATGATATTGGAAGTCACCATGTGATAGAGGAACCATCTAGCCTACTCTTCAACTTCCTAGAAAGGCCTACCAGAGGAGGGAGGACACTTATTTAAAAAATGCTGATTCTTACCCAGATCTGAGAGTGAGAATCTTTGGAAGTGGTGTTATGTAATCTGCATTTTAAATTGCTCCCAGCTGCTTCCTATGTCCACTAAACTTTGTGAAGTACTGCCTGACCTATTAGCACATTTCAGCTTCCAAAGAGCAGATAATCAGCCCAATTTTACCATCTGGGTAATGCTAAATGAGGCCCACTTCCTTCCAGTTAAGCTAATGAAGCTAGGAGGAGACTGCCTGTTTCTGCAAACCATTGCTGATCTAGCACCTTTGAAATTTCCCACAGGAACCCAGGAGGAAGTATTTGCAAAATCACTGAGGTGCATGTGTGCAATCCACTCAGCAGCATTAAATTAGCCTTCTTAATCAAATGAGTAGTTTTGCAATTTGTACATGAACAACCCCTGCTGGAATTTGAGCCAGGAACCCTTGAAACTAGAAACTATAGATCTGCTTTTTGTAGATGAAGTAGAATTACCGATTACACAGATAAGCACTGGGCTTCCTAGCTTTTTTTTTTTCAGGTCTGGATGTTATTAAGAAAGGGCATCACAACATGTAACTAAAGAGCATATTCCATCTGAGCTCTTAAGCCTCCAGAAACTCCTTTTTTCTGGGATAATTTGAAAATGGGTAAATTTTTTCTAATTTACCCATTCTAGCCATGGACTAGAATATAGTAGCAGAATACATTTTTGGTAGTTTATCCCTAAGGAGCGACAAATTGTTTTCTATCAGATTTAATTTTGATGTGGTCTTAGATGTATTCCTTTTTCTTGTTGAATAATAAAGGGAAACTAGAACATATACTTTGAGGTTGGATTGAAGAAAAATAAAAGCCATTATTGATTTTGAACTCTGAAAGTCTAATTTCAAGTTCAATACCAACTATTTAAGTATAGACTAAAATGAAACATTTGAGAATGTGATATTTTTTCCACTTAAATAGTTTGTTCCAAAATATTGACTTTAAGGAGAGGCAATGGCATACTTTGGGAATGCTAATATTTCTAGGAATCCTAAGAAGCATACCAGGCCATTACAAAGCAAGAGCTGGAACAAGCTGGCTTAAGCAATGAGCAGCCTGTTTTGGATCTTAGTATATTCATCATTCCTTTAAAATATCATCTTCTACCTTCTGGACCACATGAAACTTGCTTTCCATGAGCTGTTGTTTGTTGGGCCTCCCTATTCATTGTCACAAGGAACTGATGCATACCTATTATAACTGACCTTCAGACTATATCCTCACTTGTATTTCTATTTGTAAGTTAAAAAAAAATCATATATAATCACCCTTAAAATGGTTTTCCCAGAATACTCACATTACCATTTCCCTTTTTCTCATCTTCAAGGTTCTCCATTTAACTAATCTTTTTATTTTTAATAAATTCTTCTTCTAGAGAACCTCTGCTCAGTTGGCTTCTCTATGGTTCAGCATGTTTGCTCACATTTTCACAATGTGTGTCTCACTCCTTCTGCATATGCCTATGCTTTAATGTCTGTGGTTCTTTTTTCTTGCCTCTCTCCTCATTCCCCAACAATAAACACATTTTTCTAGGTCAAGTATAAACAGTGATTTATTTCATAAATATCTATGTCTTTATCCTCAATTTAATTTAGTTAGAAAAAAATATTGTCTTATAAGCCAGATATTGAGAAGACAGGGTAGTATAATAAACAGAAAAGGAAACTACCCCAATGAAGTCCTCCGACATCTCTGATTTTTTTTTCAAGTCTCTACTTCTTTAAAAAGTAAAACTCCACTACAGTTCATTTCTATTTTTCTTCCATATTTTTTATTCCACCCAGCATTAGCTCTGATTTCTTTCATCTCATTAGTATTGAGAATAACAATACAAATGCCTACTAATAAAAGTAAACATCGCTCCTTATTTTTTGCATTTTAAAGAAACAAAATGACTCATTTATTTTGCCTTAGAATGATTTAAGAAAATATATAGTAATGATGTTTTCATCTCTTCAGATAACACAGATGAATTTTCAAATACCTTTTAAACCAACCTTAAATCAAGATGATCTAATCAATAGTGGGGATTTTCTTCAATTTCTAGGAGTAATAAAAGGAGACAAATGAGTGCTAGCTCTCTAATATAAACTATAATACTAGATGAAAGCTTTCCTGTACTTTATTTTTTACTCTGAAAGATGGAATAGGGAAGAGAAGGAGATCCCAAAGAGAAGTATACCTGGCCAAGGAAAACAGTGGAAAGCCTCAATAACATAAATTAAAAATATTTTCTTCAGTTTTAAAAGAAAATTTTACATTTTCCAAATTGGGACTATACTAGACAAGGTGTGACCTAACTATAAAATTTTATTTTGTACTAAAATATGCAAAGATTCAAGAAATTTTGAAATGAAAAATAATGCAGGGAAATATATATATAAAAAAAAGACAGAAATATTTCCCTTGACTTTGGATTATATCAATTACATAGGAAGCCAGACCCAGGTTATATTCTTCAATGTGACAAGTTGAGATATAAGAAATTATTTACAATACACAACACAAACTGATGGTTAGAATTTGTTTTATCAAGCTTTTGCCAAGATATAGGTTCTACTGGCAAGCTGTGTGGATGTGGAAATGGCATTAACCTGATTTTAAAACAGTGATTATGTTTCTGCTTTCATAGTCTACCTCCAGTTGCTCAAGTCTGCATTAATAATGGTTGTTATTAACCCACTCGAAGAAATCAATGTTCTAGCAATACATAGGCTGGTTAAGGTTCAACAAAAATGCATTCATTTATCCAGGACATATTTACTGACCTCTTATATGAAAAGGACAATGTGGAACACTGAAAGTTTTACAAAGATAAACCTATTAGACAGTACTTTAAGGTGATTACAGTTCAGTAGAAATTAGAAGATCGTTGTCAGCAATAGAAAAAGTCACTTAAAATAGATACAGACTGCTGAAATAGGCAGAAAGCAGTGGGGGATATATCATTCATGTTTATAGGATATAGTAAAAACAATTTTAAGTTTTGCAAAATAACTATTTATAGTAATAATGTTGGCATTTTCCAGCATTAGTAAAAGTCTGTTCTGGAATTGGGTGATGAGGTCATTAAAAAGGTAGTTATTACGGAGATTTCAGAAACTGGGGGACTTCTTGAAGGAGGGAAGATCTTTATATTAATTATTATTTAGCCTCCCACTATGGCCCTAATTAAAATTTTTATTTCCTTTGCTGCTGTCTTCTAACCTTAATTACCTGACGTTGACTACAAACCATATACCAAGAGTGTGCGCATGTTCATATACATTTATTATCCTCATGGTGATTCAACTCAATGTTCATTTTATAGATATAAACAACCATGAGAGAAACTAAATTTTATGACCCCCCTCACCTCCACCCATGGAGACAAATGTACCTGGGCTATTTTTTTTTTTTTTGACTTTGATCCTTTTTCCCACAAGGGGAGTTGGTAAAATTACCACTTTTGATAGAAAATATTTTGAAAGAAACATAGGCTGTTCATATAGAATCTCCACAGCAAGAAAGGAATTGGTTGACCACAACTGCATTTTCCTAATCATTTATCCTAAATCTTTTCTTGAAATAAGACTGACTATAAATTTCATTAATAAGGAAATAGGTCTATTATTTCAACATTTTCTGGATGTTGCCACATGCCAATTTAGGATATACATGTAATATAATCAGTCACTTATTAAGGGTGATGTGAAACTTAGAGGCAGTCAGTATTTATTAGAAAGATATGATTTAGGTGTTTCTCTAAAATATAGGTTTTGCTTTTATGAAAAAAAACTTCTGATAAATTCAGAAGATTATAATTTTAATCAATTTATACTATGTCAGGGAAATAAAAAGAGGAAACCTTCCTATTCCAGAACATTTGGTTGAATCAATAACACCTCTTTACACTTGTCTTGGAGCTGCAGAAAACTGTGACTTTGTTCATTTGATTGCTTCCTTCTGCCTGTCACTACAATGACTAACACATATGGTACTTAGTAAAAAGATAGATGGGTAGGAATTTAGTCTACAAAACACAAATGTATCTGTAGTGTTGAGTATAAAACTAACATCTGTAAAAAAGTAGTTCTTTTTCAATGGATAATTTCAAACCATTCAATCTAAGAATACTGTATAGGCCTAATGTGACAATAATGTATTGGTCAACTGTTATACAAAAACTGATTGCTCCTATAGGTTCTTTTCACATGGTATAATGTGAAGAGATGATGATTTAGAGTAAGTCCTGTTCTGCGAAGCCCCTTAAACTCTTAAGTCTCAGGTTGCTTACTACTAAATATTTTTAACTAAATAGTTGCATCAAAGATTAAATAAAATGACGTATATATTTATAAGAGCTGTATAAACAACAAAGTATCGTGTATAAATCATCATCCTTGTGAGAGTATGTGAATATTTTATATTGATACTAAACCATTGGAATATATTTATATAAATCTGATATATATATTTAATATATCCACCTCATCTGCTAGAATTTGAGCTAAAATAATGAGGATCTCTTTGAATGTAGAATGAATTAATAGATATTTGGATTTACTTCCATAAATTGACCAGCTTGATTTATATTATAAACTCTTTATTAGAAAAGTTGCAATTATTCATTGATTCAACAATATATTTCAGTACCTAAAGTTTGCATGGCACTATGCTAAGTGCCAGGAATACAAAATTGTATATGATATCATTATTGTTTGACTAGATCATTACTGCCTGGTGAAAAGACTGGCATAAAATGATAAAACAATAGAAGTATTCCTTTTATAGAATGTTTTATATACTGGACCTCATTCATTTCTCACATCAAAACTGTGAAGTAGTTATTGGACACCCACTTTACAAATGAAAAAATATTAGATGTGAAGAAGAGTCTTACCTCAAATTCTCATTATCATAATTGGCTTAACATACACAGGCTCCTCATGAACTTATACAAAATAAGTTTGTACATTAGAGCATATGTGCCAAAGTGTGTATATGTATGTGGTGTGTGATACTGAGTAAAACAAGGAAATTGCCATGTATTTAATACTTGAATCTTCAAGAAATCAAAACTTAACGTTATAAACTGGCTGAAACTTAAGGCTCTTTAGAAAGTCACTCAAGGGAAGTTCATTATTAGTGGAGTTGGTAAAATTAGGCAGGTACAAACTGTGAAGCATCTAAGCAGACACAAAAAACTCTGTCTTGAAACAGACAAAATGTTGAATATAAAAGTACTTATATTTCAGAACACTTCACTTATGAATATATTTTATGCTTGTCTTTTTTTTTACTTCAAATAATAATAATAAAAAAGACAAAATAAAAAATAATCACAGAACAAGGCTAAGGAAAACAGCATGGTAATATGAATTGGTTTGTGATTTTGAGTCTTAAGTAATCATTTTAATTTGCACTACCAAATTATGAGAAATCTATAGCTTTTTGTAAGTGCATATAGACATTTAACACCTTTTTCTTTTCGTTTATTTTTTGTTTGTTTGTTTGTTTGATTGTAATGGTGAAGAAACTGATTTCAATTGGCAAAACAAAACAAAACAAAAGGCCCTGAACAGTGCTGCCACCTACTGATCCAAGAGCTGTTAAGCACTGCTGTGAATCCATTGTCTCCTGCAACTCATGGGCAACAAATATTTAAGTATTTATGGCATCCAAAAAATAAGTCTACTGAATTACTTACAGAAATAACTTCCTAAATCAGCTTGTAGGAAATAATATAATAATTATAAGTCTATCAGAGAATTGCTGATTGCTGTTCACAGTCAACAGCAATAGTAGATTATGCAATGCTGAATTTTATGTTTCACATACTCAGAAAATGTAAACCATCTGTGTGTAAGAGCATTTTCTATTGAAATAGATGATCATATTAAACAGAGTCATTTCTGTTCTACTGCACTAATGAAGTTTACTGGAGACAGAAGTAAAAGGGACATTGAAGACTTACAGAAGCACTGTTGAGGATTAAGTACATTCTTATTGTAAGTAACAAAAGACTGATACATTTAGCAAAAAAAATGATTCATTGAATTTTAAAAGGGTTTTATTTAGGAAATTTTTTTAAAACTCGCCAGGCAGTGTTGACAGCACTCCCTGTGTGCCGGCCAGCCAGCCCCTTACACAAGCGAGGAGGCAGAACTATCCTGGCAGGAAGGCACTGACAAGCCAAATGAGAGTTGGCCACAGTCTTTGTTTGCTTAATAGGAAAAGTTATTACCTTTGCTTGTTATCCCAAGAAGGCTAATGGAGCTCTCATGGTTCTCTCTTTCCAGACACTAAATAACATCAATTACAATGATCCCAATTAAAACAGGGAATAGGAGATGCGAAGTTGAAAATTAAACTAATAACCCCCAGACTGAAATCTTCTGTTACTTTTTCTTGTCACATGTACTCTTTGGGATTCTGGTTTCCTTCATTAACTCACATCACCTTAAAAATCTCTAAGTTCCTCAAAGTAAAAAAAAAAAAAAGAAGAAAGAAAGAAATGCACCTGCTCTAGCAGTCCTAACATTTGAGATTTTCTAGCATCAGTACAATTGGGTGCCTGATTTTCTTAATATTGCATTCAAAATATTATTAGCCAAGAAACGTGAGAGAATACATGGATGTAGACCAAGCTGAATTTATTTTCAATTTTGTAATGTCTTAAATATTACTACAGCTTCTACTTTTTGATGCCTCTGAGCTTTTATTCATAAACTCTTAAGTAGTAATAGGTCCAAATTTATGTTCTCTATACAAGTATTCTCAGGTTACAAATAAGCTTACGGGACGATATTCTACATATGTAGTCAATACATAATTTTGAATAAAAATATATCAGTGAAACAAGAAAATGGTGGACTTATTCTGATATTAATTCACAGAGTTAACACCACAAGAAAAAGCTGATAGAATATATTTTACTAGTAGAAGAGAATGAGGAATCTATAAACTACAATTTTAAGTACATATCTGGAGATTTATTTGCAATCTTTTTCCAAAGATATTTGGAGACCTTTTTACTCTAAAAAAAATTAGAATTTATATAGTTGATTGATTATTGGACTTTCTCCACTTGGGAAAATATGTGGAATTTCTGTATTTTTACTATTCCTACAACTACTATTGAATTTTAGTGGCTTGGTATTTATTCGCTAAACAGGTCTCTGAAGCAGCGTCAGTGCATTCGTGAAATGAGATGTACAGATACATTAAAGCAGATAAGCAATTGTCTACAAAATAGCCAGTGAACAGATTGTTTAGTTGCCAGAGACACATTTTTAATGTTAGTTAGCCTGAGCCAACATAAAATATACCTATTGTCCTGGGATCTATGTCTGCTTCTCTGCTATATCATTATGAATGAAATAATAGTATCAATTTATAACACATGTCTATGGAGTTGAGATCCAAAGTACTCTAATGCTAAAAATGAATTTAGGAAAACATTGGAACTTTTCATTTGAATATATGTCTGATGGATTCAGTCAAAACCACATTGAACACTTTAGTAATTCTCATGTACTATTTCATTTTCCTTTCTTTCTCTCTCTCTCTTTTAAATAATTAGTGAAGATATTAAAGAGTACTAGAGTATGAAAAGAGGAACATCGAGAAACTTTAAAGAGGAATTATAAACATAGTGAAATTGAATAACCCCAAATTTTTTGATACAAATAGTGCTCTCTGGAGTTGTGTCATTAGTGACCCTGAGTAATATCTACTATATTGGTATTTTTATCATACTTTTAAAATGAGCTCAAGACTTCAGAGACCTTAAACTTTAAAGACATGAATTTAATTATGTTCCTACTAAATGAGAGCAGTGTGAATTTTATTTAATCAAATGTTAATTTACCCTTTTCTTGAAGTGTTACCATTTCATTGCTGAAACCATTACCCGGCACTTTGAAGGAAAAAGCACATATGACAATTAATAAAGAAATAGCAAATCATTGGGAAGTTAGGTTGCAAATTTTCTCCTTGCAATCTGGTAGTAGAGAAAAGAAATTAAAGATGGATCATGTGAGTTTAATGTACCAAAAGAGAAAGAGAAAGCCCTATTCCAGTTTTTAATATCTTCTCTCTAACTAAATTAAACCCCTCTAGAGACATAATTAATAATTTATTATTTTGTTGAGGTGTAATCATACATATTTTACTGCAGAGTATAATTTTATGTTGATTTCACTTATTTGGTATTCATAAACTATTATTAGAAATATTGATTATCACAATACTGGTAAACATCATTTTAGGTAAAATCCAGTGAAATTCCCTGCCAGTGTGGTGTCTTTAAAATGTAATTAAGATTCTATACTATGAAAGGTAGAGTGCTTGAAGAAGACTTTTAAAGATAATTATCTGGTAATATTTACCCATTATTACTTAATTTGTCCAATAAGATTAATATACATAATTTGCTAAAAGTTAAAATAGTTGGTAACAGAGCCACTTTATTGTTTTTATTTTTTAAGTGTATCAATATTAAGTTGATCCATTAAAGAATATATGAGACAATAATTCAAAAAGTGTACCCAGTAATTTTTCATTTATGAAGAAAATGGAAAAAAATAGGGTCCCTTTACATATTTTTTATTACAAATATGTTATCCGAGACACAAACCAAAAATTAAATTCTTAAGTAAAAATGTATTTGTTCATCTTTAAATCAGGTATAAGTATGTATGTGTGAGTACTAAATATAAGGGAGGAAAGCTGGTTTTTGAAAGGAATGTCACTTCAAAATAAGTATAAATGAAAAATAAATTTCTTAAAATTCCTATTTCTGATGAAATATGATGATGATGTGACAAAACAAGCCAAGTCTAAAAATAATAGTTCATGCCTGATAATGCGATTCTTCCAATGACTAACACTTTTGAGTACCCACTATTTGCCTAGCATTTGAGCTAGCTACTTCAAACTACTACTTGAAACTATTAAGAAAGTTTTTTTTTTTTTTTTACTTCGAAATAAGATATGTGCAGTGTGCATAGGAATTTGTTCATAGCTTTTTTTAAACTATAGTCCGGCCCTCCAATGGTCTGAAGGACAGTGAACTGGCCCCCTGTTTAAAAAAGTTTGAGGATCCCTGGTCTAGAACATGTTCTTTTAGTTAGAAGATTGAATAATTTTACTGACCTGAAAGGGTACTTTTTGTTGTTGTTTTTTCATTTTTTCTTGGCTAGGCTCTCGACCAAATTCTCATAACCACCATCAAGAAACATCTCTGTATTCTGCATCAACTCTTGTATAATATTTCTTTTTACATCCCTCTTCCCTTTATTTCTCACTAATTTCCTGCCTCCCTTCATTTTTTCATAGCCACATCTGTTAAAAGAGTAATCTACACCTACTTTTCCCTCTTTTTCATCTCCAATTTACTGTACAAACCACTATAGACTGTCTTCTGCCTGAACGCTTAAGCAAAACTTTTATCAACAATACTAATGATCTCCTAGATGTTGATAACATCTCTTTAGTCATCTGCCTACATTGTCATTCTAGCCTTTGGCGTTTGACATTGTCAATCATTCCATGTTTAAAGCTCTATATTTCCTGAATTTCCACTGCAAAGCTCTTCACTGGGCCTTCTCCTAACCCCTTAACTTTGTCATCTCAGTTTTCTTCCCTTGAGTTTCTTCTTTTGCCTATTGCTTATATATGTTTCCTCACTTTGGTCTCTGTGAAGGATTTCGTCCAGATCCACAACTTTATTCCACATATTCTGATGGCTTTCACATTCATTCATTTATTGCTTAAATGACTATTGATTGCCCACATATGATATGCAAGGCACCGTTCTAAAGGGTAGAGAGTCCAACATGAGTACCGGTGACAAATTGTCTCTCCCAATGGTGCTTTCAGTATAGTCAGTGAAACAGACAATTAACAGGTTTAATGACAATATGCTTATATATTGTCAGGTAGTCATCGTGCTCTGATGAGAAAGCAGGATAAGGGTTTAGAGACTTACAGAGGGGAGGATGATATTTTAGTTCAAACAGTTGGGGAAGGCCTCTCTGAGGAAATGATATTTAAGCAGAAGCTGGTCTTGCATATGTCACCATCCAATCAGTAGCACTAACTAAAAATTTGAAGTTATCCTTGACTCTTCCCCTCTCTCATGCTCCTGTTTTGTCTGACATTAAATACTGTTGATATTAGCTCTTAAATTTCATTCAAATCGACCTACTTCTCTTTATCTTCTGCCCCATTACTTAGCACCAGCCTGGTCCAGGCTGCCATCATCTCTCACTTGGACTATAAAATAGCCTCTTAACTCTCATTTTCACCTTTATCTTCCCTCTCTAATCAGTCTTGCACCTTGTAGCCAGTGAGATTTTTCTCTAAATGTAATCCAGTCATGTTATTCCCCAGGCTTTCCAGTTTAAATACTTCAATGACTTTTTTTATTGCTCTTGAAATAAAAATAAAAATCCTGAGTCTGGCCTCCAAGATCTGCATGTTTTCCCCTGCATACTCCTCTGGCCTTGTCTCACATCATGTTTTCCATCTTGGTATCTCTGCCCAGCCAGCCCCATTAGCATTCTTACAGGTTTACCAAATCGCATAATCCCTGTAACTCCAGTTTTACATGTGCTATTTCTGAAACCAGATTGCCTCAGTTAAAATTCTAACTCTATTGTTTGCTATATGTCTTTGGGAAAGTCACTTAACCAGTTTCATTATCTGTAAAATGGAAATAAGAATACCGTGTACTTCGTAGGGTTGTGAAAAGTGCTTATCTCTTGGCAAGTGCTATTTGAGTGTTTATCATTATATAAATTCTTGCTATTATATCACAGTGCCCAGGATATAGTAGGTTCTCAATAAATACTTGTTGAATGATAATTCCCTGATCAGTTTCTGGAGGCTAATTCCTTTCTTCTAAGCACATTTATATCCAGGACTCTAACTTATATACAAATCAAGTTATCCTTCCTTAGCCAAAGAATATTGTAGCCAATATCTACAATATTCTTGTAATTTCTCATTCTCATTAAATTAGCTTTCTTTTATTAAACCCAACTTTATGTTTTATAACTTGTCTTCAGTAATGAAATGGGCTATAATACCTGATACATATTAATTAGGGATAAGGATTTTTTTCACAGATGGTATGTGTGCTTTCCATTTCATACTCAGATTTAATCTAAATTGCATATGAACTATGTCTATTGAGTTTTAAAAGTGAATATAAGCTACTATCCCCAGCAGAAAAGAACAATTAACACATTCATGAGTTAGAGCTCAATTTATGGTTATATTATAATGAATAACCATTTCCTAATTTAATAAAACTCTATGCCTTAACTGTAAATGTTAATAGATGAAAATAGTAGCTGAACTTTTCACTGGTTGTGAAATATAAAATATAAAATTTTATAAAACAGTTAAACTTTTAAGGAAACATCTTATTTTCATACCTGTATCAATATTCTGCTAGTAAAACTGTAAAATCCAAAGCATTTTTAGGAAAACACTGTGGTAACATGAAAATACAACTTGTTTTTAAGGGAAATTCTGTCTAGTTCTGCCAAATGATTCTGATAGAAATTCAGAAACATTATCACCAATAACCTAAATATTATTCATCAAACTCTATGAACAAGGTACACTATGAGGTATTAATGAGTATTAAAATCTGAACATAAATAATTTTAATTTGTAAAGATGATTAAATTTGATGCTAGAGATATAAACATAATAGCAATTAATAAAATGTATTGATTTGTCTTCTTATTTGGGAACACTGAAATAGTGAATATGTATACTTGAATATTACAATGTACCCAAAGAGATTTTAAATATCTTAAGAATAAAAAACATGCCTGTGATTTTTTTTTTTAGTTTTTTTTTTTTATTTCGGCATATTATGGGGGTACAGATTTTAAGGTTTCAATAAATGCCCATTTCCCCCCCTCCCCCCAAAAGTCTGAGTCTCCATCATGACCATCCCCCAGATGGTGCACATCTCACTCATTATGTATGTATATACCCGCCCCCCATGTCTGTGATTTTTTAATCTCTTACAATTCTCTATCCTGCATATCTTTTAGTGAACTAAACTCTCTCTCACACTGAAAGAAGGTATGACTTCAGTGTTAACAGACATCCATCATAGACCTACATAAATATTTTATTCAAGCCATTCCTTGTTATAAAAAATATTTTACATATTCTTGGGTTTAACTTTAAAAGAGTAAATGGGTGCTTTTAAAATGCATTTTTGGCTCTAAAAATATTCTAAATTTTATTAGTCCTTCAAGGTGTCATTTATGTCCCATTTTTTGTTAAGAAACATTGCCAATTTCTCCATTCAGAATTCATATTTTACTCCCATATATTTATATGCCTTTGTACTTTCATTGCAGCATTTCTCATAAACTGCATTGCATTATCTGTGTGAGCATGTGTGTGTGTCTGTGTGTGTGTGTGTCTGTGTGTGTCACTGTGTCTGGGTCAATGTACACACATATAATAGTCCTTGTCACCGTTACAAGATTATGAGTGGCTGTTCACGTACTTTGCTCAAAGTTAGTTATCCTCCAATTTCATCTGGATTTAAATTCACCTTATTTGGGGCTGGAATATCCAGAAGAGTCTCCCTTTGTAATATGTTCTTATTTAGATTAAAAGTAATAATGATAATAGCCTAAACAAAATATCCTATGAAGTTCCTTCTTACTCACAAAACCCTAGTCATGTTACTCTTAACATACATTCTAAATGAAATGTTCAGTTTTGTAAAGACTCTGATTTCAGCAATCTATTAATTATTAACAGTAAGGTCAAAAGTTGAGTCTTATTTCTAGGTAAATCTTATGTAGCACTTTTAATTTTTAAGGTTTGAATGGCTTGAATCTCCTGACACTGGAAAATATTAACATGCAATCACAGTATGCAGAAACAGGAACTAAGTTTGGTAGAGAGAAGTTTAAAAAAGTGTCTTAAATCCCAGTGGATGTAGAACTGTTTTATAAAAATGTTGGCCTTGAGTGTAGACTTCATGTGTTTCCAAATAATAGACAGTAATGTGTATTTCCAAGCAGTGTCTCTTTGTGACTAAATTCAAAGAAAGAACCATTATATTTTAACAGACTTTGATTTTTTTTTTCTCTTTTTTTGGCCACAAAATATGGTGTTTCTACTAGAATATTGATGTAGGAAAAAATGCTCTACTTTATTTTCGTATCTTTGCATAAGATTGCGTTTACAGTGCCATTATTCACAAAAGCCTTCCATAGAGTATTTTTTCTTGTAATTAAAACAGTAGGACTTAATGACGGGCTGGGGATGCTTGCTGTTTTTGTAATAATGAATTGAACTATTTGAATGGGTAAAAAATGTTAATACAGTGATTATTGCAGACTGAGCTAAGTCTTGTCATAAAAGATAAAAGTATTAAATTTGCATTAGATGTTTCTAAAATGAAACTGAATACTGTAAAGTCATATAAAGGTATTCCAGCTTTGCCAAACATGATCATAATTGTAAAGGAATATAGAAGTTATGATTCAAATAAACTCATTTTGACAGCAAAATAAACTCACTGATTTTTGTAACCCAAGGTCACTGGTTTCATTAAATCCATTTATTTAGTTCTATGACTAGTGTGTGTTGCTTTATTGTACCACTCTTCAGTGGTTTATAGAGGGCCTGTGGTTTTCTTATGCTAAATGCTATATATTGTGACATGTGGAAAAATCCTCACTTACTTCAAAAATAAATGATAGTTAGAAATTAAATTCAGTAGGAGACATGGATCACTTTTAACCAAAAATTGTACAGGGAATTATTGGAAGCCAAATTGTTAAAATAAATAGTAAATAATACCATTTTCATTTCATTAGAAACAACAACACCAAAAAAAGAAACTCAGTCACATTGTTCCAGAATGTACCTTTTTACTTGATTCTATACAATTATAATCTGATACTTTTGGGTTTTGATATTAAGCTTAAAATTAAGTTAGTTTTAAAAATAAAATTTTAGAGAAACTGATTTTATTTTTGAAATGCTTAGATAGGACGAAATATTTTGTGACCCATGTATTTGTTGGTGATAGTAAGAAAGCCTTTGAAGAAGAAACCAGCTTCAAAGTTCAGGTTGTATATCCAAAATCATTCTGAGTTTTTTTCTAAGAATTTTTCTAACAGTCTTCTTGTATTTCTACAGAGTTATTTATGTTCATCTGTCCTTATCCCCATCCTCTTTTCCCAATTACCTGCTAATTTCCTTCCCCAGATGAACTCAAATATCCAATTTCTCTGTTTCTCTGCTTCTGAGAACAATAAAATACTCAAGCCAGGTGATGCAATTAAAGTTTATGGTTTTTATTTTATATTGGCCCCCAATATTCTCTGGCAATCTTTACCCTGTTCTTCTCTGAGCTTTCTTTCCCACTCTCCATGGACACCTGTTTGCTGGTGCACAGAGTGAAATCAGAACAATGTTTCTCCTTTGGGCTACTTCAAACTTCTCTCAATTTCCTATTTCCTTTCATTCTCAGCTTACTTTACTATCTCCTAATTTATCAAGAAAAATAATGATAATAGGACATGAACTTCCCCACCCTGCTCTCTTTCAGCTCTCAATTTTTCCTCTGTTACTAACTCAGAGGAAGTATCTTTCTTCCTTTACAAAAGCTCAACTCTACCTGCTCACTTGATTCTACCCTTGCTGGAGCATTTCTCTATCATTTCTTCTCATCCTATATCATTAGTCTCTCCTGACTCACTGGCTCCTCTCATGCATCATATAAACATATCAATTCTCCATGGGCAGAAAGATGAACAACCTCAAACTTGTTTCTTCCTCTTTCTAAAGTGACAGCCTATTTATTCATTCATTTTATTTTATTTTATTATCTCATATTCTGTGGGTACAAATATTGTTAGGGTTACATATCTTGCCCCTGCCCCCTCTCCCCACCCCGCTCTGCCAGAGCTTCAAGCGTGTCCAGTCTCCAAGTGGTGTGCCCTGCACCCACCATGAAAGTGCGTACAGACTCTCACTCTGTTGCCCAGGCTAGAATGCTGTGGCGTCAGCCTAGTTTACAGCAATCTCAAACTCCTGGTCTCAAGTGATCCTCCTGCCTAAGCCTCCCAAATAGCTGAGAGTACAGGCATGTACCACCATGCCCGGCTAATTTTTTCTATATATTTTTAATTGGCCAATTAATTTCTTTCTATTTTTAGTAGAGACGGGGTCTCACTCTTGCTCAGACTGGTTTTGAACTCCTGACCTTGAGCAATCCTCCCGCCTCAACTTCCCAGAGTGCTAGGATTACAGGGGTGAGCCACCGCCATTCATTCATTCTTAAGAGCTTGATTTTTTGTTGTTCTGTTGACCACCATTCTTAAAATCCTTGTTCACTCCTGAGTTCACTGCAATCTAGTGACTCCTTCACTAGATCACCAATATTCCTATTTCCAAATTTAACAGTCCCTCTTCAGTTACCCCATTTAACTTTGCTATTGTACTTGACGTTGTCACTGGTTTCATCTTGTTCAAATTCTCTTGTTTCCTCTCTAACTCCACAATACCACTCTGTCCTTGTTCTTCCCTACAAATATGACCACTGCTTTGGTCACTTTTACTGGTTTCCTTTTCTGTTACCTACTCATTTAACAATGGTGGTTTTCCTGAGTTTTCCCTGGGAAAAAAAATTGAGTTATTTCACCCTATCTTGTTTCATTATCACACTGATATGCTTTCATATCTGTCTGCTACTCTCAACCTAAACTTAGTTCTCCAAGTTACTGCCTGAGTCATACACTAAACCATTGCTATCTGAACTAATATTATAGTATTTTAATTGTTCTCCTTGATTTTTTCTTATGTCCTTTACCCTTGTTATGCCCCATACAACTTCCAAATCTGATCATGTTTATTTGTTTTGTCAAGACTTTTAGTAACTACTTTGTGCATCGTGTTAGGTAGACACAATTTAGTTAGATACTTAATTGTGGCACTTCTAGCCCTTGTCAACTTAGGGCCCATCTTCATAGAACTTCTTGTATTTTTTTCTAAATATATCATTATCTTTAGAACTCCATCCTTTTTTAGATGCTTTTTCTTATGTCCAGAATGCTCTTTACTTACTATATTATAGCCCCAAATTTAAATATTTACTTTTCATTCAATGTCAAGCTCAAATTTCACCTCTTCTGTAATCAACATGGAATATGTTATATTTCTCTTTTTCTGTACTTTCCAAACACTTCCTTTACCTTGTCTATTTGTGTCTATGCATGTTTCTCATTCCAAACTATGAACAGCTTGAAGGAAGTGCAATTTCATCCTTATATGTAAAACAATTAACAGAGTGCCCAGCACTTAATATCTATTCAATAGATAATTATTAAGAGAAACAAGGAAATCTTCTTTATTATTTTCTACTACATAGAGTGAATTGTATACACAATGTATATTGTATATACAATAAGCTAGATATGATAGAGAGAAAATAAATAGTACTTTGTCTTTTCTTCTAAGTAGCTGATAAACTAATGAAATATGCATACTTATGTTTTCATACATAATACATTAAAATGAATACTTGAAAAAGCAAGAAAACCTAAATGTGAATGATAGACTAAATGTGAATGATAGATAAACTAAATGTGAATCAATCACATTTAGATAAACTAAATGTGAATGATATAACACTACATGTTATAAGTGGGGTTCAATTATAGATAACTTAAGTGTAACACAAAATATCTAATTTTGCTTTATCTTTAAACCCCATGTGCAATGATATATTTGCAGCTTTTTCTCCATGTATTTAAATTTTGTCTTTAAGATTAATATATAGTCATTCAGCTTAAGTTCAATGAATGTCCAAGTGAGGCTAAAGATATGCTAATTTTAGCATCCTGACTGATTTTTTGTCTTAATTATATTAATTTCATAAGAACATTTTTCTTATCATTTCCATTTTCCACCGTATTATCTTTTGCACATCAAAGTGAAATGTCATGCAGATACTTGTAGAATGAAATGAAAGTATAAAAAATAAGACAAAGTTTAAAGGTAGTAAAGTTGCTGAAATTAAGCTGTTGTAGGAAAGACAGCAATTCCAGGAGATGAGGTTATCAGTTGATAAATGATATTTGGGATACTAAGTATAAAAGTATTTTTAAATGTCTGTGGAAATTTCAAGTTACTTAAAAGCTGAACTTTTGAAAAACAAAATCATCTATAATGCAAGGTTCTGGAAAAAGAGCATGATGATAATAAAAACATTGAGTGTTTGCTCTTGACTATGCACTGTTCTAAGAGTTTTACATTTAATTCTCACAACAACCTTATGAGATAGGTATCATATTATCCCCATTTTATAGATGGATATACTGCAAACTGAGTAACTAACATGCCTGAGATCATACAGATGGCTGCATATAGTGCATGGCTGAGCTAATATTGAAGCCTGGGAAGTCTTGTCCTAAACCAACACTTTTCATTACTCACTCCATTCTCTCTCCTCTGTCACAGACAAACAGGAATGGGTTGACAATGACCCTTAGAACACAATTTTTATAATATGTGCTTTCACCCTTCTTCCATATGAGATATTCACTGCATATATCCGTGAACTAGGGAGGAGACAAAATGAAGAGGGTAGCTTTCAAATTCCATTTGGGCTGTGTGCATGAACAATGCTCTAATTTTCCTACCATTATAAGAAAACAGATCGTTTTTAGCCCAAAACTCAAACAGTTCTGGAATTAAAAATACTCAGTAAGCAATTTGCAATATATATGCTAGTAATTCTGAAAACGAGCAGATGTTTAATACTTTAAAAAATGTACAAAGGGACAATGTAATAAAAACCATCATTTGTGATATTAAATATGTATATCCTTTTACCTCTTCCTTTAGTTTTAATTGTTATGATACTATGCAAATATATTTATTATTGCTGAGAATTTCTGCTCTCCTAACCTGGTGATTCCAAGGCAACAGACAGAGTGGGGATGAATAGATAGAGTAAGGAGAGGAGAAAATCAAGCAATCGACTACTATTTATTGACTGTCCAAAATGTGATGGAATTGGTAAATGTGAGAAGGGTCAGAATGAGTTATGTCACCTCTGAAGGAGCACACCATTCACAGCTCCAGGCAGTCAACAATCCATAAGGGTTTGGAGCAAAAGAATGAAAGGTACTCTGATAAAAATCTTTACTTTCTAGAATTTGAACAAGCCAAAATATAGCTTTCTACTTCCATCACTCTCTTTAGTACTTGATTTTCTTAAAAAATAGTTTGGCAAATTAGTCAAGTGAGTTGAAGAGTGGTCAGTTAGTATTTTGAAATGTTTGAGCCTTTCTGCTTTTCACTTGAAACTGCTAGCATTGGATTAATTTGCAATATAGTATTCCTAAAGTTCAAGCATAGAAGGTGAAGCAATAGATAAATATAAATGTATGTTCTTTCTGTTTTATAAAATAACTTTGATTTATCCATACATCAGAAAGGTTGTTTTAAAATAATGCTTGATAATCTCAGGGCTTAGGTCCAGATGATGTTGGACGTTTTGTCCTATAATAAGACTGATTTAACATACTTGGAAGTGAGGGAAGAGTCTATGGGGGAAATGACATATAATTTGTGATTTAAGAGAGCGTTAGATTTGACCCACTGTGTGCCTGTGGCATTGTAGAAAGAATGTAGCGGTGTATGGTGAGGGGTGTGCCAGGTGAAGGAAACAGTAAGTACAATGGCAAAAGAGCCTAGAGGATTTCCAGCTTGGCTTGACCATGGAGCTTTGGGTGAGGAATTTCAAGCAAAGAAGCTGAAGATACAAGCAGAGTCAAGTTGCTTGTGGACTTTTCTAGCTACATGAGAGAAGAGGTGGTTTGGTGCCTATGCAGGACAGCATACTTACATACATGCATGAGTGTTGGACTATAAGGGAGAGTGAGGAAATGACAGCAAGTTCATGGGGTTAAAACGAGTAGAGTTAGGCAAAGATGAACATGTCGATTGTCTGTGCCTACCTCTTGGACTAGATCTGGTCCTTTATTAAGTCAGGTTCTAAAGTTGCTGAAGAAGTTATTTTTAAGGAGCCTGTTTGTAATTAGGGTCTCAAGGATAGCTATTAATACAGTTGGGGGCAAAATACAGCACAAAGTTCAGAAGAAGATAGAACACTTCCCTAAGGCTGTGTGGAAGACATCAGGGCTCTGGCACAGTGAGGAGGATAGGGCATCGTTCTCTGTTTTGAAATATCACGAGCTATAGCTTCTGGAGCACCAACAGATTAGCAGCCCTGGAAAAGACATCAGCATTTCCACAGGGGCTCCAGCTGTGAGTTCTACAACCACAGATAAGAGTGAAGAGCCTGAGAAATCCAAGAGTGTATTCATGAGCATCTAGGAGGCTCCTGGGGGAATCCTAGAAGTATCCAGAAATGATTTTTAAGGGACAAGGAGCTACAGGGACTCCTCAAGCAGGTTGGGCCAAGAAACAGGGAAATTTATATTATTATTATGCCACCATGTCCTTGAGCCTATAAACATAGCAGACACTCAGATGACAACTTCTTGCCAGTTTAAATAAAGATAGACCATTTTTACTTTAAGTTATATATCTGATACTTCTATGGGAATGTTGGGCTAGAAAATGGGCCGGGGTGCAAATATGCAAGGATTCCATCAGAGGGAGAATGAAAAGGTTAAAACCAGAAAGTGCATTGATATGGGCTTCCAAATCAACTGTAATGGGTTTGAGATGAAAACTGGAAGCTGTGGTTCAGATCCTTCCGAGGATTTTAAGGACTGAACCTAAGCAAGAGGAGCATGAGTCAGAGCAGACAGTTGGGAAGTTGGCTGAGTGACTTCCTGAAAGAAGTGTGTGGTACCACCACTGGGAGTTTTACATGTGCTGGGCAAGCATTTGCGTAGGTGGGCCAAGTCTATTGATGTCCAAATGAGATGAGGCAGAACTGAAGTGAATGACACTTGTTTTAGCTCCTTATGTGGATACTAAATTGATTCACATCACATAAGAGCCTTCAGTGTTTTGGGAATTTCACATTTTCAATGGGAAGATACTTATATGAAAAGAGACAGCAGTTATAAACTCAACTGCTTAGACTCAGAAGTAAGTAAACCACACTTAAGAAAATAGTTATTGGAAGTCTTTAGATCTGTATGATGGCAGGAGTTTTGCATTATAATAAGGATACCTCATAAAATTTGATGTAATTGTCCTAAGAAGGAAAATGATGTATACATATCCCCATCCCTAAACTTGATGGTTTTTAACCAGTAACTTGCAACTCTATGAAACCACAGAATGTTAGGAATGATCTGTTTCTGCTCAATTATTACTAAGGTGACAGACACCCAACCTCCTCACTATAGCATTTGCACGATATGTATGCTGAGAGAAAAGTTCAGCTTCTATCTATTAATCTAGAGGTTGCTATATTAATAGGTTGCACACTTCATTGATTTTTAATTAATTTCTAAATAGACACAGAGGATAACTACCACAGCCCACAGACATCTCTGTTCTCATTGCAATCCACATCTTTATTGATCGGTTGGCTAAGGAGCAGAAGTAATCCATTTTAAGTACACCTCCCTGTGAGAGTTTGGACACTGTAGGATTCACTCCTCCCATTGTAGTCACATTGGCAAGAGGTCAATGGGAGGAAAAAGTGTAGAGTGGTTGGTATTCTCTTGATGCAGGCAGATGAACTTTATAGTCACACTTCATTTAGTAAGAAACCAGAGGCTCCTCAGATACTGTTTAATTTACTTCTTTCTTTTTGCTTTTAATGCTTTGATTTATTTATTTTATTCTTTGGTTTCTATAAGAGGACTTTCAAGTCCCAAGGAGGCTGTTCTTCAAATAGAACTTTCCAAAAGCTTGTGAAGAGTGGTAAATGAAATTTCTGAAGAAAGTGTAGGAACAAGAAGAAAAAAAAAATCTGTTATCTCTGCTGGGCTTAGGAATCTGTAAATGGTCTCCCCCTTCACTGCCCCTGGTACTCTAATACCAATGTCTGAGGTTTAGCCTAAATGTGGTGGGGTTTGCTTTCCTCCATCCCATCATAAATAGTGTAGACTTAATTAGTTTTACCTAAAGGGCAAAAGAAAAACAAAATTGCTACTGCGTGGAGAGCAGTACAACATTTTGCTCTTATAATTCATTCACTCCAACCACAAACTTATAATAAGTGCCAGTGAAATGCCAGGCAATCTTCAATTTGTTGAAGGTACATCATTGAATTCACAAACAGTTGGTTTTTAAAGTGCCTCCAGAGGTACCATCCTTGGGGAACCCAGCAAAACTAAAGAGGTTTGTTTATAAGCCTTAAATGTTTGTTATGTACAAGAATTTTCCCTTCACTGAATTCTTAGAGCACTCATTTTCTATATAACAATCATTCAGTTATATATGCTATCTTTTGTGAGTTTCATAAATAGTTTTATAGTCTAGTGAGTATGGTTTTACAGGTGTGGTCATAGAACATAATGGTTAATATCATTGGCTCAGGAGTCGAGCTGCCTGCAGACAAATTTTGGTTCCGATAAACTTTGTCATACACCAGTTATTACCTTTGGGCAGGTTATTTTAGCTCTCTATACATCAGTTTCCTCATCTTAAAATGGGAATAACAGTAGCACAGCTCTCACTGGGTGCCTGTGAGTTCCTATATACAGAGCGTTTAGAGCAGTCTCTGGCAGAGTTACTGCTTAAAACAAATTGACTATTTTATATATACAAATAGACATAATGATAACATAACACAATTATATTTTGTGTCTTCCCAATATGGTTTCTTTGTTCTAAATTCACAGGAAACCTTTCCATGTTGGTCTTCCACAGTGACTCTTACTATTATTACTTGTCCAGAGTCTTCTATACTAAAATTAGTGCTGAATAACAGATTATTTATATTGTTAAGCACGTTTAGAACATTACACAAATAGTGTGATTCAGTGTTGTTTGTAGCTTCAAAGAGATGGAGGAGAACATGGTGCCCACCCATAAGGGAACAGACAACAAATTGACAGTGCATTTACGTGTTACCTATGGATATATGTTTGTGAGTTGGTGTGTATAATTTAAGGCAACAATGAGAAGCAATAGACTGGATTACTTATAGCAACATGCATGAATCTAAAAAAGCATAATGAGTAAAATGTGACCCTATGTAATACACAAACTATGTATTAAAAGTAACCCAAACACCACTTCTAAAAAGTATGGATAAAACTGAATAAACACAGATAATGAATTCAAAGGCTATTAAAAACACTGTTGTGGATACTTATGATGGATAGAAGAATGGGATTTGGGCAGAGAATATAGGGGAATAATAATAATAATATGCAGGAATTATGAAATGTGATTAGCTCAAAATTTTGTATACCTGAAATCCTAAAAGAAGATAAAGAAAATAAGTTGACTCCCATACAACAGTTTCTGAGGCAGATTTATATACAGGGAGATTTGGGGGCATGTGTTCTCAGAAGCAACACCTATAAGGCAATGAGAAAAGCAGTACTGGAAAGAGGAAAAAGTTGGGCTACGATGAAGTCACAACAGAGGCCTCATCCAATCCCATGGGAAGTCCTGGAGCTACAATAGCTGTTTGAAATTGTCCAAAGGGATATGGCCTTTGTTTTATTATTTTTTTTACCTTTTTTTTATTTTAGCATATTATGAGGGTACAAGTGTTAAAGTTGCCCATGCCCCCCGCCCCCTCGAGTCAGAGCTTCAAGTGTGACCATCCCCCAAACGTTGCACATCTCACTCATTGTGTTTGTATATACCCATCCTCTCCTCCCCCCTCCCACTTGCCCGACACCCGATGAATGTTATTCCTATATGTCTACTGAGGTGTTGATCCGTTAATACCAATTTGCTGGTAAGAACATGTGGTGCTTGTTTTTTGATTCTTGAGATACTTCACTTAGTAGAATGGGTTCCAGCTCTATCCAGGAGAATACAAGAAGTGCTATATCACCATTATTTCTTAAAGCTGAATACTACTCTATGGTATACATATACCACATTTTATTAATCCACTCATAAATAGATGGGCACTTGGATTGTTTCCACAACTTTGCAATTGTGAATTGTGCTGCTATAAATTTTCGAGTGCAGGTGTCTTTTTCATAAAGTGACTTTTGATCTTTTGGGTAGATGCCCAATAGTGGAATTGCTGGATCAAATGGTAGATCTACTTGTATCACTTTGAGATATCTCCATATTGCTTTCCACAGAGGTTGAACTAGTTTGCAGTCCCACCAGCAGTGTAGGAGTGGTCCTATCTCTCCACATCCATGCCAACAGTTATTGTTTGGGGACTTTCTCATAAAGGACATTCTTTAACTGGAGATAAGTGATATCTCATTGTGGTTTTGATTTGCATTTCCCTGATGATTAGAGATGTTGAACATTTTTTCATATGTTTGTTGGCCATTATTCTGTCTCCTTTTGAAAAGTTTCTACTCATGTCCTTTGCCCATTTTTTGATAGGGTTGTTTGATTTTTTCTTACTGATTTTCCTGAGTTCTAAATAGATTCTAGTTAACAGCCCTTTATCAGATGTGTAGCTTGGAAAAATTTTCTCCCATTCTGTGGGTTGTCTGTTTGCTCTCTTGACAGTTTCTTTGTCTGTGCAGAAGCTTTTTAATTTCATCAGGTCCTATTTATTTATTTTTGTTGCTGCTGTGATTGCTTTTGAGGTCTTCTTCATAAATTCTTTTCCTAGGCCAATGTCTAGAAGAGTATTTCCAATGTTTTCGTCTAGAATTCTAATAGTTTCACACCTAAGGTTCAAGTCTATTACCCAGCATGAGTTGATTTTTGTGAGAGGTGAAAGGTGTGGCTTTTGTTTCAGTCTTCTACATATGGCTATCCAGTTTTCCCAGCACCATTTATTGAATAAGGATTCTTTTCCCAAGTGTATGTTTTTGTCTGCTTTGTTGAAGATTAGTTGGCTATATGAGGATGGTTTTATATCTGGGTTCTCTGTTCTGTTCCACTGGTCAATGTCCCTGTTCTTGTGCCAGTCCCAAGCTGGTTTAATGACTATAGCCTTGTAGTATAGTTTGAAGTCTGGTAAATTGATACCTCCTATTTTGTTTTTATTTCCTAGGATTGATGTTGCTATACAGGGTCTTCTCTAGTTCCATACAAAGTGTAAAATTATTTTTTCTATATCTGTGAAAAATGATGATGGTGTTTTGATAGGGATTGCATTGACTCTGCATCAAACAATCACTGGATGTGTGTTGCCTCTGTCAGAAGGATCCCCCAGTGAAGCAGCTCCCTTTGCAGTTGGGTTGGAGATGTCATTGCCCCAAGAGTGATGCAGCTGAGCTGAGAGTCATCTGCAGTCACCACCTCTAGCTGAGGGTGTGAGGATCCAGGTCCTGAAGAGGTCTATGGGCAGCAACACAGCATCTACTACATGCAACATCACAGCATCCACTACATGGAAGTGTGTGTGCACATACACACACACATGCACACAAAACACACACAAATATATATTATTGGGACTATTTGTGAAAAATGTTCCCTATAAATAGCAAAAAATAATTTTATTGCATGTTATTAAAATGACAGAAATGTGGTTGTTCTCAATAATCCAAAATCTTGAAATCTGCAACCTAAACAGGTCTCTTGAAGATCATAGGTATAATTGGAAGTGTGAGAATTAAACATGCATATTAACTCCAAGCAAGGCCAGGATAGCCATGTGAATCTGTTTTTCTTCCCTGGGAGGAATACTAGGAAGAATATTCAGGGACACACAGAATGAAAAACAGAAATGACTACACCTAACAGTACTGAGTAACCAATACATGGTTCAGTTGACTGCCTTTTCCCTATGTGGTCAAGTTATTAATATATTTTTAATAAGAAGGATGAATTTGTGGTTATTTATTTAACAAACAAATGGTATCTTAGAATAATGAATGTTCTAGGTGTTTTACAAATATTAAACCATTGTATCCTCAGGGACAATCATAAGGATAGGTAGTAATTTTTCCTCATTTAACATATAAGGGAAGTGAAACATGCAAATGTTGTATAAATTGACCAATATCACATAGCTAGAAGTAGCCAGAGTTTATTTTTAGAGTCTGGTATCTTAAACTTAAGATGCACTAAAGTGACTTTTACTAAAACATACTCACGACACTCACTAAACATTTGAAGGGAGACATCTACTCTACCTTTTTACTATTCTCTGTGTCTATTATTAGCCCACAATTTAATATTTCAGACAGATATATTTTACAGTTTCATCCATCATGGAATAAAAATTTAAAGCTAGAGGTAACCTTAGGGATAATTTAAGCCAATTTATCACTTTTATAGCAGAGACGAAATGAATATCTGTGGTCATAAACTTAGTTAACAATATGTTCAAAACTTCTATCTTGCAACACCCAGCTCTGTGTTCTTTCTACTCTGCCATGAACCAGCTTCTGCTGGTTGAAAAGATGGCTCGGTTGATTCAATTACAGAGCCCTCTTATTTTCCCTTTATGCACTATTTGGATAAAATCAGTTATTTCATCCAAAAAGATCCCTTTCCTCCCATGAACATGCTTATATCTTTAGCCCTAACAGTAGTAAGTATTATAGTTGGATTTTTTTCCCCCTCAGGGATAGAATTAGTTTTAGAAGGAAAAGTAGAAAGGAGGAGAGATTTTCATTTGAAGTTAGATTTCCTGAAGCTTACTGTTATTAAGAAAGCTTCAAGTTATTAGAATGAAAACAGAAAAACTCCAGAGATTAATGCCTGTGAGAGCTGACTATAGCTTAAAATTTTTAGCTCCACACATGTATTTGATGAAATTGTCACATGGCCAATATGTGAGAAGCAAATATTTATTGTCAGAAATAGTCCTGTCTCTCTTGACTTCCTTTAGCTGGGCAAAATACATTTTAACATTGAATGAAATCATCATAATAATGCTTTTTTGATAGATACTTATGACTCAAATACCATAAGATTGAAAAGAAGGTCATTGCTAGGTGTTCATCAATACTAATATTTTAAAATTAAGTCATTCACTGATTTTTTTCCATAAAGCAATTTATATGAATCGATTCTAACCAGAAATTAAAACTTAAAATTCAATTCTAATAAAATTCTCCTTGGATTTTATATCAAAGTGTATTTCTGAAAATTGAAAGTAAAATTTGACTTTCTCTAGTTAGCTTGTGTTTACTGTGATAGACATCTTAAGAGGTATTATTGCAAGCAAAACATAAAATAAGTAAGCATTATATGGCATATAGAGAAGATATGGAAAATGGTAAAATTATGAATAGTTTGGGTAATGGTAAATTCTGAATACTTTTGATAAAACTAGACTTGTAGCATTTGGATCATGAATTAGACAAAATGCCATAAAATGCATCTACCACAAACTCCCCTCCATGCTGTGTGATAAATGGCAGATATTTTAGTATAGGAAATCTACTATTTTATTAAACCATGGAAAACAGTCTACAACATTGAACACTTTTAGATCCATCTTGTTCTTGACCTTATCCTCACTAAATACTGAATCTGTGATGTATTTATGGAGGGCACCAAATCTTTTGATATAGTTCCTAATTTTTCTTTCTTCTTATATGACAGTATCCTCAGGTTAATTATTATTAAATAATACTTTGAATAGTAATAATTCTGATATTTGTATCCATATAGTAATCACCATGGGGAGCTTATGAGTATATGTATCACAACTTGTAATCATTTATTAAACCCACTATGATATATTAGTCAAGGTTCACTGATTTTCTGAAATAGGCAATTGAAATTAAGGAGGGTAAATAATTCTTATGCATTCTAGGATTGTTGATATCTATATGTGGAACAATAATAAAGGTTTGCATGTTCTACGCTTAACTACATACCAGTTACTATGTAAATGCTTTACATATACTAATTTATTTAATATTCACAATAATTTGTGGGATAGGTACTAGTATGTTCATTTAAACCAGTGAGATAGGTACTATTACGCCCATTTAGAGAGGAGAAAGGTGATGACAGTAAGGATAAATAACTTGCCCAGAGTCCCGCAGCTAGAACATGGCAAAGCTGGGATTTCAACCATGCAATTGACTCCAAACTCTACACTTATACCAACTTCATCATCCTGCAAACCCTGTGGCCACGCTAAGAACAGCATCTCCAGCTTATACAATTAAAATTTCTGCTAAATTATAAAATGGTTCTAAAATGCACTAGATTTTTAAATATAAATAAAAATAAGTTGATCACCTGCATTATGTCCTGAAATTCACAGAAACATCTGATAATACTATTCTCTGCAAAAGTACTAGGATCTTTTTAAGCTATATGACTTCACCATGTATATTAATTTCTCCATGACCACGTGACCCATCATGAGAGGAAATAAGCTTAAATGTGTAGATTTTACAGTCCTACAGCAAGAGATCAAATCCCACTCCTACCATTCATTAGCTGGATAGCTTGGAGCAAGTAATTAGACCTCTCTTAGCCTTGGTTTTCTCATATTTAAAATGATATGAAAACAGTATGCTTCTCATAGGATTGAGTTAACCAACCAATATAGAAGCATCTGGTTTAATGCCTGCTGTGTTCTAAATACTGGGTCAGTTGTCAGTGTTAGTATCCTCATAAAGTACTCTACCTGAACTGGCGTGGCATGGACATACATGGGAGTTTCTACACGGGAAAGTATGAGGTTTCTTTTCCAACCATTGAGGCATCATAATGAGCAATGCTTCTTTATTCATCTTTAAACTTCCAGGGACTTCATCCAGTTTATTTTTGTCACTGCTGTTTCTGATAACTGTCTGCCTCCTTAGTTGCATAAACTCTAATTTGAAAAGTGATTTCATTTTGAAGGAATCTAGCAGAGAATGTGACTCTAATGAGATCTTCCTGTAAGAAAAGCCTATCTTAATGACTGTGATGTAGAGAAACCTATTGAGCAATCCATAGACAATTCAGTACTCTAATTCTGGGTGTGAAAGTGGGACTAAGGTGTCAGTCATAATTAATGATTTGAAAGTGTACACCTGCCTTCTAGTTACAAAGCAACCATACAAATGTACTTCGATGGTTTGGTAATGATATAGACTAGACACTTCTGTTTTTGTTACTTTTGAGGATGGTCAGATGGGTGGATGAAACTATATAGAGATTGTTACCTGTTTTTCTGAAGTGAGTTCTCATTATTTTGAAGGAAATACCTTTTCTGGACAAATAGTATTAAGATTCAGGATGGTCTATCACCTGCTGAGGCTTTGTGTATAGAATATCAAAGAACTGATGGAGTTTTTGAAGTTTTGCTTATATTGTAAAACGTGTCATTAGAGTATCAGCCTGTTTGGGCTGCTATAACAAAATACCATAAACTAAGTGGCTTAGAAACAACAATTACCAAAACAGAATCATTCTCACTCTCCTTCTTCACTATTCAATCAATTACCAAGGGTGGTTATTTTATATATAAATATTCCTTGAAATTATCCTCTATGTAGTATTCCTTCTGGCTGGTTTAGTTGCAGTCACACACTCATGCATGAAGGAGCCAGACGAATATCATAAATGATAAAAGCAAAATTTCTGGGAAGTAGTAGTAATGGTGGGACCCTGGAAAACTAGAGATCAGATGCCTTCCCTGGGGCACAGCTGGTACTCAGATAAAGAGACTGATTGACTTGTGCCCAGTATGTGGACTAAAGAAAAAAAATCTGAAAAATGGATGTAGCTCATGAACTACCAATTTGTAACCTTTATTTTATATCCTCATTACCTTTCCTCTGTATTGTGGCAGTGGCCCTGCCTTCAGCTACATTGGTGTCCAATCCATTCTGTGTACTGGCAACAGAGTGGTGTTTCCAAGAGTCCAACAATAATTGTGCCACTCCCCTTTTTAGAACAACTTCCACATCATCACATTGTTTACTGCATAAAATACAAAAGTCCAAGTTCTCTACCATGACTTATAAGGAGCCCCTCTTGGATTCTGCTTCTTACTTTTAAAGTCTCACTACTCACCACTGCCCCTCCTTCATACATTATGCTTCAGAAATACAGAACTACATACCTTTTTCCAAGTGCACCACGTTACTGATGCCCCTGTGATTTTTGTCTCTGCCTTCAATTTTGCCCTCACCCTATCCAATTGGTGGACATCATTCAACCCTTATATAGGCCTTGGTATCTCTCTGAAGTCTCTCCTCTCATGCATGCATGCTTGCTGGGCTATACCACAAAAGGGCCTCAGAATACAGCTCCCCTGAAATACTTTACATGTATCACATCGATCCATTTGAGTTTTATTCCATATCTGCCCACTTTATTAATTAGCTTCTGTTCTTTTTTAATGCACAGACTTTATCTTACTCTTTTGTCTCCTAAGCATCTAGCACAGTGTCCAGTACATACTAAGTATTCTATGATTACATGTGAATCTGACTATTAACCCGCTACCAACACACTTTAAATATATATTCTGATATGAAGGTAGTAAGAAAGAATTATAAGTATTTTTGTGGGCATTTCTTAAAGGGACAAAATTATTGGAGGAGGCATGAAAAAACTTTATCTCCCTGGCAATACATTTATTTATCCTTTGGTCCTTTAAGTAATATAAGGACTATATGTTCTTAGCTTCACCTTATTATAGGAACTTCTAATTTAATATACTCAAATAGAAAGCACTGTTTGGAAAAGAGGACAAAAATCCTGTAAATCCCAGGTGTGGGTTGATTTCAGAAAACACTAATACATGAGGTGTCACCCAACTGCTGACTGATTGGACCATATCAGGCAGTATCTCCACTGGTTGTGTTTAATGGGCATTTATATGGAGTTTGGCTCATGATGCTGTTTAAAGCAATCTTCTCTTTACGCTACGCCAGGAGTATGGTTCATAATTTTTTGACCTGTTTGATTTATATGTCTGTTTTCCACAGCTTTTGTTTTGATATCAGAAACCATTAATCCTTCAAAATCCTGCAGTTGTAATGTTAACTGCCAACAGCATTGATTTGCAATTGGCATGAGAGTATGCTTCAACCATTTTATAATAATTCTGATCTGTTTTTGAATGATGACTTTTTTACCACTGAAATGGTCAAATACAAAATTTCCCCTACTGCTTCAATAAAAATATGTTCACTCTAATCTAATCTAGGCCTCTGAGTTTATTTCCTTGGTTTTACATACACTGTTTTGTTAAAGATAATGTTTAACAACTTTTAGTTTCCTTCTGCTGAAGTACAATTAATAAACTAATTATTATTTCTATAGATTATTATCTTTTCTGAAATTGTGTAGATATGAATATACAATATATATTTTGTGTTATTTTATATATGTACGTATTGTAGGGAAGAGCCAACTTTATTTCTCATTAGCAATCATCAATAGATTTTATTTTTAATTTCTCTATATATTTTTAAGGACAAAATATTAAAGGCTAATTTAAGGGTCATTATAAACTATGTAGTATCACTTGTGGGTTCTTATAATGACTACTGATATCATAGAAGCCTTTTTAAAAATTATTGGCTTTTAAGGCCTCGAGGGTATACTTCATTGTGTACATAATAAGAATGGTATAATTCCTCAGCCTCAACAGAATCAATGATGATGATGTTGGCACCATTAAACCTCAAATGAAATATTTCTAAAAATTTATGGATAGACATGTTTGTTTGGAGTGTGTGTATAGGGGCAAGATGACATGAAGCAGAAGTTATTGTAAAGAAAATGATTAGGAATATGTGGATCAATCCAAGTACATATTAGCTTATCTACTAAGACACCTGCACACCTCTCTAATGAAAGTGTTTGCAATAGGATATCGAGTCTGTGGGAAAAAAATGATCTAACATTTAGCTCATGTGCAGGTAATTCATTTTCTTTATAGGACTTTACGGGGAAAAGGCCAACACTGTTTGTGGTTTGCTTTCCCCCCTCTCCTCCAGGTTTTCTCTGATTTTGAAAAAATTTTAGGATTCTGGCTTCACTTAACAAAATGAAGCACTTTCAACTGAGCTCTAAAAGACCCCTTGTTAGAAAAAGGAAAAACCTAGGCATTAATGACTATCATTGAGGAATTTGATGTTTTTCAGGGAATGATGTACCTAGAAGAAAGACGGCTTGTTCATCGGGATTTGGCAGCCCGTAATGTCCTAGTGAAATCTCCAAACCATGTGAAAATCACAGATTTTGGACTAGCTAGACTCTTGGAAGGAGATGAAAAAGAGTACAATGCCGATGGAGGAAAGGTGGGTATCTTTTTGAGAGCAATGTTGTTTGAAAATATAGTGTGATAACCTTTTATCTCCTTATGTTTTACAGGAAGAAATCAATAAGCTCTAGGTTTAAAAGATTATAAAATCCCAAGTTTATAATCTATTATTTGCCTTTTCTCCTGCCCAGGGTTAAAAAAAATATATATATATATATATATTTTATTTTTTTATTTTATTATATATATATATATATGAGAGAGAGAGAGAGAGAGAGAGAGAGAGAGAGAGAGAGAGAGAGAGAGAGAGCGAGCATATATTACTAGCTTCCATTTCTCAAAAATAAGAAATAGAAGTATCTGATGTGGCTAAAATAAGCTGATGCATGTCTAGACCCAAGGAGTCTTCATGTTAGGTCCAGATGGGAAGGCGGTGGAGCCTTTGGGATTCTAGAAACTTTAATACAGGGCCATAGAAATTGTCCCATTGGTCCTAAAACCATAGGACTGACTGTTACAGAGAGACACAATTTCTCTCTCATAGACTAGAAGAGAAAAACTTCACTACTGCCAAGAACCCTAATTCACGGAAAGGTTTACCACCCTGAATACAGTCACTGTATCGTCTATCTTTTCTGACTCTCCAGCCTCAGCTCCTGCCTGACAACTGTGTTTCTGCCTCTCTCACCCACCATATGGTCTTAGTCCATGCCTTACTTCCAGGCTTTGTATTTCCTCATTAACCCGCTGTTTAGCTTGCCTTTCTTGGCTAGCCATTAGTATAGTCTTCAAATGGAGGTCCTCGCTTTAACTGGGGAAACCTAGAGCAAGCAGACAAAATAAAATTAGCAAATGAAATCATTTTTTTTTTCCTTTGTCTCTTTTTTTGAGAGAAAGGATCTTTCTCTGTCACACAGGCTGGAGTGCTGTGGCATAGTCAATCATAGCTCATTGTAACCTGGAATCCTGGGCTCTAGTAATCCTGCGTGCACTACCACACCTGCCCAGCTAATTTATTTACATTTTTTATAAAGACAGGGTCTCACTATCTTGCTTAGGCTGGTCCCAAACTCCTGGCCTCAAGCCATCATTCTGCTCCGGCCTCCAAAAGTGCTGAGGTTATAGGTGTGAGCCACAGTGCCCTACCAGCAAATGCCATTTGAACCTGGGGTGACTTACAAGCTTACACTAACCAAAAAAGTTATTCACATGTCATATGTTTATTATGTGCCTTATTATCATGGTTCATCCAAATATATATTATAAATATTTTGCAATAATAGGCTTCCAAACGTCTAACATTGATTTTTATCTTAAACTATTTTATAACTATCTACATTCAATGTTACCACAAAGCAAAATAACACAAAATTTTAAAAAATACCTGAAGTTTTGAGGAAATATCCAGCTTTTCTTTGATTTTATTAGCCTATTTTCCCTGTTTACCATCAAATTGCAGTAGTTTGAGACCACAGCTTTGAAATTAGCTGTTAAGACTGCACAGAAGTTGAAGTCTATAAATTACATGACTTCACTTGTCTTGAGTACATAAGACTTGAGACATAAGATTTGTCTAAAGCAAGATTCATTATAGCTTTAAATGCCTGGTAACCATTAAGTCTTTATCAAGCCACCTGTGATTTAAACTTACTTCTTTAACACAATGTCCGTAGTCCATAAAGTCTGCTAACTCCTTGCCCATAGGGAAATTACTTTCAATGTGTCTTCTGTTCCCTTTCACTGAATACCATGATTCTGTCATAGAGTTACCTTGGTGTCACCTTGGTGAGCAGCCAACCTCATGATTTCAAAGGCCTATTTAGTTTTAAGCTTTCAACTGCAAGGTAGAAGTGTTTATCTTTATTCCATAGAATCTAATTATATTCCCAGCTATATAATGCTGCCCTTCATAGTTGAAACTCATTCTGCTGACCCATCAGCAGGGTATGTGGGTTGAGTTGTTTTTCTTGTAGTGATGGTAGATTTGTGCTGATCCGCTCACATTCTTTTAAATAGTTCCTCTTTTGAAAATGGTACATATTTTCAATACTGGCTAAGCAAGATGACAGAGGTCATTTGTAGATGGAAAACAAAGCAAAGCTAACTTTGGAGTCATGATTTGGGGTATTATAGTGACCGAAGTATATGAGAGGAGAAGACAGGAGGCAGATGTAAAAAGAATCCATTGTGCTGGCAGCCCAAAATGTGTCTGAGGGTAAAAAGGGATGTCTGAAAATATAAGGGATCTCATTTTTTTGAGAAAATAAAATAAGATAAGCACATTTTAAGAAACATGTGTGTTAGATGTTTAGATTTGATATCATGAGCCAAAATATTATCTAGTAACTTAGTGAACATTAATTAAGAACTATAGAAAGTTGTCCATATTTTATTATTTCACTTTTCACTGTTAAGGATTTTTAAAAAATAATCATAATGTATTTTTAGTTTAATTCATCATTTATGAATTTTATAAATTTCAATTTATTTGTTGCTTTCGTTGAAAAATAGCCTATATATATTATATGTAGTTGTATTTATATCTATATACATACAACCAAAAATGTAAAATTAAAGCTAGTTCAGAGACTCAAACTTAGGAAATAAGTTATAGAAAAGACTTTTTATGTAATTACAAAACTTTCACTTCTTATTTCTCTATAGATGCCGATTAAATGGATGGCTCTGGAGTGTATACATTATAGGAAATTCACCCATCAGAGTGACGTTTGGAGCTATGGTAAAGTTTCCTTGTGAACTAAAGCTTTTAAAGCAAAAATAAATATATTAAATACATGTAAAACATCTTAACGCTAAATAGTTTTATTGCGTTAGAAATATCTATTTATAAACCTGATTCCCTAAAGGGATTATCTCTTTACACTCTCATTTAAAAAATATTCTAAATAGCATTGTTATCTGCCTTTTTGGTTAATATTTGGTTATTTCCTGGTTCTTTAAAATGTGCTATATAGTAGCTCTGCCGAGTTGTCTTCTTTCGTAGCAATTGTCTGATAATTTTGACAGAAAAAGCCCAGTAAATTTTAGTTTAGGGACCGTTTCATAGAATCACCTGGACGTAACTTTCAATAACTCTTTGAAAATATAACTCTGAATGCAATGAATGACAAAACAAAAACAAAATCAACTTTTTGTGTTTTTGATTATGGGAATTTATGTTCTGTACTAGAAAATAGAGATTACTGTCATAACAAAGAATAATTACTGAAAGCAGTAGGTGAGAGCAATGAAAGTGAGGGGAGAGGTAAGAGAGAATACTTAATTGCAACGTAGACTTTAATTTACAAACAACTTTTGGTGTAACAGAAATGTTAGAGTGAAGAATATGTACTGGAAAAGAGTGGTATTTATAATTAGAACATTTATTCAGTTGTGTTTAACTCAATTGTTATGATGAGCTATTTAGCATCCATCTGGCTACTTACAACTTAAGTCCAGGATTAGCAAGAAGGAGTCAACACCTTATCTAAGTTTGAATGTACCACATAAAACTAGCATTTCTTACAAATAAGAAAGCATAATGTTTATTTAAATAAAAAGGGTACAGGTAGGATTGAAAAGTAGAGTACAATTTATTTTACTCAAATTTAAGCTTAGTTTTACCTTTTATTCATTTTTAGAAAATAAGATTTAAGCCACTGAATCAATAAAGAATTTATACCTGTTATCTAGGATTAGTTAAGAATTAATTATCTTTTTAAAATTATTTAAGACATTTCAATAAAGAGGGTTTATTCCCCCACACATGTATGCTGGAGGTGGTGTGGAAATTTCCATGAAGTTCTCACATATTTTACTCAGAAGTAGAAAATATTGTATGTTTGAGGTACAGATTGTATGTCTGAGGTCCAGGAGAAATGCTTCGACAAAACTCAGTTGTTAAATTACTGTAGGGAATATATAGAAAAAGAAACCTATTATATGAATTATATGATAGATGTATATAATATATTATGTGATACAGATTAGCATTTATATGTTATATAGATTAGCACATATTATACAGATATATTTATATATTATCTATCATAACAGATTTATATATTATATTACATATATTGTTTAGTAGATTGTATTTGTTTTTTTCTTTTTCTTTTCTTGTTCTTTTTTTCCTACTTATGTTTCCCGGAATTAAATGTGGCACTTTACTGCAGGCAAATTTTAAATTACCTCAAAATATGTGTGTATATATATTAAATATATATGTTATATATATAACATTGGCAGAACAGTCATATTTTTAATAGTAAAGTTTGTCTTTAGGGGAAAATCTTGTTACTCAGGCTATAATATTTTTCTTCATGTTGAGTTGCAAAATCCCTGGAGCTGTTCAGTAAAAATAAATAGATAGTACTCTGTTTTGAAACATAGCCCAGGTCATCAACCCATATTCATAAGGCTTTTTAAGATTTTTATGAAATATCATAGTTGATCATAAAAGGCATAAAAAGCAGAGAAAGCTACATAATCTTGTTTATAGTATACTTTTATGAAAAATGGTTACTGGGTACATTTTTATTTTTATAAAAATAAATAGGCATTGTGTATGATATATAGATTCAGATGATGGAATTGCAATGTAAGTTTTGAGGATGTTTTTGATTGAGTTTTCCTGAGATTGTCCTTTTACATGAAGCTATCCTTGTTTAACCCTATTTTACCATCTCCCTAAGCAAAAATATAATTGGGTTTATTGAGAGAAGTAGAGGTTTTAATGTTTTGGCTTTTGTTGTTGTATTTATAAGCTTCTGTTTATTATATTTTCTGTTATTTCCACTTGTAACTGCTTTGTTAGCTTCCTTATATTAGAAGTTCTGATAAACATGTGAGAGTATCTACTCTATCTTTTATAACTGCTTATTTAAGTTAACAAAGTGTTCTCATTAACTAGATATTTTATAAATAACTAGAAATAAACATCCATTTAACT
This sequence comes from Microcebus murinus, assembly GCF_040939455.1. Taxonomy (NCBI): domain Eukaryota; kingdom Metazoa; phylum Chordata; class Mammalia; order Primates; family Cheirogaleidae; genus Microcebus; species Microcebus murinus. The sequence goes on along the minus strand of NC_134111.1, from coordinate 82,948,820 downwards.
TGTTTCAGCCTGTGTCATGGACACTAATTTATAATCATTGGTTGGAGCTAATCCTTCATAGGAAAAATTAAAAATTTAATAATGATCAATAAATTAAATTATGTCACTAGTTATATGTTTACATTGCCTAAAATCATAAGATGTAAATATTAACAAAAAGGTAATTCTTAATGATTCTATTATGAAGAATAATCTGAAGTTTACATATACTTTTATATTTTAAGCTTGGTATTTTTGTTATTGGGCAATGATAACCATTATAAACTAAAAAAGACTTCAGTCTGAATCAATAATTCATTACAGATGGCAGTGGAAAAGAAAACATTGCCCTAATTAATAGATTTTATATAAAAGATGCCTATATAGGTACATCAATCAAATTTTCTTTTGTAATATTATTGTGCCCAGGTAGCCATTTCTGAACTTACAAATCTTTATCCTTAAGAAAAACATAATTTTTAATTATATACTTATATCATAAAGAAGATATCTGTAGTATATGTATTATTACTTAAATCAGAATCACTAATATCAAAACTGGCTATTTCCATACTAATATTTAGGATATTTGCTTTCTCAGAGAAAATTAATGTTCTAGTGGTTCAATAAAGTCATTTATTATGTAAAGAATAAACTATTCTTCATACTTTTCAATTTTGTGGATGCCCACTTCACATTTATTATATCTTACATACGGATAGTTCCTCACTCACTCTCATATGCACTAAAGGAATTAAGTCAGGAATCTGTTTTATTCTACCTGTTTTCTTTGTGTTAGTTAAAAAGAGAGCCACAATTCTTTACCACAACATAAGGTAATTAGTCTGGAATGTTAGGGCTTTTATAGTAAAGATGCTAGTCTCAGAATTATTCAATATCAGATTTTACCTGCAATTATGTTTATTGGTACTGAATACATATATATATATAGTAAATACATTGTTTTGTGGGTTGCACTGTGGTGTAGTGAAATGTAACTTGGATCTGAAAACATTAGCATTACTTATAAGTAATGCTTATAAGTAAGCTTATAAGTCAGTTTATACTTACTTATAAGTAACACTTATAAGTAATGCTAAATAGAAACAAGGAACAGATATATATGCTTATGTTTGCTCTACACTTTCTCTACTACTCAATAAAAATTCCAAGACAATAATAAGAAAATTGAATTCTCCACAAAGATTTTGGCATTGAGATTTTCATAATGGACATAGGTATCTGAAGAGCCTTTATAAAAACTCTCTTTTGACTGACCTTTAGGGAGCATTCTTTTGCCACTGGTATATTGCTGGTTTGTTCAAAGTATGCTGTTACTATGCTTATGTAAGAATTTGATTTCCAATTTAGGAGTCACTATATGGGAACTGATGACCTTTGGAGGAAAACCCTATGATGGAATTCCAACACGAGAAATCCCTGATTTATTGGAGAAAGGGGAACGTTTGCCTCAGCCTCCCATCTGCACTATTGATGTTTACATGGTCATGGTCAAATGTAAGATTGCAAAATAATTTTATCATCACCATCATCATTCTTAGTAAAGGAATAGTACAGATTACCTGCATAATGTTTCTTCATATTGAAAAATATAACAGGTCAAAAATAATTACATGAAGGGAAATATCAACACCTATTTGTTGTCATTATTATTAATATCAAGTAATATCATTTTTCCATGCTTTGAAGACAAAATTAAGACTTACTTTTCTTTTCTTGTAACTTCTGTGACTGTCAAATTGCCTTTCATAAAGAGATATAATTAGTCCCAATAATGTTAGTGATACATTTATGTTGGTAATAATGTTAGTAATCTTTGTGGGGATATAGCAGACTAAATAAATGATCTAAACATTAGCTAAAAATGCTTGAAACTAATAGTTTCAAAAATTAATTAAATGGTTTACCAGTTTTAGTCAAAAGGAAATTAGGGCAGAGTGGGAAGTGAGAAGAAATGAATCTACATTGAACTAAAAAGATTATGAATGTTTAATATTAATTAAATAGGTTTACCAGTTTTAGTCAAAAGGAAATTAGGGCAGAGTGGGAAGTGAGAAGAAATGAATCTACATTGAACTAAAAAGATTATGAATGTTTACTTTTTTTCACTTTGATCATTTGTTTACATCAAACTCTTACTTTTCTTTCCCTTTCCTATGCCCCAGACATATATGTATTATAAATGTGTCCTGGAAGCCTAGGCCCTTAATTTAAATAGAATTAGGGAAGTCTCTGGAGTTTCTGACTTAATTTAAGGGAGATTAACATGCAGCAATCTCTCTTGTATAATCTAAGGCTTTCCCCTTTTGATTTACACAGGGTTAGCAAAGAAACAAACTGGTGAAGGTGAATAAGCATCTTATTAATAAGAGACTTTGGACCCAGGTCTACTCAGATTTATATTCATGACATGTGTGATACATTCTGACAGTGAGGGAAGAAATAAAAAATGTTCTTTGCAGTTCAGGTCAGCATGCCCTTTTCTCTAAGCATAGTTCTATTTACTCAATATTTAGTTGCAGAGAAACCAATACCTCAACTGTGAAGTTAACCTTTTTTTGGCTCCAGTAGTTCCAGAAACACCTATTTTCTCATTAGCATCTTGACATTCACAAGCATTTTTTTTTTTTCAAATGAATGGATATAGAATATAGAGCGTTTGAGCTTTGTTTGGAGAAAAGAAAAGCAGGTGACATTAATGATACATAAAATGCTATGCCAAGAATTCCCAGGACAAAGATAAAAATTGAACTCCTAGAAAAAGGAGAAACAAGCTTTATAACTATTCTATCAACTATTGTTTGGTAGATATCTATGGAAGAAAGTTTAAAAACATGCATGCATTATATAATTTGATCCCATAACCAGCATAAGAGATGATTTAGATACTCTGATGAAATGATGTCAAACCAGGAAAACATTTTGCCTAATAGAGAGTTTTACCTTTTGCGGGGAAGGGCTAATATTTAAGAGGAACATTTGGTGAGAAAATTAAGAAAAGCTTGGTACTTTTATTCTTGTCATCTCATCAGCTACACAGAGCCTAGGGAGATAAGATCTACTTTATCTAGACTCCCAGCAAAATAACAACAGATATCTTGAAAATTGCTGATAGTATTTATACCTCAGGAAAGCCAGTACTAAGATAAGGTAATAGCAATTGCTGAACAAGCATTACCAATCACTTTGCATTAGTTTTTTTTTTTTTTTTTTCTTTTCCCAACCAGGAAAAATGTAGCATGAGAAAGTTGTTTTAAATTCCTATTTCCCTTTTGTGCCATTGTACAAGATTGTAACCAAAACTTTTCTCCCATGCCACTCTTGATACAACATGATAAATTATATTCCAATCACCTCATCTATAACCATCAAAGAAAAGTTTTAAAAAATTATCTCCACACCAAAGAAAAAAGATCTGAGACTTTATAAATTCCCATAGTTAACCTGAGTTCTATTTTCTAGGAAGAAAAATAAATTTTTAAAAAATGTCAATGAAGTAAAAAATTTATTTGTTATTTTATAGTATATAACATTTAGTTGTAAATATCAACAACCAGGTTGACAGAGTCTTACCCATTGGATTGTTTCTTTGATGAGCTTTCTTTGTTTTATAGTTCATTATGATTAGTATTTTTCAAACTTTAGCCTATATTTTCACAAAATTTAAATCTCCCTTCTTTTTCTAATTATAGATATACTGATGTCTTTACTGTGTGTAAATTTCCAGGTTGGATGATTGATGCTGACAGTAGACCTAAATTTAAGGAACTGGCTGCTGAATTTTCAAGGATGGCTCGAGACCCTCAAAGATACCTAGTTATTCAGGTTAGTATATTTGACTTACACTTTTAGGACTCTCCCATTGGCAAACTCACTACAAAATGTCAATAATATCAGGACTTTAGGTCTATGGAAATGACCACTAACATAATGATTAATAAAGCAGATTATCATGTAAAACAACTTATGGAAAAGAGCTTTTTACTTCATATCAGAACCACCTCTAAGAACCTTCTCTTAGTATTCAAGTGACTCTGCTATTGAACAGCCAGATAATTATGATTATCCATACACATAAAAAGGTCTTTATCCTTAGATGAGCCTTCTAGCATTCTGCTTTTTATTAACATTATGTGTAAGTCATATTCATTATGATAATCTTTCTTTTTCAGAATAAAAGGAAGATGAATTTTTATTTTAATTTGTCCCTGCTTGAAGACAACGAATCAAAAGTTTCAGTATATTAACATTTAATTTCCCAGAAAAGAATTTTAAAATATGTTTTGTTTTATTTGGGGAGGTATGCAATATCTAACCCATAACTCAATTCAAATGAATTGATGCACATAGGAATCAAATAAAAGTCTGAAAGAATATTTTACATTTAATACTAAGAAAAGGACTGGATAATTTAAAAATTATAATATATTTCTCTATGATTATTTTCACCTAAACCTTAAACAAATGGACATTGGATTATACCGAATTATGTTTTCCAGTGAAACAAAATAGCCTTTAGCCTCATATCAATAGTATGACATGAAGAAAAAAATATCAATAGTATGACATGAAGATAAGTATTTCCAGCTGTTTTTGCCCCAAATTAAATTTCATGAACTAAAATTTGTTTTACAAAAAAATCACATAACTTTGAAAATATAAAAAAATTAATAAATGAAGCAAGAAAGATTATAACAAGTGTATTGGTTTTTCTCCCATACCAATTTATTCTATTTGCTACTTTGGCTGTGATTTTGAATACCCCCACTTTGACAATGTAGCCGTTTTGCTATAGAACAAATTATGGAGCCTATGTGTCCTGATAATTCTGCAGCATCAAACCAACCAAATAAAATAAAGATTGACAAATAGATTGTCTTTCATTATTTATATCTTAAAGTCACAATGCACCAACCATGTTGGCAATGAACTATTATTCTCAGGTTTGTGTTGAAGTTTGCCTCCCTAAAAACATCCTTAGCATTCTGCTTTATTCCTTTCTCATGGAATTTATCACATTCTTCTTATATTACATTTATTTATCTTACCTGTCATATATAAGCACATTATAGGCTTCTTTATGGCTAGTGGTTGTGCTAAAGAATTTTTTTTTGAAATGTGTACATGAATTTTTCAACCGTTTGTTAGGATATTACATAAATATTTGTTGCAGAGACTTTATATTTATGACGAAGGGAAGAATCATTTTTTGTGTGTCTGTTGGGCAATCTTTCAGGGTGATGATCGTATGAAGCTTCCTAGTCCAAATGACAGCAAGTTCTTTCAGAACCTCTTGGATGAAGAGGATTTAGAAGATATGATGGATGCTGAGGAATATCTGGTCCCTCAGGCTTTCAATATCCCACCTCCCATCTACACCTCCAGAGCAAGAATTGACTCAAATAGGGTAAGAAGGAATTACATACAATTATTTCTAAGAAATAAAATGAAAGAGATTTATGAACAGATTGGTAAGCACTAAAATTTCAAAATAATTATATAGGTCAGATCATGTGATGCCTACATTAAAAATACACCATACTCAAAAATATGTGCCAAGATTGTCGAATACAGTTAATTTTGGAAGACAAACATGGGCAATACAATATATACTCTACAGGGCTTTCAAGATTTCAAACAAATCTTAATTTTTAAGAACCAACTCAAATAAAACTGCATATGTATATAAATCAATGAACATTCTTACCAAGTAGGCTTTCTAATTTTCTTTCTTAAAAAGATCCTATGACTTATTACTCAAGAGTACAACTACAACTTTCTTTCACTCGTTTAAGAAACATTAAATATTTTCTGTCAAGTTGAAGTAGAAACACGGAAAACTGTGCAATCCTTTGAACTAAATCAATCATATTGAGAGGTCTGATGGATCGTTTCTAAAATGTACTTTTAAGTTTTGAAAGAAGCTTCTGAAAAGAATTTACATTTTATTTTCAATATTAAACCCACTCTATATGGATGCCATTCCTTCTCTGAAAGCTGCCCAATCCATGTACTTGTTAATTTTTTAAAATCCAGTTATCATTCAACATATATTGCATACCTCTGCATGTGAAGCATTAGTATACATTTGAAATCCAAAGAATTTTGACCTAACCCCTGCCTTCAAAAAGTGTCCACCTTTAATAAAAGAGTCACGCAGTTATAGTAGTAAGTAATCAGGTAATACTCACCTAGTATTTACAGTTCAACATGTATATGTTAACCCTCTTAATCTTTACACGAACCTGATGAGATTCTGTTGTTTATCATTCTCTTCTTACAAATGAGGAATCTTACCACAGAGAAGTCAGGTGATTTGACTGGTATCACACAACGAAGAGCAGAATTCTAACATAAGTTCTGTGTCTCTGCTTTGCTATGCTCTTGCTTCAAAGTTACTGTAATATGTTATTTTCATGATGTGATTATTTTTCTTGGCACTAACCTGTCTGAGACTTGTTTTGTTTGGGAAATTCCCCAGATGATTTTCTTATAAAATGCATCCTTCATCCTGCCCTATACCTTTTGGCCGTCTACCTCCATTTAGAAGGTCTGATATAGAAAGAGGCAGAGACGGAGGCCCCAATTAATTTTTCTTTTCCATGAAAAATATGCCATTACATATTGAAACTGAAAATTGAATCATATGCCCAATAGGAAGAGGATAACTAAAGGTTTTAAAAATTAAATCAATTGACACATAATGAGTATCAGTCTTTTGTTCATGGCAAGGAGAAAAGTCTTTAAGGTGTATAAAGGAGGCTCTTTGTTTTCCTCTCTGTATATTTTACAAAATAATCAAATTATACCCTGTATTTTTCATTTTAAATGACAAATTCATTGCTTTTGATTATAACAGTGATTTAAAAAAAAAAAAAAAACAGTATTTCTTCCTTAACTTGAAATGCTATGAAGTTCAAGAGCTTGAATCTCTTTTTTATAAAAATTCTCAAATTCCAACATTTTGTTCATTTTAATTTATGATGTTCAATGCAAGCAATTCTTTTTTTTAATTTATTTTAGTAGGTTTAGGGGTACAAGTTGAATTCTATTGCATGTATATATTGTATAGTGATAGAGTCCGGGCTTTTGGTGTACCCATCACCTGAGTAGTGTCCATTATACCCCATAGGTAATTTATCCTTCAACTCTCCCACCCTACCCCCTTTTGAGTCTCCAATGTCCATTATACCACTCTGTGTGCCTGTGAAGAGCCATAGTTTAGCTCCTACTGATAAGTGAGAACACACAGCATTTATTTTTCTGTTCCTGGGTTAGTACACTTAGGATAATGGCCTCCAGTTCCATCTGAGTCATTGCAAAAGCCATTATTTCATTCTTCTTTGCTGAATAGTATTTCATGGTGTGTGTATACACACACACACACACACACACACACACACACACACCACATTTTCTTAATCCACTCATCAGTTGATAGGTTCTTAGGTTGATTCCATATCTTTGTAAATGTGAATTTTGCTGCAATAAAAGTATTAGTACTTCTGATATAATGATTTGTTTTCTTCTGGGTAGATACACAGTAATGGGATTCAATGCAAGGAATTATTAATAAAGGTTTGAGCTAACTGAGTGGAATAAGTGAAACAAAGTAGAAATTACATAAGGACTTATTTGTCCTTTAGTCATCATTTCTTATTCCACATTATTAAACAATGTTATCTCTAGACTTCTTTTTACTTTTTTAGTCCTTGGAAAAATAAATTGTGCTTAAATATTTTATTAGGGGGCATTAAAAAGTCTTATTAGTCATCGATATTGCTCTAACTTTTTTATATCTGGCATTATGTAGCTTTTATGGCAATTTCTAATATGTGCAAATGTTGTTTCCCTCCCTTTTTTCTTATAAGACTAAGTTATGTTACTTTAGAGCCAGAAAATAAATTATAAATTATGTGCTAAGGGAATATCTTAAAGTGAATTTTGATCAAATGTCTCTTAAGCATATTTGATGGACTTTGAAACCCAAAAGTAATTAATTTTTAAAATATAGACACCACACCTCACTAGCTGAGAAACTATAGGTAATGTGAATATCCCTAAGACTTTGTTTACTTATTTTTGAAGTAAATGCAATAGTACCTATCTTATATGAGTGTTAGGTAATTAATTTTTAAAAACATGCAGAGTGTCTATAGTACCAGGCAAATAAATATTTATTACCTTCATTTTAGAATCAAATTTCATTTTTACTTTTTGTCAGTATCATATATCATAAATAATCACCCTGTCTTATAAGGTTTTCTACCCATTATCTATTAAAAGAATATTGATGCAATCACTACTTGGCAAGCAAATTATTTCTGCTGATGTGTTTTAATAGAAAATAAGTTATAAAAATTACTTTTCTATAGTGTTTTTAATTGTTTGAAATTCTGTATGTATTTTGATAAATTGTAACTTTAAAGCAATGGCTCAATTCAAAATACAGTTTTGATATTTGTCCAGGAAGTTGATGGATACAAATGCAACTGATGCTAGACAATTGTTACCTAATTTATAGCTGATATTATTGTTAGATATACTTTTAATATTATCTCAAATATTTTTATCAAAATAATGTTCCCAAAGCACTTACTCTAGAATGATGTAAATAGGAGAACATAAGAAGCTATTTAACTTCTGTAAACAATTCTCTACATCCGCAAAATCGGGATTAAAGGAATTTCTCACAGAACATTGTGAGGATTAATTTTGTATATGTGAGCATGTAGCCCATTGATGGACCTGTAGCAGATGCTCTTTAGTGTGAAAATAAATGAAGATTAGCCAAACGAGAAAAGCAAAGGCTATTTATTCAGAGATTGCATGGCAAGGAAGTCAGACACCATCACTTGCATTTTGGCAGAGACTGAAGGGCAGGCAGAGGAGTGGGAAAGCTTTATAGTGAAAAAAGTCTTCATGTATGTGCTGATTGGAGGCTGTCAGCTTGGTGAAGCTGTAGGCAGGCTAACTAGAAGTGATGGTTAGGGGTGCATATTTGGCTTTCTCCAATTGGTCCAAAGTTGGAAACAAGCACAAAAATTAGTTGTCAGTTGTTAATCAAGTTCTGGTCATTTGGGCCCAATTGTTATAGACATTACTGTTTAGCTTCTTAGATTGTTACTAGAGATAGCAATCTGACTTCCTGCAAGTCTGATATACAGAAGACTAGGTTTCTGAGCTGTTTATTGTAGATAAGGGAGTTCATTTTCTGGGCAGGCTGCTGTAGGTTGTGGGTCAGAGTTCTATTTTTATATATGATCTTGTCATTGCCCCTTTGTATATTTAGTCTATCAAGAGGTTTTAGTTTCCATTGCTGCCTTCCTCTCTCTGGATATATTTATTTAAACATACACTGCCTAATATATTCAATTAAATGTTCAGTACAATTTTAAAATTCCTTCATAAGTTTTTTGTTTCTGCTGATATAAATAAGTTTGGTATTTTTCTTTTGCATTACCTGGATTTATATTTGTTTTATATAATGAATTGTATATTAAATAAAATAGTAATGAATAAAAATATCTAATAAAATGGATATGGCTGAAAATGTTTTAGCTTTCTTATGATACTAGAAAATTTAAGTAATGTAAAGCTTCCATGAATTTTTATGGAGGAAGACACATTTTAATTGTGACAGGATCATTGTCATTTGTGAGGAATAATTTAAATATTAATTGTTCCACCTCTTTCAAAACATACCAGATAACTCTCCATTATCTGGGCTGATGGAATACAGAGGAATTGCAGCTCCTCCACATTGGTGAAGTGGATAACCCACAATAGATCTATCGTAATTTGAACTCTTCTCCACTTCTTTTCTATTTGCCAAGAAGTAACAATATTAATATATTTACATTTTTTCTTCCTCTTTTTGCACTCTCCCTCTTAGTATTGATATATAGGTAAGTTGAAAATGGACAAAATGTAAGCAGAAATGAAGGATAAAAAAAATTAAAGGAGTTGGATATCTAAAAACTTTGATCAGTTTCTAAATCATTGAAACTAAACTGAATGTTTCAACTACTAAGAAAATGTGATTTTATATATTTTATTTTATGCCACTATCACTTTGTCCTCAGATTAAATTTCATAACTTTAATATAGATATTTTAATAAGGTTACCACAGGCAATGTAATTACCTTTGACATTTTTATAAGTTTAACTCCTCCCCCTCCAAAAGAAATATAAGCCAAACTTTGGTCCTCCCATAGGATTATAATATTGTTCTATATATGCTTCCTAATGATATATAAACTAATATAAATTCAAACAAAATTATAATGCAGAAACAATGATGTCATTCTCAATAATGACATTTGAAAATGTGAGAGTTTCAATTGGGTTTGTCTTTATACTCCAATAAATCAAAATCATGATCTCTTATTTGATGAAATAATAAAAATAGTAATAATATCAGCTAAAACTTATTGAGTGCTTACTGTAACTCAGGTACTATGCTAAGTGCTTTAAATTAACTATCTTACTTTTATTTCACAAAGCCCTAGAAGGTAGGTACTAATGTTAGTTCCATTTTAAGAGTTAAGAAAATTGAGCTATGGAGAGTTCTTATCATATGAATGATAAGAAGAACTAGAAATTGAGTCCATATTTCAGTATTTCTCATTTTGACTTACTATCAAACATCTTGCTGCTGATGGAAGCTAACACTTTTCATTCACTTAATGGTAAAATGGATTTAAAACACTAAATTGCAAGTCAAAAATCTCACATTCTAGAACCAACTTTATGACATTTAGCCTCAGCCATGTTTTAAAATTACCTTATCATAAAATGACTTTTCAAAATAATGATTATATTTCATGCATTTACATTGTAATTTCTTCCAAGAAATATTTAATTGAGAAATGATCAAAAGCATTTTGAGTTACCTATATACATAACTTTTTTTCTTATGTGATTGAACATAGAAGGGAAAACCCTATGGACATAAGTTAAGGAAGTATCTCATAGCTAAATGATGTAGTGGGAAAAATTTGTGATGATATAACAAGGTTACCCTGGTTGCAATTTACCAAGGATCAATATCAATTCCAAAAAGGGCTGCTACTTGATGATAAATGATTGTAGTTTCAGGATATTGGTTTTACATTTTATCCTAGATATGTCAAGGCTTCCTACATGGTGTCCTTGACATGATACTTGCGGGCTTTTTGTTTGTTGGTATTTTGTTTTTTAATCTATTAAGCCAAAAGAAGGAGTTCTTATTAAGACACTCCATATCACTAGGTTTGTTATTTGTTTTTAGAGACAGGATCTTGCTCTGTTGCCCAGGCTATAATACAGTGATGTGATCACAGCTCACTGCAGCCTCAAACTCCTAGGCTCAAGATATCCTCCTGTCTTGGACTCCCAAGTGGCTAGGAGTGCATGCCACCACACCTGCTTAATTTTATTTTTTGCAGAGACAGGATCTTGCATTGTTTCCCAGGTTGGTCTTGAATTCCTGGCTTCAAGTGATCCTCCCACCTCAGCCTCACAAAGTGCTAAGATTATAGGCATGAGCCACCATGCCTGGTCTCACTGTTTTTTTGTTTGTTTGTTTTTGTCTCAAAATTTTCTTCATATAAATAGGAATCTCTTAAATTGTTCAATTTATTATAATGAAAGAGTAAGTGAATTAATATATTGAATATTTATTATAGGTGAGGCAGTGTGTTTAGCAATTAGGGTACAGAGTTAGAAGACAGAGGTTCTACTTTTGAAGACTTTATATTCTAGTTGAGGTGGTGATATTATGAGAGATATATGCCAAGTATTACAGGAAAAAAGCAAAGGAAACCAAATCAACTTAAGAGGATATAGAAAGTCATTTTAGCTGTATCTTTGTGAACGATGAGGATATAGTTTGGAATAGAAGTAGAGTTTTGGTGGAACACATGTGAAATGAGTCACAGGAAAGGCAAAGAAACAAAACACAAAGAATCCCACCGTGAACAAAGGTAAAGAGATATATTCTAAAGTTACTTTTAAAATCCTACTTTTTGTAATATTTCTATGTTGCATATGCTTGAGAACTTTTGTTATCAGAGGAGTCAGGATAGACTCTCTCCCAATTTGCCTAATTTTTTGTCAGTATTATGAACCTTAAAACATGGTTTTGAAATGTCTTGCTCCTAATTAAATTATCCAATTCAAAACAAAATCCTCTCTTGGCCTTCCTGAAAAACAGCTCTCAAATTTCCTGTCTTCTGTTTCTCCCACCATGACTCTAATTCAGGTCCTTACCACTTCACAGAAGTCACTACAATATATTCCTAACTGATACCCATTTTTTTTTTTGCAAATGGGCTCACTTTCTAAATATAGTGTTTACATTATACCAAATGAAAGACAGTATTAATGAATATTTCCAGTGACTGATCATTTATTGGCACCAATTTCAGTTTTTTTGTCCTCATCTATTTAGAGTATAGCTTTCCATTATTTTCATCAGTTGAATAAACTTGAATGATACATGTTTTATGAAGTCCCCCTCTATATGATATATAATCCTATTATCACTAACAGTTGAAGGATTTTTGAACATTTATTTTCGGAAATGCCTTGGTCATTACAGTTGACCAGTCTCTGCAATTTATCTTCCACTGCTGTCTATCACACACACAAAATTTCCCAGAGCTGCAAGTATTATCCAAACGTTGATTTCTTTAAAAATATAGATTATGTGGGTGCTTTCTGTTTTTGTTTTGCAGTATGGATAGATAGTTGACTTATTTTAACAAAGAGCTCTCTCTTCTTAATGTATTATACATTTGTCTCTTTCTTTCAAATAGGAACCTAAAGTCAAGTTACATTCACTTATTCTTCCAAGTTTTTGAAAATTACGATACGAAAAATGGTTCTGATTTCTCTGATTTTCCACTGATTTTAGGAAGTCCCTCACCCTCTCAAACAGTTCATTTATAGCAAAATGTTGAGTGACCTTTTTGTGCAATGCCTTCTCTACCAGTGACTTTCTTAAAATCTGAATATATTATTTTAGTTATGCTACTCTGCAAGATTTGCTTTTCTTTAACAAAGTACTCTTTTTTTGTCTTTTTGCCCATTGCTATTGTTTTTTTATTTCTCCTTGACTTTCTAAAAATCTTCATAGGATTTAGGTCATAACATCTTATTAAACATAATGATAAGCCTTCTATGGTACCAGGTCTGCAATCTTTATTTAATACTACCTTTAGGAATTGCAAACAAAATTAAACTATCCTCAATTTCTTAAGTTCATTACTTAAGATAGTTTTTAGACTTGTTTCTCAAATCTATCTCCAAGTATTATCTTCTAATAGATTTGGACTTTGTATAATACCTCTTTGTTATAGTACAGTTGGAATTCCTCTACAGTTGTTCCTTTATTCTTCTGGGAATCTGCTTTTTCTGTTGGTAAAGAATTGCCTGTACTCCCTTCAACATTTTCCCTTATACAAAATGTCAATTTTTCTCTTCTCTCTCCAATCTTTAAGCAAAGTCTAGTCCTCCATGTGGGTAAAATTAATGCCTCCATCTGTAATACTGATGTGTATAAATGCATCTTTATACATGTGATAGAGGTGAAACGTTTCCTACAACAGGGTAAATCACATTGATTTAACCCCCCATCCAAGGTGAGAGAGCAGCCACATATTTAGAGCTTCCCAAAGTTAGGGAAGGAGGAGGAGTTGGCAATAGAAATATTTTTTTAAACAACTTTAAAAAACAAATAGATTTTTCTTGTACATAAAGTTCCACACTCTATTTACACAGACGTATCAAGCTCTCCGTACCGTATTGACAGCATAATCTTCTTCCCTCTCATTTGCCACTTGCTTTTCCTTCCTTTGCCATAGCCTCTATGTTCTTCTCTGGACATTTGTTTCAATCAGATTTTCCCTGATTAGAAATATAACTGGGGCGGTTTGTCTTTGGCCCTAGTATATAGCTCAATTCTAAGTGTAGCCATTTGCACCACTGACATGCTATTGTAGTATGAAGTGTATGCATAAGTAACTATGTACTCGTGGAGTGTCAAAGCTTCAAGAGACCTTACAGGCCTTCTAGTAAAAACCCTGTCATCCTACAGGTGTATAAACTGATACTGGAAAGGGTAAAACCCATAGCCCATTGTCCTTGTGCTTCGAAGGGAGCAGTGGGAAGCCATGTTCCAGTCTACCCAGTCTGAGTGTAGTATTGTCTTCTGTTTGTTCTGCCAGCTCAAAACCATGGAAATCTTCATTTTGACTTCAAGTCTAATGATATTTAGGATCATTTGGTTTCAAAGGCTCTTACTGGGAGTGCAATGAGAAATTCAAGCCCCTGCTGCTGTTTTGTCTCCTTTGTTTATGCCTCTGTGAGATTCCCTGTAATCAAGAGTTAATGGTTCAGGAGGATCAAATAGAGTTGATAGAGCCAAAGTCAAAGCAAAAAAGCAAGGAGAACAATGTCTATATTGGGACTCAATAATTATAATACATACTTAAAGATAAAAGGATCCTTATAAGTTTAACAAATGTTTCAGAGTTTTCAAGCACACACCTGAATTTAGCTACCATTTATTGATCGCATATTCATGCATTAGGCTCAGCTCTGGGCTTTTTACATTTATTAACTTCAACCTGCATAACAAGGATAAGTGAAAAACACTACCATTCTTGTTTTACAAAGGCAGAAAAAGAAACAGAAAGAGGCAAAGTCTTTTTGCTTTCAGCTCATATGGTAAAAAGTGAGGTTTGATCCCAGATCTTTCTGGCCTTTATTCTATGCTTTTAATTCCCACCCTTCATTGGGTAAAATAAAAGATCAATATATTATCTCTAATGAATAATAATTAAACTATAAATATAAGCCTAAAAGTTATTCAAATGAAGTTCATTAAAAAATTGGTATAGATTTCTAGTTTCTTTAATTTGTTTTTTTAAATATTTGGGACAATTTTTATGAAACCTTTTTTTTACTCTAATCTACAAAATAATATTTTGAAGAATACCCTTACCCCTTCACATCCTCAAAGTCTACTACAAGCAATGTAATAAAAAATTTAAAGAAATCACTTTCATTCATAAAAATAAGTGATAGTTGAACAGTGCTTTAAAGTTTGCAAAGCACTTTGGCATATTTAGCATTTTATTTTCACACCAGAATCCTAATTATAGAGTAGCCAAAATTCCAAGCCTATTCAATGATGTGGTAACTTGGTTCAGAGCTTGGTGTCTACCAAAACAGTGTCAGGTCTTCTGACTCCAAGTAGGGTGACTTATTCATTCAGAAATGATTCACATGAAAGAACTTCTTGTACTTATTGTTTGTAGCTTCTTATCAGTACCAGCTTTGGCTACTGCCAAACATGTTTCTGCAACACTGAGACAACATGCGCCATCAAAACACTGCTTGTTTAAGGGAAGTCTGGCATTAAAGAATATTTCAAAGATATTTATTTTACACTTGAATAATTGTCAGCCAGCACAAGATGCCTTTTTGAACAACTAGAAGAAGCGTCTTCCATTCTTTGTTAAAAATTGCTAAAGGAGAAAATCAAAGCTAGAAAAAGAAACAAAAAGGAGGGAGGGACAGCTATAGAAGATACTTGGATTTAGAATGATAATGAATGTTTTATCTAAGTCATTTAGATGGTTAATTTTTAGTATTACTGCTACAAGATTTGCAGCTTGGTTTTAAATTATCAGAAAAATGTCATCAAGAAGCTTATTCTTTACTGTCCAGACCTAGAGAGTACAATTGTGAGTTTCCTTACCCTTTACATAATAGAATTGGGACATTATCATCAACTTTCTATTCAGATTTTTTGGAGGTTATTTATGTATGTCTATATTTATTTATTTATTTTTTTACAAACCCATCTTTGTCTGCCCGAGCTCCCTGTTCAGGCCAGCCTGCTATGATGATTGCTTCTGCAAAGACTTGAGAGAGAGGAATGTTCTATTTCATTCTCAATAAGGATTGATGGCATTCTGAGAGGCTCAGAATATCCTTTGATTACTCCATGAAAAAGAATGGAGACGATGGTTGTGGATAGTAGGGGGTGGGCTTGCTCATCAGCTTTCCTTTGTGCACTTTCTGCAGTTGAACATATCCTAATCACAAGTATCTTGTGTTTCAGTCCCTTTCCTCGCTGCTCACCTGCCCACATGAAAAGTTCCCTTTTCAGTTCAGAATTCTGACATACCAGCGTGTTCTAAAGAGAGGCTAATTTGTGCTCTGTAGTTTTTACTCAGACACTGTAAATGAATGGCTGTGGATCAGCCTCTCATTACACTTGAGCGAAAGCTGAATAGAGAGACTGGTAGACTACCATGGGAAAAATTCCAAATACTACAACCATATCTCTTGCTGCAAAATATTCTACGTTGTGATGAAAGACATGGTAGAATTCAAAAAGGGAGATAAATTGGAAGTTTAATCTACAACCAATTTGGTTTGCTTTTTCCAACAATAATCACAGATATTGTTTAGTAACATTTTTACTTGTTTCCCTCCCTGGAAGAAAAAATGTTTAAAATTCCTAGCATATTGGAGATATTGAGGTATACATAATTCATATTCATTTTGAGCCTAGTATAGTCTCGTTTTAGTTAGAGTCTCTTTGTAGTTCTATGTTAAAAAGACCATGCTACTGAAAATTCCTGAGTTGAAATGATTAAATTCATCCCTTTACTCCTAGTAATTGCACATATTTATAAAAGTATTAGATTATTAAAAGAGTAAATAACAATAGGTGATACCTATCACCCTTATCTTGTGCCAATCTAATATGTATTCATTTATTAAATTTCATGAAAACCCTTTGAGTTTAGTATTTTCTATTTAATTTTGCAATTTTAGTATTTACTCTTATTACTATTATTAATATTACCTATTCACTGTTGTATCACCTATTTAGTATATGAGGAAATTGAATCACAGCTGTTAGATGACAGAATGCAGCAGCCTGGCTCTAGAGTTCTAGAAGCTTCTCTCTTCACCACAATGATGCATTGCCTCTTACTCTGCCTCTGATATTTCTTTGCTGTTTAATCATGGCTATGAAGTCAGTACTCAATACTTTAAGAGGAGTATATCAGTAAAGAATTTTGACTTTCTGAATTTTGTTATCATCAGATTCCTCATAAATATTAATGTTGATCTTAAAGGGACTATCTGAATGGTCTTACCAGTAGCTGCTTATCCACTAATTCAGATTTAGAAATTTCTACTTACCTCCATCAAATAATGATTAATTCAGGCAAGTAGCAAAGAGCATCTCTTCTTTCAATACCATATTCATTCATCAAACATTTATTTAGGTATCTACTATGTATCTGATATAATTGATTGCTTACTAGGGCCATATCTAATCCTGCCCTCAAGAAACTTACAAATAACTAGCCAATAAAATACAATGAGAAAGTGTAACAACAGGGACAGAGAGAAAGCATAAGGGATCATTTGAGCGAATAAGGGTGTTTAAGCAGGAGCATGGAAAGGTCAGATTTGACTTCTAGTAAGAAAATTCTGGCAGCTTTTTGATATGTGAGCTAATACAAAGAGAGATTAATTTATTTCCAGAGTCAGAGAAAATAGAATGGAAAGTTCAATGTAGGTGATGGTTTTGAGATAGAAAGAACAGGATTTGGATACCAGTTGGGTGTTGCAGAGTGAGATGGAGAGAATACAAGGGTGACACCAAGTTTTCTGATTTGGCAACTAGGAAGATGTTAACATTACTATTAGTGTATGAAAATGGAGTTGAATAAGGAAATATAATTAGTATTTTGGAATATAAGTAGATATAGTCTTTATATAGTGAGGAATATGTGTCTAGAGCTCAAATGAAGTTAAGTCATGATTTGGAAGCCATTATTATCCTAGATTCATGACATACTGCTATTCAAGTATAATTTCAGTAGAATGTAGAACTTGTAAGGAGCAGAATACAATCAATTGAGGAGTAAGGCAGGAGGTGTGAATCTCTTTGGAAAACTATTCTATGTGAAGGAAAGACAGGAGACAGAATGTGAGTTCAGTGAGGAAGATGGGTCAGAGGAAGTTTTCTAGAATAATGAGCATCTGAACATTCTTAGAGACGAGTGAACTAGTGAAATAGAGATGACGGAAGATAATAGGAAAAGGAATAGTTGGAGAAAAGTCCAGTAGTTAGGGGAGTATAAGTCACTATACATTTGTAGAAAAGTTCATCTTAGGCAAGAAGTAATTTTGGCATGAGGAAACTTAACAATGAAATTTTAACACATATGTCAGATGGGAGTTTCTCTGTCCCTTGAGCACTAGATAGAATTTTGTTGAACCTAAATTCACAGATGGAAGACATTCAAACTGCTTCCCTATTTTTTCTTTTAATTTACTTGGGATAAAGTGCTGAATGAAGCAATTTAGTAATCTGGCAACATAGTATACCATGAGATCTGACTGCCTGTACTTAAATCCAGGCTCCTGTACTTACTAGTTGTGTAAACTTGGCCACTTACTTAACCTCTTGGTTTACTCTGTTCTAAAATGAAGATAAAAATAATATCTACCATAGTTGTGTATGAAGATTTAGTGCAATAATATAGGTAAAGCTCTTCAAACTAACTATGCAATAACCGTTAGCTCTTCTCTCTTCCCAGATTCCAAGTTCCTCATGTGGTACTGCTCTCCCACACTTCACTGGTTCTTCCCCTTTCTTTAATTTCCATAACCCAGTCCCTTCTTTCATTTCTCCAACAACATAAATAATTCACACCAAGACTCTGTGAATTTGGGAGATTAGATTGAAAATAGAACTGGTAGACTAGGTTGAAAGTTCGTATCATAGAGAGTACAGTTGCTTACGATTTAATCCTTTTCTCTCTCTGCTGTTCTTAGCTCTGTTTCCTCAGATTGATAGTGGAATCCCAAATTTCCTATCTCTCTCTCTCTCTCTAGCTCTCTTTCTCTCTCTCTCTTTTTCTTTAGATACAGTCTCTCTCTGTCACCCTGGGTAGAATGCAGTGGCATCATCACAGCTCACTGTATCCTCAAACTCCTGGGCTCAAGTGATCCTCCTGCCTCAGCCTCCCAAGTAGCTGGGATTACAGGCCCATGCCACAGTGCCTGGCCAAGTTTTCTACTTTTAGCAGAGACAAGGTCTCACTCTTTCTCAGGCTGGTCTTGAATTCTTGACCTCAAGCAATCCTCCCACCTCAGCCTCCCAGAGTGCTAGGATTACAGGCTTAAGCTAATTATATATAATTATGTAAATACTAACATTGTGTATCTACTGTCAGTTGACCTTTATGTTAGGTTCTTTATATACATTCTTATAAATTATAGTACTAACCAAAAGGAGATACCATTCTTTCCCCATTTTAAGCTAAGGAAACTGGGAATCAGATAGGTTGAGTAGCTTGTGACATAGCTAGTAAGTGACACAGGAGTCAAACCCATATCTAGCTTACTTCAAAACCCATCCTGGAAAAATAAAATAGAATAAATAAAATTAATTGAGCACAAAAAAGGCACAATAACTGGTTAGAGATCGGAGAAAGGAAATCAATGAAGTGAAAGAATAGATGGCTGTAGTCAGAGAAAGAGATTTTTTTTTTTAATTGGTAATGAGAGGTCTTCCCAGTGATGTTAAGGTGTAGTGACATGGGAGATAAAGTGCAGTAGAGATAAGATTGTAGGCAAGGAAGAAGCTCAGGAATTGTAATGCTTCATATATAATATATTCAGTGGGATTCATGGTGAAAGGTGTTGGAACTGGAATGCCAGGAATGACTGAGCGATCTGAGTGACACCAGTGAACATGAACAGTGTGAGCGCTGGAAGGCACCTCCAAAGACTGTAGATAACAGTCACAAAGATAAGGACCTGTGGTTTAATCATTTAGCATGAATCTCCAAAAGAGGAGGGGTTTGAATGAATTTTGAAGTGTTATGATCTGGAACCTTACAGTATATTAACCTTGGCTCAGATGCCTCTGTTAAATTGTGGAATAAACATTCTCTACTACAGAACGTATTCCAAGAAAGTCTTCTGGATGTGCACGGTGGCTTCTCCTGGATGCCACATTTTTGAAAAAATGTAATTTTGATAAAAAACGAACAGTAGAGCCATTCTCAGAAACAGGGAAGGTTGAATAGGGAGAGATCCAGGTTTGGTGGAGCCAGACACTTATAATTGAAAGTAGAGATAGAGCATCTTTAAGGAAAAGAATGCAAAAATAAAAATTTCACTTTTGCAAATCATTTCTTGATTTGAGTTCTTGACTTGAGTTCTTCACCAAGCCTTGAAAGGGGGCTATAATTGAAGGTTATGAGGCTTAAGCTTCACTACTTCAAGGTAAATCCACCTCTGGATAGAGGAGATTAGAAAACATATAGGAGGAATTGCTGTCAGGAATTAATGTGCTTCTGGTTTCAAACAGCATGTTAGTGATAGCTTCCTTTGGGGCTTGTGGTATTTAGAACCTAGAGATGAGTGAGCTGTGCCCTGGAAGTTTAATATAATAATGAAGCACACTTTATTTATTGCACTTCCTTCCTCTCTTCTGGGGGAGGATGGTCCAGCACGTTTAAAATTTTATTTGTAGGCTGATAAACGTTTTATGAATGTTCACCTCTCTATAGACTTAGGATGAGCTTGTTACTTGTTTTTGCTCTTCTCTTGACCAGAATTTCCAAGCAGGAGAATATGAAGGCATTTCAAAGCAAATAATTCACAGCCTGGGCTTGTGTCAAGCTCTCTTGGAAATATCTTCTCCTCCTGCATAATTGACATTCAATGTGTTTTCGTATGGCAACAGACTGAATAAAAATTATAGACTTGCTGTCAGTATGATGATATTACTTCTAATTGCTTTCACCTGAGCTTTTGGTCACTTTCCAATAAGAATTTAAGATCAGTACAAGAAATGATCAAAATGTCCTCTTGTCATTTATTGCTCTTGACAAGGATATCTAGATCTAAATTTGTTCACCAAAATCTGAGCTATTCAGTATCTTTTTAATACTTAGGTAAGTAAAGTTGGGAGAAATAAAAGAGGTGGGGTACTAATACAGTTGGTTGATTATCTATTTAAGGACCTTGTTACCCTAAAAGATGATACTGATGAATTAGATACAGTTTCAAAAAGTCTTAGACGTATTTATAAAGGATAAACACAGTTAAAGATTCCTAAGACAGCCTGGGGTACCGAATATTTAAGACTTATAGCAAAAGAGACAACCATACTCTTCCTTGTAAATATATTCATAAGACCAAGTATTACTATTTTTTTTTTTTTGGTCAGAACATAGCTGCACCTTGGCTTAATATCTTTCTTTAGATATGGTAAATAATAATGGTGCTAGTAATATAATAAATGACAAAGTGGCCTAGGAGATATAGCAGACGTTTTTCTCATCTCTCTAGTACTTTTTTGTTTGTTTATTTGGTATGCATCAGTAGAATAGCTGGGATACAGAATATGTGGAAAAGTCTAATCTATTTTATTTTCTCTCAGCTCCAATTTACTTATCAAATTACTTTAAAGTTGCGAATCTAAGCACCTTTCGGTAATTTGGCTTTCCAAGGTGTGTCTTTCTTGAAAATGTTTTTTATGTTTTTAAAATCTATAAAATGCTTTGGATCCCAATTCATTAAAAAGGTGACACAGGGGAATTCTGTTTCCACCAAGCAAGGAATGAGAGTTCAAACATTTTCTCCATGACTATGTGGCTTTTTTTAGTTTATCAGCTTTCCCTGAAAAAATCGGCAATCACAGGGAAGAAAAAATGCAACTGAAGCACTGAGGGCTTCTCTCCTTAGCCTATTGACAATGTTACAGTGTGAATTCTGCAACATATCTTACTAGGAGTCTGTCTGGATGCTTTCAGTTGTTCAGTAGAAGTAATTCAAAAAAATTCAAGTCCAATACATACTCTGCCAAGATGTAAATTTCTAGTGTCTGTGTGTCATCAACTCTCTCACTCTTGTCATCTAAAGAAAACAAAAATAATAAAAATTTTATTTCAGTTTCTCATAATCTCTACTGTCAGGTTATTCAGTTAATTTATTTTAGTTGGTTAAGCATTATATTATTGGATATTTAATATTTGCCTTTCTATGTCTAAGTGGTGAAAGAGTTCTAAGAAATCTTGCTTTGATTACTGCTGCACTAAGAAAACCATAGCATTTTTAATTTTCAAAGCTATGTTTTAAAATAGCTATAAATGATGTATTAATCAATATACATTCAGATAAAACTTATAAATTATTTTCACTATTTTATTTACATTAATAACAGAAATCATTTTTTACAGTTGTTTCATATAAAATTTGTGATACAAAATTTGCAAAATAACCTCTACCACCCCACAGATAATCATTCAATTGATATACAAAAAGTGAATGTTTATTTGGTTTATAGCATTTTAGTTCATTTTGTGTGAGTGATACTTGGAGAATTCAGAATTCTGCTATATTTTCTTTAACCTACTAGAGAAAGAAAACATGTTGCACATTTATATACTACATTATTTTATTCAAAGATATTTGGCATGAACATGAGCATATAAAACTCATAAAGCAGTTAGGACAGGCATTATTATTCCCATTTTACAGATGAGGACACAAAGCTTCGAGAAATATTTATCTATGGCAGCAGGGATGTTGTGTGCCAGGTTTTTCTCTGGTCAAGCACTCTTCTGCAGCTACTTCCCTTCCCAGAGACATGTCCTCTATAATTTTGATTTAGAATTTCATTGACTTATAATTTTGATTTTTCTGTACTACTTAGCCATGATTATCTTAAAAATAGGTTTTGAAAAATTTTAAATATTCCTTCCCTATGTGTCTATGCTGTGCATCACAATGTGGAAGCACAGGTGGGTGGTCTATGACACTTGTAGAGAAAAGATACACTTTGCATCTGCCTAGAGTTTCTTTATCCACAAAGTCTGTCTTCCTTATTGTTCTTACTTAAACATTTATGTTCTTCAGGGATAAAGCTAAAATCTGGTTTCCCTAGCCTCCAAAGCATTAGGAAATATATTGATGTCTCAAGGGAGTGGTGTTTTATTAGTGATAGAATCCTGAAGTTTTATAGCTGGATGTGAAATGTCCATTGTATTCGGAACCATTCACCATTTGTAAGAATACTTTTTAAAAATTTTGCCATTAAAATGAAGATTTCAAACAGTATCTTCAGAAATAGAAACCGACATTGACAAGAAGAGCGAGTACATTAGATAAATATAATATTCAGATGCTCTAGATTCAGTTTCACCTTATCTGCAGAGTAAGATTTGAGTAATATATAATTTTAAGAATGCTAAAATTCTACATTCTTCAGAACATATCTGACTGACTAGATGGATCTCTGAAATTCTCATTAGTAGAGCCTCTCTTTGGGTTTCAGACATCTTTCTGTCTATCCATCCTTTTATTCCACATAACTTTACAGAACATCCACCATGTCCATGCCCTAGCACTGTGCTATGCACGAAAAATATAATAGTGAGTTACAGTGAGTCCTCTTCCAAATAGGCTCATAGTCTAAGAAGGAGGACATACTAATGAAATAAATAAATAATTCAAATACAGTTGATAAATTGTGGGGCACATATTGGGTTCTTGATAAATATTTGTTGTATCGATAATTAAGTGTAATCAGGTAATGATAATTTTTCATGAGGTTAACATACAATCAAGGAAATGATAAGAACTTGGGAAGAGGGTGAGAGAGGAAATGGCTTGTTATAGGAACTGCTGGTGATTTATTTGACTGGTGGCTTATGTGGAGAGAGCAAGAACGTGAAGCTGGAGAAATTGGCAAGGATCATAGTCACCAAAGCCTCCAATGCCATAGGAAATTGAATTTATTTAGCCTAAGGGTAATAGGAGGTTTTGAAGTTTTTAAAGGAAGGAATGAAGTGTGAATGTTATATTGGAGTGAAGGGAAGGACTAAGATCAAGAAGACCAGTTAGAAGGTTTTTCCAGTACTCTAGTCAGGAAATGATACCATAATTGAGATTATCATGAGTGCCTGTTTTCACTAGCAAGTCCCAGTTTACTCCTGTTATCCTGGCATAATAATTAATAGCACTTTCTTTTACCCACAGCATATCCCACTAGGAATAATAAACTCTATGTTACCATAACCAAATTAAGATAATGGATGAAGATGGAGAGAATGGTTGGTTTCTGGAGATATTAAGCTGTTTGAAAGAGTAGACCTTGGATACTTACATACGAGGAGTGAGATAGAGGAGACATCAAAGATAACACTAAGATATTTGACTTGCACAAGTAGATAGGTTATTGATACCATTCTACAAGCCAAGACAAGTGAGTTAGGGAGAGGAGGTGGTCATTTCCGTTTGGGAAATGTGACATTTAAAGTGCCGTGAAACATTCCAGTGGAGATATCAAACCAGCAGTTAATTATAATATGAATATGGATTGATCTTCAATAGCTCAGTGTTACCTGAGATAGGTCCATCATGATCCACTAACACCAATTTGAGAAAATTCTCCAAATTAATTTATCAGACTAAATAGATGCCCTTTAGCTGAGCTAAAGCCACATCCCTGAAGAGAGGATAAGAGTATAGACAAGAAAAAAATGTTTTGGTGTGAGGTACTGACCCACAATGGGACACCTGAAATGGGAGAATAATATAGTTCTATTTCCGATAGCACCAGGGCAGGAAAAAATAGGCCCAGAAATCTGTTAGGGAGGCGTAAAGAATCATGGGCTTGAGAGTGAGGAGGTATCCTTGGTGAGGAAACACTGAGATCAGACTTCACCTGTTTTAGAGGTTCACCTGGGCTGTCTTTGACTCAGACATAATCTTAAGGATCCCTGGCAATTTTTTTTCTCCCCATTGCAAACCATAAAGATATTTTTTAATTAGTACTGTTGATTTTTCCTTGTTAGGAATTACCTGTGTCTTGAGGAAAGCTATTTGCCATCTCTGTCACTTAGGCTTAAAATAGAATGTGAATTGGTCATCTCTGGTATTCATGTCAGATTTAAATTAAGTTCTTTGGTTTCAGTTCTATTAATTTTTGCTTCCTTCGTTGTTTTTGGTTTTTTTTTTTTTTTTTTTTTTAGTAAAATGCTAACCATTTTAGAACTTGAAAGAAAATTCCTGTGGCCATGATCTTGGCTAATCTAAGTTGACTTTGGCAGCAAGCAGTGTAAATGGAAAACTAAGAAGTATTGGTTATTTTTTATTTTAGGAAATTCCAAAGTGGTTCACAAATAAATGTAAGAATGCTTTGTATATTTTTCTTATTCTTTTTTATATGCAGCAAAATCAGATTTGGGGTCTTTTCAAAAACGGGAAAATCTGCTTAGACTGTGGTCAGTAAGTACCTCTTGGGGAGAGCTTTTTCTCTTGGGGTGCTGCCTTCAATCTGATATTCATTTTTGCCCAGATCAGTTGTAAATACCAGCCTGTTTCTGTGAAATGTAACTAGTGTTTGCTCTGGGCTGATGGGACAGTCATGTGCTGTTTGTTCTGTCAGTTGCTGTACCCGACTATCCACAGTACATTATTCAGATCAGCTCACACGAACCAGCTGTCCTAACTCCAGGTGGACTGTTAGAAATCTTTTTACTTACAGCAACAGCTGTGCCACCTGGTTGCTTAAAGACCAGTAGTTGGATGAATAAACCATTGTTACAAATTCACTTTTTATCTGGTACACAGTTTGCATAAACTAGCATAACTGAAGATATTTCCAACTTGGTCCACATTGAAATGACATGAGCACTGAAAGGCTTTATCTGTATTATGTTAAATTGTTTGCTTGTTGCCAGCACCTATCATTTAAAACACTGAATAAAATCGACATGCCAAAATTAGGTTTCTAAAATTTGCAATTCTATTTCCTATGTTATTTGTTTTCTATCCCCCAGTTCACAACTATGCCCTTCATATTTTTACATTCTCATAAATAGATAGCTCTAAATGCTGTCATTGTTATTTTGAATATATAATAAAACTTCTTGAGCTTGGATTATTGCTAAAGAGAAGGTTGACAATTTCACTGTTGCCTTACTATTTGCAAATAAATAAAATAGCTGTAAATAAGCATTAACAAACATTTCTAAGTGGACCTCATTTTTTTCTATTTTCAGGTGTATATGTTGGCATCTAAGTAGACCTCTTATACATAGTATCTTAGTGAATAAGATTCATTTGCTGTTAAATAATATCCACATGTGGAAAATGGGAAAAACAAAACAAAAGCAAACCCACAATGAGCTAATAGCCTATAAAAGGCAATGTGTTAGATTGAGTGGGTTAAATAAGCATCAGTTATCTTGTTTTAAGCTATTAATTTTCTTAGTTTGTCTATGAATATAAGAAATCTTCATCAAATGCTCTTTATGATGTTGGAATAAAAAACACTAAAACAGAGATAACTTTAGGATTCATTTGAAGAATCAGGCTACTCTAGAATTTGGACATAGTAAAGGCTTGATAATTTCATTTCTGCTCTTAAAGACATTGCAATAAGAACTAGATGTTCTTAAACATATTTTAAAAAATTATGAAAAATGACATAGCCTTCCTAACTGAAAAGAATTATTGGGAGGTCTTTGAGAAAGTCCTAGATGTTCTCTTTAGATTTCTAGCTATGTACATTAGCAAGTAGCTATGTAATAATTGGGAAAAGTTTCAACTATCACGACATGCTTGTGAAAAGAAATAGAAACAGGCAAAAAAAAAAAAAAAAAAAAAAAAGAGAGAGAGAGAGAGAATGTTACCAGAACCAACCAAACAAAATAGAGACATTTAGAACTTGCACCAGGATAAAGAGATCAATTCTGTGTGATTACTAATCTCAAGAAGAGTGACAAAGTTCTTATTGCTTATCTTGAATGAAGCTAAGGAATGTTGGCATTAATGTAAAATTGTTTCTTTATGGCCCTCCCCTCCTTTTTTTGACTGTGCTAATAACATTCTTTGATTCCATCATACGATACTACTCAGAGCAGCAACTTAAAGCAGGAAGGTGTAAAGTGAGGAATTTTCAGCTTCATTTTATTGACTCATCTAGCCATGAATATTTTAAGGGGAAATTTGCTCTTGTTCTACTGATATTTGGAAAGCAGGAATTGCTGCCTGGGGATACAATAGCTTACTTACCCCAAGTCAAGCAGGAAGAGGTATTTATTGACTAAGCCTTGTACTAGGAACAATAAATCCATAAGCAAGAGTGCTGTCATGAAAAATATTTCTGCTCTCCAGTTATTTAAAACTATCTCCTCCTGCTTTGGGGCTGGCTTTGCTCTTGGCAAGGCAGGTTAGTGTGGTGTGTGTGTGTGTGTGTGTGTGTGTGTACACACAATTTTAGATCAGCAAGAAAGGACTTTTAAGAAAGAATGAAATATATATGTGTATATGTGTGCTATTAACTCTTAATACTCTAGTTACAGTTTCCTTCTTTCAGTTTAGGTCCTTGTAGCTAATATGAGTGCAAATCAGCTAGGTGGGGCAATATTGCAAAGCATTATCAGTATTTTATATCTAAGCCTAATGCATTTCAAATGCCTTTTTAAAATTAGTTTTTCACAAAAACTAGAAAGAGAAACCATGAGAAATTATTTGAGAAAAGAGTTAAGAGTACGATGTAGAAGAAGAGCGAGAACAGATATGAGAAAGAATAGATAAATATGCTAATGTCAAAAATGTATTTGTGACATAATGAAAAGATAATAGAGTGATGAGCTTCACAGATAGCTAACAATGGCTGTGTGTACATGGACAGATTCTTTACCTTCCCTGATACTCAGTTTTCTCATCAGTAAAATGGGAGTTATGATTTTTAATAAAGATATTTACCTTGCAAGGTTTTAAGAATAAATAAAACCTAAAATAGTCCATGGCATAGGGTAGGTACATGATATATATTAGTTTCCCCTTTCTGTTTTTCAATTTGCCTAAAAGTAGTCATATAATCATCTATGAAACAGAATAGATATTATAATTAAGTAGACTTTGAACTTACTTAAGAAAAGTAGATTTACTAATGTTTATAACAGACACTATTTCCATAGACTTTGTACATTTCATATTGGCTCTCACTCATATTTACTGATACCATTCATAGCTCCCCTCCATTAAATTTTCTTAAGTAATTGAGTAGATGATACATATAAGAAAGATTAAATTGCCACCAAATTATCTATCTGAAAAAGAATAAAATAAAAAACAAAGATTAAAGTTACCAAGGTTAGTGAAAAGTGGATAAAGAGCCCAAGTCAGTATCCCTTCACCTGGATTATTTTGTGTTTATGTGCACATGTGTGGCACACACATATAAAGTAAAATAGTTTCTTCAAAACAGCAGTGTCCCACATAATCAAACCAAATAGACAAATGAGTTAATAATAAATGAATACATACATAAATAGACAAAAAACATTGTATGTGATATATATAAATTTCACTCTAC
Source organism: Microcebus murinus (assembly GCF_040939455.1). Lineage (NCBI taxonomy): Eukaryota > Metazoa > Chordata > Mammalia > Primates > Cheirogaleidae > Microcebus > Microcebus murinus. The sequence goes on along the minus strand of NC_134111.1, from coordinate 82,920,390 downwards.
TGGTGAAATTTCAAGAAGCTCTGGCCAGTCTTTATTGGTTTGGGATACATATGGACACATTTTATTTGTTCTCTTCTGGTTGTCTTATGAAAAATGAAGGTTCTAAATCTGTCTCAAAACACTGGGATGTTGAACTCAGTTGTGAGAGAGACACAGAGTTACCGCCATGCATGAGGAATTACACGTAATGCAAAAAACATTTTCTGTGCGCTGCTATGTGACCTGTGAAAGTGTGGAAGTGCCCATCAGAGTGTTAAGCACGTATGTCAGGGAGGATAAAAGGTTGAGAACCCTTAACAGTTACTATGTTAAGTATCTAGATAATAAATCAGTGCTGATGGATTAGCAATGTCTTACAGAGACACATCCTATTTTAGTTAAAATGATTTAGAGTATTTCTTGACCCTAGAAACTGTAATCCTATAGTTACTATTGAAAGTAATAATTATTTTAAGATGAGAAAACAGCTCTCTCTCGATAAGCACATGTTTAATTTAGATAGAAGTTAGGCATTAGGCATGTAGTTTTGTTTCCTAATAGATTTCTATAATTATTCTTAAAAATATGACAATACCCACTCTATTTAGTTAACAATTTAAAATTTCTAAAGAACATTATTAAATAATACAAATGTAAGAAATACTGTACATATAATGAGACAGATGTTCAACTATCATTCAACTAAAAAGTAAATTTTAGGGCATGATGTATTTAAACGTGCATTTAACACTGTATTTGCTTTACTTGCTGACACTTGCCTCCTCTATAACCTCTGGTATTTGAGTCTAAGTTAATCATACAGTGTCCCGGTGATATGGCCAAAGAATTAAACTGAATTCTATCTATCACCCTTACAAACCCCCCACCAAGAACAAAGTCCATATCACCTGCCAGTTCATAACCCTCTGCTTTCTCTATCTCTGCCTTGCTGACAGTAAACTGCCAGCTAATTGAACAGATGCACCCAGTGCGTCTTCCCAAAGATCCACAAAGCTGGACTTTGATAGACAGCAGAAAGTGGCATGATGAGAAAACAAAAGCTTTTTAACTGAGAGCAGTGCTTTGTTCTGCTTAGAACTTTAAGGTCACTCCAGCTCATTTTGACTGCTGTGCGGATCTTAATTTTTACTCCACCAATTTACTTGCAGCTGTCATTCTTTCCAATATTAAAAGTTCAGCTTTTCAAGTATGGGGAATTGAGAGGGAGAAAAATGAGAAGAGCTTGTTACAAACTAAAAACAGCAAAAACAAGTAAAATCTGGCTTGGCTCTGAAGTATAAAAAGTTATTTTCAAAGCTTATAAATTATGACATAGTGATTAACATGTAATTTAAATATATTTAAACAACAATTATATCACATTTCCAGCCCAGCTAATTGGCCTCACAGATGTTCCCTTGGAGCTGTATTGCCCTTCCAGGGGGAAATGAATGAGGTGCTTTTTATCATGGAAAATAGATAAAAAAGCAAACTGAAAAAATGGAAACAGAAACATAAAAGGCAGCCAGTAACCCTAAAAACAATGAATGCTAAAGGGGTTTGCTTTGCATTTTTTCCATTTTAATGCTGGAAACAGGGAAAAGCATGACGACGCTCCTATTACTGTGATGCTATTTGGCTGTATGTCCAGATACAGAGCTGGCAGGTTGCTAACTGACAGACTTGTCAAAAGCAGGGACAGTGGATGCATTCTAATAGGGCATGGCCTTGCTTTACATCTTGGTACAGAATAACTGCAGGAGGTCCAGATACTTTAATACAATGCCTTTACAATTGAAGGCATTCTAGCTTATATAATGAATACAGATAATAAACTGTTTCCTGATGAAGAAGGACTTGTGTGTTATTCCTTTGATCATTTTTCTCTCAAGGTTTGTAAAATGCAAAATGTGCAATCAATACTGGTTCCTTAGCTGAACATTCTAGTCGAATGTTACCTAGTACAGCAATGCTTGCAAGGTAAGGGGTGAAAGGGACACTAGTAATCATGAATATTTTGGAATACCTTGCCTTCTAATATATAATCATAGAATGGAAATAAATTCACTCTAGCCTCATTCCACTCTTTCCTTTTCTTCTAATAATCTCAGGTAATATTTGATAGTATAGTGTAAATTCTAAAAGGTCAGTGGCTATGCCTTCCCTAGTATATTGTGATGTCTCTAGCATCTACCACCATGCTTGTGGTTCATTGTAGAGATTTAATAAATATTTGCAAAATATTTGTTGTTTAATGATGAAGGTAAGGCCAGTTGCTACATCTCTTGTACCATCCATCTATTTTATAGCTCACCGACTATATAGAAAATCCCTTTCTCAAATTTTATGAACAAATGTATTTGATTTCATGTGTTTCTAAAAGATAGCTGAATATGCCCATATTTAAGATGATTATAGAATAAGTAAACATTTAAAAATGCCTCTTTGATAAGTAGCTTTGGCATCTTCATTGCTTGACTTTACAAATTCAGTTTAGCAGATGTGAATATTTAAATTTGATGTAGCCTTTACATTTATATAATGGTGCAGAACTTACAAAGTTCATTTATATATATTATCTTACTTTATCTTTTCTAAGACTAAAGTAGAGAGGGGCCGGGCGTGGTGGTTCACACCTGTAATCCTAGCACCCTGGGAGGCCGAGACGGGCAGATTGCTTGAGGTCAGGAGTTCGAAACCAGCCTGAGCAAGAGTGAGACCTCGTCTCTACTATAAATAGAAAGAAATTAATTGGCCAAATAAAAATATATAGAAGAAATTATCCAGGCATGGTGGCGCATGCCTGTAGTTCCAGCTACTTGGGAGGCTGAGGCAGTAGGATTGCTTGAGCCCAGGAGTTTGAGGTTGCTGTGAGCTAGGCTGATGCCACGGCACTAACTCTAGCCTGGGCAACAAAGCAAGACTCTGTCTCAAAAAGGAAAAAAAAAAAAAAAAAAGAATAAAGTAGAGAGGCAAATAATGAAAATAAGTGTCTCAGATATTTCATGGTTAAGCAAATTCACACCACTTGTGGAGCCCAGGGCTTCTAACAGGTCATAAAACAATCTGTTGTACAATACTACCTCCTATGCATTGCATATTAAATACATCTCTAACTTTTTGTTGTTATAATCTTCTATGTGGTGTTAGGTTATTAGAGAAGAAAAAAGATAAATATTTTCTCTGCCATCATAGTTGTGGTGGAAATGAAGCTGAATATTTATTATAGGGGTTCAGAACTTGTCCCTTGACTAGTCCTTTGATTAGACTGTTAGTTAAGGGAAATTACATTATCTAGTTGTAATGGTTTTACATTAAATAGTTAATCTCCATGGGACCATATTCTTCTTAGATTGCTTTATGAATTTCTAAATCATATAAATGTTCACGTGGAATAATATTTAGCTATATTTCATATAATAGATGTAGACATCTTGGAAGTTTATTTTAGTCATCTCTGTTCACTTAAAGCTGGAATGTGCAGAATGCAAGCTTCATAAAATCAGCTATTTGGCCTGCATTATTCATTATCCTCAGTGCCTAGAAAAGTGTCTGGCACACAGACAGTAGGTTCTCAAGAAATGCATTTAATGAATTTTTTATTAAGAAACAGAGTTGTTATTCATACAACCCTTTCTCCTTACCCTAAGGAACATGGTTCTTAATATTTTATGGTATTTTTATATCCACTTTCACTTAGTCCATAGGATGGAGTGTTAAGCTATAAAAATATAGATGTCTTTTTGTTGTTTCTTTAACTGAAATCTGGTTTTGACTGATTGTAAATGTTAATACATAAAAGGAATCTAAAGCATGTTTCCAGGAAAGAAATTGATTTTCCAAATTTTCTGCTCTTTCTTAACTTAAAAAGAAAAAAGTAAGACTGAAGATAAAATAGTATGTACCTTTTTATAAGGAGAGGCTACAAAGTTGACCTTTTGCTGAAATAGTGAAAAATAAATGTAGCTTAATTGCAAAAATCATTCCAGGCAAATTGAAATCTACTTCTATCTCCTTTTAGACACATTTCTTCTTATGAGAAAAAATTTAGTGCTATGGTATATGGTCATTTCAGTAATTTGACATGGAAAGAAAGAAACTTTTTCATTTACAACTATAGTTATTTATTGATTTTCCTTTCCTTAGAGTTAATCAGAAAAATGATTATTGTTGATTTATTTTTTTTTTAATCTTTTGAAAAATTTTACTTTTTCTGTATGATTTTTCTTTTCAGGGATTGAATTAAATGATTTAATTTCCCCAAAACACATAAACAAACTTGTTTGTAGTCAGAATACATACAGTTTTACTGTTTAGGAAACTTCACTGTTGTGCACGTTTTCCCCTTTGGTTCATACAACTCGTGGCTTTTCTTTTCTTTTCTTTTCTTTTTAATTTTTTTCATTCATATTGCCTCTTATTATATCCATCATTCCATTTTTCTTTCCTATTAGAGTGAAATTGGACACAGCCCTCCTCCTGCCTACACCCCCATGTCGGGAGTAAGTATTTCACAATCAACCTTCATCTTTTAGGATGTTTGGTCTTTACTTACCATGTTTCTTCTCTCTTGTCTCCACATAATTTTTTCATTTTGCCTTTGCCAACAGTGAGTTAAGAATTTGCTGTAGATTGTGTAGCTGGCTTTGTAGATGTGTTTTTATCTCAGTAGATTATCCAAAGTTCAGATATCATGCATCAACAGTAGCTTTCAATTTTTATCTGAAGGATTTGCGTGGGCTCATAAATTACATTTCTTGGTGGAGGAAGGTTATCTTTACTTCCATGATTATAGGTTATGTACTAAAAAGTCTGAATTTCAGTGATGATTCTCTATTAAGTACTCAAAAACTCATAGTAATCCCAGAATAGAAGATAATGTGAAAATAGCACCATTCAAAATATTATATATCAATGTACTTCTATTCTTAAAGACAACTGTCTACAGTGAGTGACACTGCTGCCATTTGTCATAAGAATTCACTTTGAATTTTATATTAAAAATAGATAGTTGTGGGAAAAGGACATCAAATACTTTTTATTAGGTTATGTTTTAGTTAGCAAAATTAAAATAAATGCTTTCAAATTATTTTCCCACAATTTACTTTTTAAGAAAAATTGAAATTTTAGGTGTTTCTAGTCTGAAATTCAAATTCATTAGCCACTAGAGAAAAAAATTAATAAATACTATGACTATTCACTGAAAGACTAGCTTTGATATCCTTTTAGTTATGAGAATTCATTTTTTTTACAACTATTCCTAACAACAGCTTCTCTCCAAATGTGTTTCTGCTATTAACAGAACCAGTTCGTATACCGAGATGGGGGTTTTGCTGCAGAACAAGGAGTGCCCGTGCCCTACAGAGCCACCACCAGCACCATCCCAGAAGCCCCAGTTGCTCAGGGTGCTACAGCTGAGATTTTTGATGACTCCTGCTGTAATGGCACCCTACGCAAGCCAGTGGCACCCCGTGTCCAAGAGGACAGCAGCACCCAGAGGTACAGTGCTGACCCCACAGTGTTTGCCCCAGAACGGAGCCCACGAGGAGAGCTGGATGAAGAAGGCTATATGACTCCTATGCGAGACAAACCCAAACAAGGTATGCACTGAATATTCAGAAATGTTTGCCAATTGACGTCCACTTCCGTTAAGATAAACAAAGTATAGAATAGAAATTGCTGAACAGCTGCACTGTATAACATTTGTGACCCAGAAAAGGCCTAGGCTATAGCTACTCATAGTATGTCCCCCAAATCAGCAGCATCAACCTTATTTAGCTATTTTTTAGAAATCAGAATCTCAGGCCCTACCTGCTTAGGAATCTGGATTTTAACAAGATGCCCACGTCATCTGTATACACAATCAAGCTTGAAAAGCGTAACGTAAACATATCTTTATTGGAATATTTGAATGAAGTAGCATATTACAAGATATCAGAACCATCGCTTTATTGGACTTTCAGTCTTCAAAACTTAACATTTGACCTTGTATATACTTCGAAGCCTACCACCAAGTCTTGAAAATAATTGTTTGTGGTTTTACAAAGTACAACAACGATTTTGTATAGTAGCAGAAATGTTAAACACTCAAATCAAATAATGTTTCAATTTTGGAAAAAAAGGCTTTTTCCTTCTAAGCTAACAGCATCACAAAACAGAGAAGATGGATGATTGTTATTAAAAAATGATGATCATGTCTCTCAGAGTCTTCAGTGTCAACAGCAAACTATATTTTAAGACTGTGTGGCCGGGCACGGTGGCTCACGCCTGTAATCCTAGCACTCTGGGAGGCCGAGGCGGGCAGATTGCTCGAGGTCAGGAGTTCGAAACCAGCCTGAGCAAGAGCGAGACCCCCGTCTCTACTATAAATAGAAAAAAATTAATTGGCCAACTAATATATAGAAAAAATTAGCTGGGCATGGTGGCGCATGCCTGTAGTCCCAGCTAGTTGGGAGGCTGAGTCAGCAGGATCGCTTGAGCCCAGGAGTTTGAGGTTGCTATGAGCTAGGCTGATACCACAGCACTCATTCTAGCCTGAGGAAGAAAGCAAGACTCTGTCTCAAAAAAAAAAAAAAAAAAAAAGACTGTGCATTAAAGCCTGTTATGTCTTTTTCTATATCATTATTTTCATTCCCATAAAATACAATTTAGAGATCTCTTAATACATATTGTAAGTAACCTACTAAAATATCTGTCTAGACACATAGAGATATAAATAAATATATACTTATGTAGAAAAGTTTTAATGGAATGAAGAGTTGGATGTCTATAGTAGCCCAGTAGTGACACAGATGCAGATTTTGTGAAGATTTGGCAAATTCTGCCCAAAGTGGAATCTTCTCTGGAAAGATTGTCAACTCAACCATAAAGTTACTCCTCCACATATAACTTCACAGCCATACAAGTTGGCATCAGGACAATAAATAAGTAGATTGCATGGAAAAAAGGTAATATAAGGCTTCCAAGAGAAGAACAAGTCAGTTTATACAGTCTTGTAGTATTCTAGTATTTTTATCTCTGAATAGGGAGATCCATGTCTATGGAAGGTTGTTATAGTCTAATTCTGCCTTTCTTATAAGTTCTTTCATATATTTTTCAAGTTAGAGCTTGTTACTAATAGTAAAGTTGACCCTACTCCAAAAAACAATAATAAAAATAGTCCAGTAGAACAAGAAGATTATGCAGTAGGAGTTAGAAGACTTGAATTCTAGTCTAATACAAATTGTATCCTGCATACATCATTTAATTTTTCTATTTATGAAGCTGGAAATATAAGGCTTGTGCTTCTTTTTTCACAGAATTATAAGAATGAAACGATAGTGTCTTTTAAATTATTGAACTGTAATTTATATATATGATAGGGGAATATTCACTACTTAATTATATCCAGTATACTTATATTCAGGGAAAAATAACCTTGGCTTTATGGCATTTTTCTTTCTGTGTCTTGGGCTAAGTATAGGGGTTAGAAAATGTGTTTCAGAATGGTGGCATCTCAGTAGAGAACTGTACTCTCTTTATGCACTGATTCTAAGCTAGCAATAGCTTAGGTTTTTTGTATATAGTAAAAGAGAGGCCAAAAAGAGAATCTATAATATATGTGTGTATATATACACGTATATATAGTCTATATTATAGACTTGGACATAGAATTAAGCATGTAGAGAGCAGCATTAACTATCAGCTTTACTTTTTTAAAATTTTAAGCCAATACCTCTACTAGATGGATTTATTAGAGTGGACCATATAAAATAGGCACTAGTTGGCTTCAATGTACAAAGTAGCTATTTCATATAGTTTACTATTTTGTGATTATGATGAAAATTACTGTTATGATTATACTTTGTTGTTAAGCAGAATCATATGTAATGTTAAGCAAATCAACTGGAGGCATATTATATATCTGTTAGTTTTTTTTTTATTTCTTTCTCATGTGTAAAGGCTTTCTGTAAAGCATCTCTATTAAATCCTTGTTACCTGTGTAGGCATTCATAGCAAACCAAACAGACTAAAAAAAAAAACCAAAACGCTATTCCTTTACTTTATCTCTTCATCTTGGCATGGAAGAAGAAATTACTGATTTTTAGGAAACAAAAACATTTAAATAACTGGTCCAATCAATACACAGAAGAGGAAAATGCATTAGGAAGGAAAGAACAATCTAGGAGATAGGGATTCTGATCCTGGCCTTGTTGGTGCCTTATTTTATCATTAAAATTTTTGGTCCACTTACTTTTTTATTCATACGGCAATTGTAATCCACAAGTAATTGTGGAGAATTTATGCAAACAAATCTGTGGCTTTCTTGCTCTAGACAAAGAAGCTAACTATTGTATATAACTTGAGTCTGATTAACATTTTGTAGAAAGTGGATGTTGGCTGACCCTTTTGTATTCCTTCAGAATACCTAAATCCTGTGGAGGAGAACCCTTTCGTTTCTCGGAGAAAAAATGGAGACCTTCAAGCTTTGGATAATCCTGAATATCACAATGCTTCCAATGGTCCGCCCAAGGCAGAGGATGAGTATGTGAACGAGCCACTGTACCTCAACACCTTTGCCAATGCCTTGGGAAACGCCGAGTACCTGAAGAACAACGTACTGTCTGTGCCGGAGAAGGCCAAGAAAGCGTTTGACAACCCTGACTACTGGAATCACAGCCTGCCACCTCGGAGCACCCTTCAGCACCCAGACTACCTGCAGGAGTACAGCACAAAATATTTTTATAAACAGAATGGACGGATCCGGCCCATTGTGGCAGAGAATCCTGAATACCTCTCTGAGTTCTCGCTGAAGCCAGGCACTGTGCTGCCTCCTCCACCCTACAGACACCGGAATACTGTGGTGTAAGCTCAGCTGTGGTTTTAAGGCGGAGAGACATGCCCGCTCCAATTTCCCCACCCCCTCTCTTTCTCTGGTGGTCTTCCTTCTACCCCCAAGGCCAGTAGTTTTGACACTTCCAGGAGGAAGATATAGAGATGCAATGACAGTTATGTGCTTATCTAACTTGAACATTAGAAGGAAAGACTGAAAGAGAAAGACAGGAGGAACCACATTGTTTCTTCATTTCTCTGCATAGGGTGGTCGACCAAGGAGAATGGAATAGCTAGAGAAGGACCAGAAAATATAAGGCAATACTACCTGCTGTCAAACTAGCTCTCACCTTTTCTTTTTTCGTTCTTTCTTTGATTGTTTATTCCCCTTCTTCTTCTTCTTCTTTTTTTAAATGCACATGGTTGAAACACCCATGCTATCTGTTCCTATCTGCGGGAACTGACGTGTCCATATTCAGCATCCCTGGAAATCATAATAAAACTTCCACTAGAACAAAAGAATAACCATCTGAGATTGAGAATCCAGTTTCTTTCCCCAACAGATTCTATCTTGGCAAGTAAGAATGGGCAACCCAGCTCCCATAAATTTTAAAGTTATAACCGCTAATTATGTTTGGAATGCTTTTTTGTTTTTTCATTTTGTTTTGCTTTGACCAGTTCTTTAAATTAGTGTCTCCCTTGTTTTTTACTTTAATTTTTAATTGCAAAATGTTTATATCAAAGCTTCTTGACAGAATTTAAACAAGAAATATTTTAATATGGTGAAATGGCCACTATTTTAAATATACAGTCTTTAAAATTAGAAGGGGAGGCCAAGATATTAGTCAAATACAACGTCAAGTCTAGCTTTCATGTTTCACACTATTAAATATATCCTCTCTCTTTTTTTACATTCATCAATATTTTCTTCTCCTCTATAAATGATAGTACTTGACTGGCAGTTGGTAATCTTAAGAGTAGAAGGGAAACTGAGGGACAGTTCTCTGTGGTTCAAGGAAACTACTGATACTTTCAGAGGTGGTACAAGTGGGGAATCCATTGAACTGGAAGAAACACACTGGACTGGGTATGTGTACCTGACAGATACTCAGAAATGTAGTTTGCACTTAAGCTGTAATATTTTTTGGTTCATTTTCTGAACTTCATTTTGGATTTTGAATGAAGCAATATGGAAGCAACCAGCAAATTAACTAATTTAAGTACTTTTTAAAAAAAGAGCTCAGATAAAGACTGGAAATGCCAAACCAAGCAAATTAGGAGCCTGGAATGGTATCCAGGGAGATGGCGAGAGGCTGGCACATTATCTACATATGATATCACATTTGCTACACAAGGCAATTTGTTCAGTTTGTATACTCCATAAGAAGGAATACAAGTAAGAATTGGCTTGAATTCTATGGAATTTCTAGTATGAGACTCTATTTATATTAAGTAGAAGGTAACTCTTTGCACATAAATTGGTATAATAAAAAGAAAAATATAAACATTCAAGGATTATGGATAGGTCCTTGGGTCAAAAGTTGTAAATAAATGTGAAAAATCTTCTCATGCAATTATTTTATTATCCAACTTACTAATCTTTTGATACTTCATATAATAGCTCCTTTCCTCACACAGAACATCCTACTTCTAGAAACATCTTTACTATGTATCATTTTGAAAGAATACCTACTGAGTTAAGATGAGTAATGGGAACAAATGACTGGGTTGAGTCTCCAGGAAAAGGAGGCTTCATATCAATAACAAGGAAAATTGGATTTAAGTCTTTTTTTTCTAGGAATTCCTGCCCCAAGTCATTTATATATTTTTTAAAATATTTTTTTCTAATGTTAAAATACTGGGACCAAATTAGTCAATTGTAAAAATGAAAGCAATCAAATTAAAAATCTCTATTGGCAAAGCAGAGAGAGTTTAGAAGAAAAAATAACTCCTAAATCTATGTTTCTGCCTGTTTTGATAAGGTAAACCATCCATCCATCCAAACCTCATTTATTCAACTAATATTTATTTAGAGTATACTAAAAGCACTGCATTGTATGGGTAACACCTAAATAAAAGGAACATTTTTCCTCACTTCAGAATTTGACAGTCTAGAAGATTTAATTGGAATGACATTTTAATTTCTCCATGAGTTCAAATAATCAGATTGCATAGACTGTTTTGTGAGTAGCTATCATATAATCTGTTGTTTAGTAAGAGATCTCCTGTGAACTCATTAGGGACATGAATTAAACATCCTTCAAAATATTGAAGTTGACAAATATGATAGTTTCAATGTTATCATCAAAATATAAACTGGTCTAGAAGGATATTGTATCACCAACTAATTAGCTTATCTAGAGTCTAACTTCACCATTAAATCTGTAGCCGATGGTGGTCTTTGGCCAAGAACCTTGGAGGTATTTGGGTATTTTTGTTTTTGTTTTTTTCCAGCTATGAGGAGAAAGGCAAGATGACTATGGTAGAGCAGGAGAGGGGTTTGTGAGATCCCTTCTAGTGAAGTTCAACCACAGACTTCCCAGGGTTAAAAACACAGAATGATTCAGGGGCCACAACCTAATAGCTCAGAGCTCTTTTACCCACTCAGAAAAGTCTCCAGGAAAAGAGACCTCATCTCAGTACTTATGAAAAATTGAATATAAGCCTCCCTTTCTAGATAAGTCCACACTGAGGCATCACTGATAGCCCCCTTTTGGATACTATACCTTGACTTCTTTTTTTTTTTCTGATTTACAATATTCATGTGGTTTGTACTGGGATATGGAAAACATAATCATTTATTTTGGAGCAAAGAAGAAAAAATAACTTTTAACTGTCAATGTAACAGAAATACATTTAGAGAATATAGTCTCCTTCCTCTTAAGAACATAAGACTCTTACATGTCAAGTAATCTCCCACTTTTGCAAGTATAATCCAAAATGACCCAAAATACTTCACAATAGCACCATTGCATCATTCCTTGTGAATGATTTCTGTAGTATATACTTGATTTCAGTAGTTTGGGATTTTTTGTTTGTTTGTTTTATTTTTGTCCCCTTAAGAAAACATATTTCAGTGTGTTTAAGAGGGAAGGAAAAAAAAGAGTTTCATTTGTTGCAGAGAATATCTTATTTAACCCAGTAGAGTACAATTTTAAAAATGCCAATTAAAGCCTTCAAAGTGCTTTGGAATATCAGATTCCAGAGGCCAGTTCTGTCCATGGAAATAAGCAGAATCAATTATGTAAATTTGAGAAAATTAAAATTACACTGACTATATTTTTTAAACCACCCAATTAGGTGCATCTTACCTTGACGAATCCTATTTTCAAGCGTGGAAAAACTCTGTAGCTAAAGGTTGTTTAAAGAAGTAGTCCGTAAATAGGTGAGATGTCCTCTCAACTAGGGTAGGTCTAGAACCCCAAATCATCTGTACCACAAAGAGGACAACCCAGCATCTCTTGATTTTCTGAATTATATTAGTAGTACAGGTTAGGATGACAGTCCTTTCTTCAGTAATATTCTTAAAATAACATTAAAAAACAATGCAAAATTTGAATCCTATTAAAACACACAAACTAAAAACAAGAGATTGTAGATTGGGAAGAATGACTGAATATCTGTAACTTGAGAGAAAAAAATAGTGTTCTTCTAGGTGTTATAATGTGTGTGCTGATACCTTCTGAAGGAAGGACATGGCATGAAGATTACACACATTTCCATGCTAAGGAAAAATCACTACCAGGAATGTGAGGTTTGGTGCTAGATGAAGTTGGAGCAACGATCAATGTGCTTCTTGAAGTGGCAAAAATGAAAAGACAATTAAAATTGTTTAAGTCTGACAGGGAAGGATGTAAATATAAGTTTCTCTAGAGCTACCTAACTTTTATTTCACAACTTGGATTATTCATCCATCTGTAATTGTTGATTATTTAACTAGTATATGTAGTTCATAAGGTAATAGAAAAGGTGTTCATGAAAGCATGTATATAACTGGACAGAACCGTGATAATACTATAAGATGTAGATTTAGTTAGGTTATCAAATGTTAACTGATTTTAATATTATTAAATAAATCAAACTAGAAAGCTAACCACAAGTATAATATAACAAAATGAAATGCAGGATGTGAAAACGTAGGATGGATTTTGCATAGCGAAAAAATAGGTTTGCCATTTACGATTGTTGTCATTGAGTTTAGCTGAAAGTAGGCATATACGATTCTGCTTGTGAAAACTTACTTTAAACCATTACAATTAATTTTTTCCCCATTCTCTTGTTCCTTTATCACTTTTTAAATGTATTAAATGTAAAGGGAATTTTTTTGAGTTTGTTTTGCAAACACCACCTTGTAGAATTTAGCAGGCAAATATGTTACATATGACTTTAAGTAAGCTGTCTTCAAAATGAAGTAAAGGAAGCGTAAATGTTCTATTACCTTATGCAGAGACAAAAAAAAAAAATGAGTGGTGTCATTAAGTAAACAAACAAAATACATTTAATTTGTGATATGTCCTTTCTTTTCCCACAATGCCCTCTTGCCTCCAAAAACAAGGAATAACAATAAAAACAAGGAATAACAACAAGGAATAACAATTTTCTGATAAATAAATGCTAAACCAAGAATTTCAAACTACTGTATTACCATTCTTTTGGACTCTAGTTTGTAGACTGATGATTTATGATGGGGCAAATGAGAAATCCAGGTATTCAGGTTTCTAGCTGTTGAAAAGCCAGGTAAACTAGCTTCTGCTCTACGTGCTCTGGACAGAGGGGATCCGCTGTGCCTCTTTTTGTATACATGAACTTTGATGTGTGTCCATTTGGGGGACAGCCTTGTACCCATGCAGGCATATAAAAGCAGATTGGTGTCTCTTGGTTGCCACCTGCTTAAGGACAAATGACATCATACAGGTGTAGATCAGGTATAATTTTTAAAGATCATTATCATAATGATCTTTATTATTACTGATACTACAAGGGGGCCAGCTTTTATATTTCTGGATAGGATGAATATAATTGTTCTGATCCCAGAGATCTTTGCAAGAGGAGTTCTCTCTGTAGTTGCAAACATGAAACTGTTGTGGGCATTGTGTTAGGCCGAGGGACCCTTGTGTTATGGGCAAATATTTTTTAGCACTGTGGGCTGCTTTGTTATTTTCATTAAAAGTCTCTCTAAAACAGAAATTTCAGACACTCCATTCAAATCCTACCAAAAAATGTGGGATATGTCACTTTTGCAGACCCCTGCCTCATATCATTCCCAGCCAGGTGATATTTTGGGCAGAAGAAAATGCTTCTATAGTCACAAGCTAAAAAGAGTCTAAGCTCCAATTTCATGGGGGTATTCACATGCTTTCCCTGGAAAATACTCTTTGACAGTCAGCTTTGCAAGTAAGTGATTACCTTGTTAGGAATCACAGAAAAATTCATCTCTCTCTGACCTTTAGAGAGAAATAGAACCATTCCTTTTTTCATCTTTGACAAAACTGCCCCTGTTCTCTTCACTTTCTACCACCCTAGTTCAAAGTAGCCCTTTCTTAAGCCATAGTGGATCTTTGAGGTCTCACACCCTGATTTGTGAAATACTGACTTGGCCTTTGTCCTCAAATGCCTGATTTTTTCATAAAAGATCCTAGCAATTTGGACATTGTTTCAAATCTTTGTCTAATAAATCACTGCGCAGAGAATAATTTCTGATATTAAAATTGTTTTTCCATGAAGATAAATTCTCTTTGTCCATCTCTATAAGAATTTGAGACAAGCTAGCCCTGTGATGAATATTGAAACTCACATATATGCACATACCCTTGGTAGATCTCAGATTTAATCTTTCCATAAAAACTCTACATATAAGTGAGAAGTTATTTTTGTCAGCAAACTAATTTATTTGCTTTATTCATCTTATTTTATTCCTGATAGAAAATATTTTATAGCTGCTGTATTTTTTTTCTAAATGAGGAGTCTTATTATCACAAAGGTAAAGGCTGTTCAGCTTTGAGAACCACCTGGAATTCTTTTTTGGATCACTCATCCATCTAACAAATATATAATGAGTGCAGTTTCACTTTAATGAACATTCATGTTGTCTAATAGAATGCCATTCTTTCTCTACTTTTGCTCTTTAAGGGCATTTTTCTTTCAATGCTCTAGTGAGCATTCCCCATATCATGAGAAGTGGTTATATTTGTACAAATATACAAATATAGGAAAACAAAGTTTCATCCCTGTAGGCAATAGTCTAACTTGTCCAAACCACTTTGCCTTTACTGCTATTTTTATCCTTAATGTGTAGATGTTTCCCCCAGGCCTGTAGTCCTTTTGAAGGAAATCAAATCATACTTCCTATATATTGACATAAACCTGGTTTTCAAGTATCATTTCCAGATTTTTCAGTTAATGGGGGGCTATATCTTTTCCCTTAACATGAGAGTCATTTTCCTGTATATTTCTGGATCTCTCAGGGGCTGGGAGGGGGGAGTGAGGGGATTACAACCATAGCACTCCAAGAACCCTTTTGGGATTACTCCAGTAATCAATTATGGAAGTTATTTTCTAAATGTAGATATGTAAGCTGTTCTTTTAAAGTAAGGTACTTTGAAATATGTAGCATAAACTGGTACTGCTGTTAAATGGGTCGATTATTAAACTGAGCAGCTGTGTGAGGGCAGCTAACTTTGAATGCACATCCCACTGGCTGGTGTGTCTACTTCTCATGTTGGAAGCACCAGAGATTGTATTGCTGCATGTTGAAACTGCATTTTCACATGGTATGACTAGTTCATCTCTTTCTTGAGCACCATTGTAACAAGATCAAATGAAAATGAGATCAACATGCAAGACAATTCATAGCACAAAAAAAGTCATGTTAAATCTTCTCTTAAGCACTCATCTCATACATCAAAGTAGTTTAGCAATATCAGTTTTGGTGAGAAAGGGAGACACTTTACTGAAAAGGCAGAGGCTTAAGGTATTATAAACCTTTGTATCCATTTCCTTATTTTCCTAACTCATAAACAGAAAACAAGCCCTCTCTCTTGTAAAGTATCTTCAAAGGACAGGGGTGCAAAAAAACCTTGCTGGTAAGCCATCAATGTTTCATTTAAATCCAAGCATTCAAAGTTAGCTGCCTTCTTGAAATAAACAAACAAAAAATACTACTGTATGTTTGAAAATGTGAATAGTATTTTTATAGCTTGTTAAAGACATGGCTAGTTGCATTTGTAAATAAGGATAATGTTGCTTTGATTTTCTTTTGTGGACATCTTTATTTGGAACATAATTGTCTTTAGGGTTGATTTGTATATAAGTAATTGGCTTGTGATTATTTCTTTTTTGGTTGGAAGTTATCATTTTGACATTACTTGTGATTCTGTGTTCAGCACTATTGTGACGTGTTCAACCTCTGCACTCGCTTACACAATAGGATATGCCAATTGTGTGTGGTGTGATGTTATTTTAATTTTTTTCTATTTTATCTATGAAGGATTATGCACTTAACACATACTAACTTTTTTAATGTTAGGTATATTTTTAGTATAATTTCCCTTATTCTTCCTTCTCCTCCGATCCTGTACCCATTCTCCCATTCTCATTCCTTTCCCCAATTTATGTTATTCTTTGAGAATGAGGGAGAAACAGTATTTTAAATTTCTGTAATTAGGCTTTTCAGTTAGTTCTCAAGGATCCTCTTTTGGCTCTTGGGAAAGAATTGTACCTGTACAAGGCAATTATAGAATGCGAACTGCTTTGCCTCATTCCACACTGATCATCCCAGCTGAACAATTTGAAAACTGTTCTGCCTTTTTGTTACATGAATCTGTCAGAAATATATTTTTAATTTAATATA
Organism: Microcebus murinus; assembly: GCF_040939455.1. Lineage (NCBI taxonomy): Eukaryota > Metazoa > Chordata > Mammalia > Primates > Cheirogaleidae > Microcebus > Microcebus murinus. The sequence goes on along the minus strand of NC_134111.1, from coordinate 82,903,751 downwards.
AATGAAATTCAATAAAATATGAAACAAATGTTCTCTTCTGTGTCAGAAATTTGTTATAAGAAAAACCAATTGGGGAAGAGGAAGAATTTGTTTTCAGGGTTTAATAATCTGAAGATGTAAAAATGGGCTTATTTTTGTTCATATTTATGAATATCATTAATTATTCCTCAGAACTCTTTGATTGTTTGGAATGTGATACATTCCATATGTTCTTACCACCCAGCTCATATGCCTAGTGATGTGTACAGACTTACTCATCTGTGCAGACTATGCTTAATTAACAGTGGTTGGTTGGTTTCTTTGGGAATAAAACAAATTCTAAAATATTTTGTAGGTAGTTTCAAATAACATTAATATTTTTATAACTTTTTTCTTTCTGCCCTCATTGCAGCTTGCCAAATGGCTCCTGGCAAGTCTTTTGTTATAAAAAATATCAAGTGTTTGTGCTATGCTTCCCATGGGGGAGGGGGAATGAGGCCTTAAATAGTCAATCAACTGACTAATGACTTAAGACAAGTCCACTTAACAGCATGAGAGTGATTTCAGGGACATTGATGCCATGAGCAAGATCCTCTCTCAAAATTTTCTTATTATAAATTTTCTATTTTAAGTATTATTACCCCATTCATACATCCAAAGTGTAAGAATTTTAAGATTCCAATAACTTCTCATTGGAGATTCTATTATTATTTCAAACTACTGTGTTTATTTGATTACATATGATGTCAACTGAGTCAGTGGACAAAAACCATATTTTCAGCCAGGCATGGTGGCTCACACTTGTAATCCTAGCACTCTGGGAGGCCGAGGTGGGAGGATCGTTTGAGCTCAGGAGTTTGAGACCAGCCTGAGCAAGGGCGAGACCCTGTCTCTACTAAAAATAGAAAGAAATTAGCTGGACAACTAAAAAATATATATATAGAAAAAATTAGCCAGGCATGGTGGCACACGCCTGTAGTCCCAGCTACTTGGGAGGCTGAGGCAAGAGAGTCGCTTGAGCCTAGGAGTTTGAGGTTGCTGTGAGCAAGGCTGACGCCACAGCACTCTAGCCTGGGCAACAGAGTGAGACTCTGTCTCAAACAAAACAAAACAAAACAACAAAAAACATATTTTCAACATGGTATATTGGAGTAAATTCTCTTAAATTTTTCCAGTTATGGGACTTTAAAGGTCTGGTTATTAACACCTCCTGCTATTTTCATGGACATGCACACTTACCCTCCCTTGGCTATTTTAACCCTTTCATCTCAAATCATTGTCATTTTGTAGTATTTAGAGTGAGATATATCAGGGCACTATGCATTTTAAACAAGTGATGGAATGAGGAAGAGGAGAAACAACTTGTGTTCCTAATGCTGTAAGTAAGGTACAGCTGAAATTTCCAGTGGCACCATGCTAGCTCATAGCAGTTATAGTACCTGCTAATTACGTAGTGCATTACAATGCATAAACTTACTCTGCATATGCTGGTTCATTTGGTTCACGACACCATTTTGAGCTAAGTATTATTGGAATAGTCCTGGTCATCCATATAAGGAAAATAAAATTAAAATAACAAATCGAGCTAGAGTCATGCAACCATCGCTAAGTGGTAGTACTCACCCTCAAAGCTGCATCTTTTAAGTGTCTTTCTTTACTTAGCCAACCACTCCTCTTTCTCCCTCTGCTATTAAATAAGAACCTCATTCTGATGCGAGCATACCTAAAGCTGACACACTGACCCAGTTCGAGACTACCAGTGGTCTTCATTAGACCCTTGACAACTTGTCTTCTGATACAACTAAAAACTTCACATTCTCAAACTACCTGGAAGCAACTTATCTATAATGCAGAATCAGGTTCCTTTCATTCAAGAAAGATAAATGCAACATAATCAAAAGCAAAAAGATACCAAAAAAAAAAAAAAAATCAGCCTAATGATTGTATGCCTTTCCCAGGGTGTTATAAATCTGCTTGGTAAAGACATCATTGTCCCCAATATATATCAGAGAATATTGCAGGTAACTACACCTACCTCTAGCAATGTTATTACATACATTAATGTTAATAGAGGTGAAACTTCACATAAAGTATCTAATTTATAAATAACTTAATAGATTTTCTAGGGTTTACTACAGGCTAAATGGTCACTGGAAACTTCTTCTGAAACATAGCAAAGAATCTGATCCTGATCCAAGGTCAAAACTTCATTTAAAATAATGATGATGACAGAGAAAAAATTGACGGAGAAGCTATGAGGTAGATAAATGAGGTATATAAGAGGTTAGAGGCTAAAATGAACATCAAAATTCAGATTTTAGCTACTCTAAGGTCCTGAATTAACAATTGTTTAACTTTAAAAACACTCTGGGGAAACACAAATCCACATACATGCATATACATACAGAATATATAAAGAAAGATGTAAAATATTTAAAGATGTATTTACATATTGCGGAATGTCACACAAAATCTCTATTTTTTAAGCACTTTACCACAAGACCCATTATGTATATCATCCTATAAGTTATACTCATAAAACTGTAAACAGAGCAGGTGCATAGTTAGCTAATTGTATTTCCCTCCACAGTATTATAAAGCTGCATGATAAACCATGGGGAGCGAAGACACTAGACAACCATCTTAAGATTAGAAACAGAAGACTGTCACCCAGATAGCAATTTTAAAGCTATAAACAGAACAATTCACCACAAGATAGCAATCAGGAGACTGTAAATCAAATGGTACACAGGAGATATGTGAATGAATATTGGAATAGTTGCTCTTGCAAGTTACCCAGAGGTTTTTAAAAGACAAATACCCATCTTGCAAAATATTTGACCTGTTTCTAATTACTTATCTGTTCAAGATAAGTAGAGAGATCTAAAAAAATGATATAATCAAATATTTCTGCCTCTTTAAGAAACAGAAAAAACAAGCTTCTAAACATTAAAAACATATCCTATTAGTGGCCAAGTCATTCTTATTGCAAGAGGCATATGCATGTCACATAATATCCTGATCGAATCTTAATATCTCATTTGAGTTATCTTAAACATCATCTCTTTATATCATCCTTTTCCATGGATTTAGGGATTTATGGAATCATCCTGCCGTCACTTATTAGCATGAAACTATTATATGTGTAGATTTCCAGCCATCACAATAATAAAAATGTTAAAATAACAGACATTGATTGGATGTTTTCCATATGTTGACCCTCTGTTAAGAATTTTATATGAACTGTCTCATTTAATATTCATCACAACCTTATTAGTTAGGCACTTTTATTTTCCTTTTTTCATAAATGAGAAAAATAACATTTTAGAAACATTAAAAAACTTGTCCAGGCCGGGCGCGGTGGCTCACGCCTGTAATCCTAGCACTCTGGGAGGCCGAGGCGGGCGGATTGCTCAAGGTCAGGAGTTCAAAACTAACCTGAGCGAGACCCCGTCTCTACCATAAAAATAGAAAGAAATTAATTGGCCAACTAATATATATATATATAAATCAGCCGGGCATGGTGGCTTGTGCCTGTAGTCCCAGCTACTTGGGAGGCTGAGGCAGGAGGATCACTTGAGCCCAGGAGTTTGAGGTTGCTGTGAGCTAGGCTGACGCCACGGCACTCACTCTAGCCTAGGCAAGAAAGCGAGACTCTGTCTCAAAAAAAAAAAAAAAAAAAAAAAAAAAAAAAAAAAAAAAAAAAAAAAAAACTTGTCCAAAGTCACATAAAAGGTAGCAGAGCTGGGACACAAATCCACTTTGCATCAAAATACTTTATTATTTATGCTATATTACAATTACCATATAATATCAGTAATTATATAGCAGTTGTAATTTTCCCCCTCACCCATTTAGATTCAGACATGCAATAAATGTAATTTTATTTTATTTTTTTCTATAACAAAATTGAGTGTCTTTCCCAAATTTCCAGTTTATCCAGAGGTGGAAAATGTGAACTTAGCAATTAAGGATTTTTCAGAATCCTTTTAGAATATATTCAGCCAATTAAGGGTTTTTCCTCATCAATTCCTCTCAGAGGTGGCATCTAAGTTCTGGGGCCTATATTATTAAGGATGCACAAGGTTCTGTAGTGATGATAAATTAACCATGAAACATCATTCGCTTCTGTAAAAGCTTATTTCCACTGTGACTCAGACAGCTTCCTTCCAAATGATGCCTTAGGAGACTTCATCTCGTGGCTCATCTATCTCAACATATTATCTCCATGATCACCATAACAAGAAGAAGAATGTTGGAGGGTCAAATAGGGACTTTTCATTGCCACAGCCCAGAAGTGACACACCACTCCTGCTCATAGTCCATTGGTTGAAACTAGCCACCTGGCCCTGCCCAAGCTCAAGGGTTCTGTGGGAACATAGATATATTGAGAGAACATAAATTTGTCTGGTTGATGAAGAATTATGACAGCAAAGGGAAATGCCTAGTTCCTGGCTGAACCTGTTGATGGCATCTATTAGAATACATACTCTAGCTCTGTTTGATGCTAATATTCACTCGTTTACTCTATCTTCATTTTAGCTGTTCACATTTCATCTGGTACCTGGCCATTTGGTCTAATGCACATTCTACTCTCATGGGGCCTTGATGTGATCATGGTCTTGAGGTCCTTCTAAAAACCACTGGACCTTTATAGAGGAAACAGTAAAATTGTCTTTCTCAAATGACTTCCCGGCTCTGAAAACTTGGTCCTGCTACCTGCAACTCCGCATCAACCCTGTTGCTCCCAATCCAAGGGTAGGTGAAACTCTGTGAATCTAATTTTCAGTATTCCAGCAGGAAGGGGTAATAGTTTCCATTTCCAAACTTAATCTACAGGAGGGTGCAGAAAAGAAATCATATATTCATAGACAACAGAATCTGTCATTTTCCTCTTCATCTTCATTCTTTCTCCACAGGCCAGAGGAGCTTTATTGATTGGAAAGTGGGATTGGAGGAGTAAGAGAAGTATTGAGAACAATGAGTTCAATCTAATCACAATTTGTCTAAGTAGTAAATTTAAAAGCCAAAATTGTATGGTTTTTCTTTTCTAGTTCTGCTCCCCATGGTGCCATCAAAGTCTCATATCTTATAGCCTGAAGAGGAATTCCTCATGGGTAAAAGACTTGTGGTGGGGCAGGGTTGGGGGGACCAACTCTGTACTAGGCAGTGTGCTAAGCAAGTTGCATGCTCTGCCGCATTCCAATGACGGTGGGGCACAATTAAATGCCCCAGGACAGGTGAAAGACCTCTTTATTACTTATGGATCTGAAGGAGAGAAGACTGACAGGCCCATATAGTAGGCTGCATCTGGGGAAAAGGTAACAGCAAGCTGGAATTGTAGGAGGCAGCTTATGTACAGCAAGTCAGGTAGAGTTAGCTAGGTTTCAAGGGACTTCCTGTCAATTGAGAATTTTGTATAATCTGTGGGCCTGAGGAAGGAGGAGCCATCCTCAGGTGTTTGACATCTGGGGCTTCTGGCATTTGAGGGTGTATGTTGAAAGCCAGGAGTGGTAGAGCCTTATAAGGCAGAAGGGGTTGGGATGGAGGCTTAGCAAACTGCTCGTGAGAGTTATTGAGAGCTTTTAGTCACAATCGAGTGACTGGATCAAGACAGCACTTTTAAGATATTATATTATAAGGTGTCATGTTTCTTCCTTTTCATTTAAAGTAAGTGAAATGTAAAAGTATTAAATTACTCTATGGAAGTTACACAGCTAGGAGGTCATGGGGTTAGAATTCTGACCCAAGGACCACCTGAATCTTGGCTATACTGCCTCTCTAAATGGACACATTCTCTTATAGTCCTGCTTTAGCAGGCCTTTAATAGTGTGGTTTTCCTCACTATGCAGTTTGTGTCTTTTCCCTCTCTTGTCCTGCACGCTGTGTCACTGCATGACTGCTGGGAATTCTTGTGTGTTGAGGCTCTGGGTATTCACCTCTCCTGGCCCCATCACTCACACTTTATCCTGGTTCATTCTGCTGTTTAAACGCCTGGTGCTTGGTAACCACTTGTCTGTCCCCTGGAGTTTCAGTAATGGGGAAGGAAGTGTCTGGGGTAGAAGGAGAAGGATTGTACTTACATTATTTTAAAAACAAATGAAAGATATTTTTTAAATCTTTACATTAGTAATAAAATTATTATGCTTTTTGAGATTATAATTCTGGTAAAAGAGCATTTGAATATACAATGTATTAGATATAATGTACTACCTTGAGGAGAAACTTTAAAAGCCTTTTACTGTTAACAATAGGAATATAATTACTTAACATTCTACAAAAAATAGAAAGAAAAGATTAGCCTCACTCCAGTTGAAGCTAGATTCTCTCTCTCAGTGAATGACACATCAAATAGTGATCATCCTGAGGTATTTCATACTCCAGTACTCAGGTGGGTCAATTTTACTATTGTGTGAAAAAGATAATTTTTTCTTCCAGTGTTATCTAATTTTATGAGCTAATTCAAAGATTGTATAGGTTGAAGAATTATATAATAAAAAATATTGACATCTTTCTTTAAGAGCATAGAAGGGACATTGCAAAAAAGATTTCAACACTGGTCTTGAATGAACTAGAATTCTCACTAAATTTAGTAACAGTCCAGCCATTGTTGTCAAAGAACTGATAACAAAGTACTAATCAGATACTCTGTAGTACTATTCAAATGTTCAGCTTGACTTTTCTGGTAAAGAGAGAAGAAATAATATTGTAAGATAAAGTCTGAGAGTATTGACAAGAGAATAAGATGAAGACAATTTAAAGTTACTTTAATGAGGGAATGAGGGTGCTAGATCACTCAAAAATATTAAAACCAGTTAAAATAAAATAGTTCCAAATGAATTTAGGTGCTTGAAGATATTCGTTTTAAAACATGTTAGAGTTCTTTTCCTTTTTTAAATTTTAGTCTCCTAAAAAGTAACAAATTTATTTTAAATAATTATTATTGATCTAATTTGCTGTTTTATACTGAACGTTCATTATTATAATCTGATTCATAGATGTCAAATTGCAAGAGTCTACAAAACAAAACTGTACTCATCCCCATTATACTATTTCAGAAAATTCACAAAAATATGAATACTTGGGAAATTATGTCTGTTCTGTCAACTATAAATGTGGCCCCACATAAGGAACACAAGAATGGCCTGTGTGCAAAAGATAAACATACAGAAATGAAAGTTTTGATTTTCTAGTGGATAATCCATAGCAATAGCTGGGTTCAATGAATGATTGATCCAGAAATTGTTTCTTAGGAGGAAAAGCTGAATGAACAAAGTATGGAGAACCAGAGACAAATGCTGAGGAGGGAATTAATAACTCTTTGGGTATGAGAAGCCATGGGTGAGTGACAGTGAGCATCAGTAACTCTATCTCCTAAATAATTACCCCAAAGCAATTGACACAAAAGGACCAAAAGAACCAAGGCAGCTGCCAGGAGCCTACACACTTTGGCTTCCTTCTGTTCCTTTTCTCTGCAGCTACCATGTTCACAGTCTCCTGCCTGGGCCCCTCTGAAGTTCTCTCCTGTATCCAGGATGGAAATCTCACCACTGTTTATACTGCTGTCTAATTCTCATAGGTAGATTTTGCTTCACAAGTGTCTCAGTGAGGTCCTTCGCTCAGTGTTGAAATACAAACTCACAAGTCCAGAGGGAGACAAGGCCACTGGGAGGAGCCACTTAGAGTCCCTTGTTCAGCAAGACTGTGAAATAGACAAATTCCAGACAAACATCAAATGCCATGCTGATATGGAACACAAATGTCAACCCAGATGGAATGACCTGCGAGTTGTGGGTGAAATGAAGGGCCTATGTTTCCGGGTTCTGACTACCACCTTTGTTTTCTGATTCACCAGAAAGACTCACAGGACACTGGCAGGTATTATTGACATCTGAGCTTTATTACAGCAAAGGAGCAAGAGCCATAAGAAAAAGATATGCAAAGACAGAGTGTGGAGAAGTCAAGTCAGAGGCCAGCCTCCAAGTCCTTCACTTTCTGCAATTGCACAGGAAATGCTTTTTCCTCCAGTTGGGAGCAGCAGAGATGCCTGTAATACAGTGTCTCTGCCCAGGAAAGCTTTCTCAAGTCTCAGGATCCTAGATTTCTTTGGAGGACTGATCATGTAGACACATCCTTCTATGCAACCAACCATGGTAAGGGAAATTCAAGGCCCTAATAGTGAAACCAGGAATACTGTCAATCTTGAATTTGTGTAAATCAATCCGAAAAAGTCCTAGCAAGTTGGTACAGCATGCCCTGTTGCTCCAGGTGGTACCTAACATCCTTAAGTAGTGACATGGAAAGCATTCCATGGGCCACATTCCCAGGCCAAGGGTCAATCACGGCTCCAGACTCCCCTGGTTTGCTAACCTTTTCCCCACACCTATGTCAACATGTTTGGGAGCAGGATGAAGATGCAACCCAATGATTGTACCTCCCACCTCCAACCCAAGGCTTGAGGGATAGTGTGTGAGCATTATCTCTTGATGTTCTAAAATGTGCCAGGTCTGACATCTAGGAAGTCTTTCTTCTGCTGCTCGGGGCCAGTAAACTGAGGGAGCTACTATAGAAACTACTTTGTCTTCTTCCCAATGGTTAATTGAAGCCAGAAGGATTAACTTGTACTGAGGTCCTTAATGAAGGGGGATCTAGACAAGTTGCCCTTTCTAGGTTTGATGGGGATGCCCAGAAAGCCAGCAGGCATAGTATGAACTCAATATTTTAGCAACCTCAGTAATATTCTTTTTAAAATTAGTTTGATTTTTATGCCAAAAATAATACATATTAATTGGAAAAAATGAGAAAGTACAAAATCAAAGAATAAAAATAAAAAATAATGATTATATGATATCATATTATATACAAATCCTAAACCCACCCAGAGTATTTTGCAAATATGGCATCATTTGCTATATATGTTTTATTAACTGTCTTTCCTTCCTTAAAACGTGTCAGGAACATTATTCTGGCCCACAGATATTCTTTTAAAGTTTGTTTGTAATAGTCATATAGTCTCTTATTATGTGGAAGTATTATATTTTCATCCAAATTTTTTACTGAGGACATTTATGTTGCTCTTGCCTCTCATTACATCATATGTTATTTCTTCATGACAAATTCCTACAAATAGAATATTGGAGTCCATCAGAGTGTGCATATTTAAGTGATGATGAAAGAATGTTTCACTTACCTCAATTTACATATCTGCCTTTGGAAGATCTTTGTGGAGAAACTTAGAGTTATTCAAAACAAACTGAAAATGCACATGGGATCTATTTTGCCAGTTCAGTTCTCAGAACTCTGTGTTCAAGTGTTGCTAAGGATGTTGATTCTGAGCTCCCTTCTTAGAGACAATGTTTTGATGTAAGTTGGGACCAGGACTATCTCCCTCTCACAGGGAACTTCCTCATCCTCACTGGTAACATTTTATGCTAGTGACACCGATTTTGCTTGTTTTGTTTTTTTTTTTTTTTTTCCTAGCACAAGCCAAGTGAGCAAGGGATAGATTATTAGGCAAGAGAAAATTGACCTGAGATCTGAAGCCATGATGCTGTTGCCTGTAAAGTCCTCTTTAATGCAGGAGCCCATTGTGTAATGACACAGATTATGAGGCTATAGAAATGTCTTCCTTATTTGCATTATTTCATCCTCACCCACAAAGAGTAGCTCCAGATTTGCATTAGTTTTGTGTTAGGACTTAGTGTTCCTCCCCTGGGGGATTTAAAACACATTCCTTCCACATTCTTTTTTTTTTGAGACAGAGTCTCACTCTGTTGCCTGAGGTAGAGTGCCGTGGACTCAGCCTAGCTCACAGCAACCTCAAACTCCTGGGCTCAAGCGATCCTCCTGCCTCAGCCTTCTGAGTAGCTGGGACGACAGGCTTGAGCCAGGATGTCTGGCTAATTTTTCTATTTTTAGTAGAGTCGGGGTCTCAGTCTTGTTCAGACTGCTCTCAAACTCCTGAGCTCAAGTAATCCTCCCTCCTGGGCCTTCCAGAGTGCTAGGATTACAGGTGTGAGCCACAGCACCAGATCCTTCCAGAATTCTTATATATCTCTTCAAAAGGCCAGCTAACACTGATGCTACTTTCTATTGGGATCGTTCTTTTATTTTTTTATGTTTTTTTCTAAAAAATAATGCTGGTGATGCCATCGCTGATGCTGTAAGTCAAGAGAGCAGATTATACTTGATTTTCTGTTTTAAAAAGCTCTATGATTTGACAGCAGCACTGCAATGACCAGCTGCACTTTCAGGCCCTTACATTTACATGCACTTATACATTTTTAAAATAAAACTATACAGATTATGGAAATATCTTCATTATTCCTCTAATAGTCTTAGCTGGATAGAGCTCTCCGAGAAGTAACATCTCTTATTCCCAACAGAAAATCAAGTCCACATAAAAAATTATAATGTATTTTCAAAATACCAATGAGACCTTTCTATATTACAGGGGTAAAAAGAATTTCTTTCTCTCTCTGAATCTTCGAATATTTGTATCTATGAAACAAACTGCCCATAGTTTAAGTGGGAACAAAAATGATGCAAATTTATTAATGTGCAGAAACACAAAGTATGTGCCTCAGGAAAAAAAAAATCCAGATGATTGAAGTTTTTATATCATCCTGAGGTTACAGAAAGAATATGGGCTTGGGACTGTCAGGTTGGCAGTCTGTTCTCGCTTCTTGATGTGCTCTTGGCCGAAGAATGACCAGAGACACCAAAAGCTAGGTAAGCCTGAAACGAAGATTATTGAGGAAGAACAAGATAGGTTTATAGAGCAAGAGCAAGAAACAGTCACCACAGTTGAAGAACGGCCCCCTGTCATAACAAGAGGCTCTGGTTATGGGCTGGGGTTCTGTTTTATAGTGTGTGGATTGAGCTGTCCTCCTGGTTCAAATGTCACCACTGAATCAATTTGATGGACAGTTAATGACATGATAATTAGCCTTAGCTTACTCTAGGTCATTTTCCAGACCCTACCTAGCCTGGGCTGTCTGCTCCCCCCCTCACCTTCCCCACTCCTTGCCCCAAGCTGGGGCATTCCCTGCAGTCTTTTGCAGATTGGCAGGGTGAGAGTTCCCCTTCCCTCAGGTGTGGCAATTGCTGGAGGCAGCACCAAGGTAGGGCGCCTGCTTTTGTCCCTAGTAGAGGGGAGATGCCCTACTATCCACCTAACAGGACTTCTTGTGGGGGACAGAAAAGTGGAGTCTCAGAGGTAGCAGTTTCAGAAAGAATAAATGGTAGCCTGTGGTAAGAGTTTTTCTGTCAGAACTTCAAAAGTGTCAGACGTTTAGTCTTATTTTCCTGTCAGTTAATCTTTTCTAGATCTGGAGGGTGGGGCGGGAGGGAAGTGTCAGAGAAAGCCTGTTTGTCCCTGCTGTTTCTTTCACTAATATAGATTTCCTTTACAGATGCAAATCTCCCCCACAAAGGATAGCTTTTCAAAGCTATTCCAGTGGTTTGCAGCCCTTCTGAACAGACATCTCAAAATATGGCAAAGAACTATATTTTGGGTGAAATATTCTGGTTTCCTTTACTGCCTATTTGAAAGAAGTTGGAATCGAACTTACCAGCCTTTCAAACTATCGCTAAATCTGCTTCCGCTCCATTGTCTACCCTTTTCCAATAGAAGCTACTGCTACTATTTTTATATCGTATTTATTTTTCACATTGATTAATCATGCTTTGAGTACAATAAACGAAACATCAGTGGGAAGGATTTGAGCTGAAAAACTCCCAAATGATCTAAATAACATGGGCATTTCCACTAATACTTTGTACCAAAAGCCATTTGAAACAAAACCTGAGGTAAAGCAAGACCTTGACTGATGGGGCAGCTATTCAAACTTTCTTGGGGCCCTTTTATGAGAGGGAGAAGAGAGAAATTTGGTTTTTATAGTGATAACTTCATAAATTTTTTTCTAGATACTGAGTAGGTATGTTAGGTAGATGGTTAGGATCTCCGGCTTTTTTCAGGACAGGGGTTTCCTGTTTTGGCGCTGTTTCAAGTAATTGCTCCAGCTGGGAAGGATAAGGTGGGCACCATTTTGGTGCTGCCCCGCTTTAAACCTATCCCGAGCAACTGCTACACCTGGGGAAAGACGACGTCTTTATCAGTCTAGGAATTCCCCAGCCCAGGCATAAAATTTATAAAGTGACCTAGAGTAACCTAATTAATATGCCATTAACTTGAATCTGCGTTGTGGTTCACCACCCCTAGGTGGGCTTTCTTAGAGGGAGTTCCCTATAGGTAGATGGAATTTTGAGGACCCCTGTTGATTATTTGATAACATCCTACACCTTCTAATAACCCTCCTCCAGACTGGGCTAATGAAAGGAAACAATCCGGACTGGGCTAATGAAAGGAAACAATTAGAGAAGTGAGGAGTGAGTGGGTCAGTCAGGGAGTGAGTTGGTCCGTCTCTCTCCACTCTGAGACAGACCCATTTTTATTTTACAATAAAGAGCTGCTCCTGTGAAACTGCTCCCTGCCTGAGGTTACTTCCTCATATTGACCTCCAGGTTGATTTTTTCAAGAAAGGAGTCAGAGGACTAACTAGGACAGTAGCCTGGACTTGACACTTTGGTGCCTCCGGTCTTTCTTCTGCCAAGAGCACACCAAGAACTGAGGGTAGACTTCCACCTCGACATCTTCGGTGCTGAAACCCAGGATTCTGACAGGTAATACTTATTTTTAGACTATAAATGAGAGATAATAATTTTCTAACTTTATATAGTAAATTCTTGAAAACAGTCTGAGAAAATGAGAACCCACATGGAACCCCAGAGATGGTATAAATATTAATTTAAGCTGAAGATATTTGAGATGAAACACATGAAGAAAGAAGCCTTGTTGAACTTTCCCTTATCTGACTAAAAGCAGAAACTTCTGAGACATGAGAACTGCCATAAATTTTCTCTTTGGCTAGGCTTCTAATCCCAGGAGAGGGACCAAGAGTAAATCTACTGGAAATCCCCTCTCTAGGGGAGTTTATGAAGAAGCTGGAATTGTCACTAACTCTCTTACCTCACATTTTTGCAGTCCCAGGCCTCCACTGGATACCAATCCATGTCCTGATGGGGCCCACTGGGCCCCACAGAGCTTCTGCCCCACTCTCCCCAAGAAACAGATCTCTGGTGCCAAAAAGGTTAGGACCACTGTCATATTTGTTTTCCTAAGTCCATTTGTATTTCCAAATGAAATCTGTTTTTCTTTCTTTCCTCCTATAGGCTATTCCCCCCCCCACCCTCTGTTATTGCTCCTAATAAGTATTAAGTTAGATATGCAACTTTTAACAAGCCAGCTACTTTTTTTATTGGCTGGCATGTGCCTGTGCATATGAATAAACCTTTTTTTCCTGTTAATCTGTCTTCTGTTAGTTTAATTTACAGGCTTCAGGCACTAAATTTAAGAGAATAGAGGAAAAAAGTCTTTCCTCCCCTATAAGATTCAAGGATAGAAATACTAGGGAAGTACCTTTAATTTTCTGATTATCAAAATATGGTGTTAATAGGATAAAAACTCTACAGTAGCTCTTCAGCTTAATGTATCCCCTTAGTTATTTGGCCAGGGTAGAGTAAAGGGGAAAATGCATCCTTTAACTACAAAGTTCTTTTGTGAGTGAACACGGTGATTGCTTTGTGTTTTATTTAAGTGTCTTAGATTATAGTAATTTTTCACTTGTTTTTCTCTGGGAGCATTAGCTGGGTGGATAAAAATCTAAAAATCTTCCCAGGAAAATTCTCTTTCATTTTAATGCTATGAGTTTTGGCAAGTCAAGTGCCCTAAATCTAAATGCTTGGACACCTCAAATCAAACTTTGTATAAATGTGTAATCTGGACACAGGTGAGCATTTTATATTTAGTGAGAAAAAGTAAAGGTCATTTAGCTCTTCAAGGCATATTTTTAAATATTCCAATTTCCCTAGGTGCCAACTTTTTTTTTTTTTTTTGAACAATTTTGATATTTTACACTCACTAGCCTGGAAAGGTCATTTCCTAGAAATTTAATTCTCTTAACTGAAAATGTCTATGTTTCTCATTGTTTGTTTGGAATATAAGATGTGTTAACTTGCATATAACATGTCAGAAATAGATGTGTATACTAATTTACAGGAAATTCACAGCTCTGACTTGTGTGTTAGAATTTGTGCCTGCTTTTCAATGACTTTATAATTCTTTCCTGTTGTTAAACACTGTTTTTCAAACTTTGTATTTTTGTCAATATGTCAAGCTGCCATACAAGATCAAACTTCCATTAATTCCGTATTCCAATGTCTTTTCAACATACAAAAAAATAAACAATCAGTACAAGATTTTACCTCTTATTTACATGATATTTTTTAAAACATGTGTTTAAAATGGAATGAGGTGGGATTCGCTCCTTAAAAATGCTTTCCAAAGTTATTAAAACTTGCGTTTACAAAATCCTTGATGAAATTTCTCATATTCTACAAGAAGCAAGGTACAGGGAACACGAATAGCACAAGTACACATGATGCGAATCAGATCTGGCTGCTTTTCCTCCTGCTTCATCATCAGAGTCTGGTTTCTACTTAGGTTTAGTGACTCTGTTTTCTGTAGTGCCATCATATTAAGCCATTTCTGCCTCTTTTCTTTTTCTTCCCCCTTTCCCTGTAGTTTGCCAGCCTTCAGGTCCCAGTTCAATGCCATCTTCTTCATGATATCTCTCCTGATCCTTTTACTGATTATCTAAAACAGTACATTCAATTCCCTTATAGCAAACTCTTATGAAGTCACAGGGTCACTTACTTGGCACATTTGCTGCTTTCATTTTGTTTTTTGTGAGCTTGTCTTATCTCTCCATTTGATTTTAAATTTCTTGGGGATTGCTACCCTGTCCAACACACTGTTACTCCCTCCTCTTTACTATATTTAGAGAAGCAGTTCTCAGATTTCAGGAGCACCAGAATTGTCTGGAGAATAAATAAAATGCAGATTTCTGGGCCCCACTCACCAAGATTCTGATTCTGCTGGTCAGATAGGGCCCATTTCTACACTCTAAACAGTGCTGGGAGTGCTCATGGGTAAAGGATTGAATTCTGTGGACACTGCTGTGGAGTAAAAGTCTAAGCTTTAGAGTTATAGAAGTGTGAGCTTGAATCCCCAGTTTCTCATGTTGTTTCAGGATAACCATGGACTAGTTATTTTCCCTTTCCATTCTTTCTTCATCAATAAATATCTTGATATCTTTAAGTATGTGGGAGAGAATGAATGAAAATGGACATAAGGTTCTGTTAATCATTAATTTCCTTCCCTGATTCATAATCAAGCTTCAATATTCCTGGCACTGGGTCGCCTTTCTGATCATCCCAGAACAAGACCAGGTCGCCTGCAATGGGCTCCTTCATTCCCAGTAATTCCACTGTTAAATGGCATGGATTTTTTTACACAGTTTATTGTGTGTAATTGCTTCTTTAATTGTCTATCTTCTTTGATAAACTATAAGATTCTTAAGGGTAGGAACCATATATATGCTGGGACCCAAAAGTATTTAGTCTGTAACTTTTATTGAGTGCAGAAAAGGAGCACCATAAATACTGGAATAGTGATTAGTGATTGAATGGAAAGGGAGAGAGATGAGAGAGTGACAGAGAGAGAATATTGCATCCAGTGAAATGGGAATAACAATACCTACCATACATCATTATTTCTAAGAATCCACCATGGCTTTGGTTGTGTTTAAGACATCCAAAAAACATTAGTCATCTTTCTCCAGTTATAATGTATGAATATGGTGCTTTTACTTCTAAGACTTTCCAAAAGAGATACATTTTAGAGTAGTTTTATTTTTTAAATAAAATCAGTTTATTACTATGTGTAAAATATTTCTCCACTTTTTTGCATATATCATATCAATAAATTCTTGCATCACAATATTGATTTGGACATTGGCAAAACAGGACAGTTTAGTATGTGGTTAAAATTGTACTCTCCAGAGCCATGCTATTCAGGTTCCAATTCTGGCCTAGCCAGTTACTTATGGAAGTTACTTAGTTTCTCTATAGTTTAGTTTGCTGCTCTCTAAAACAGATTTATTTATAATACATAGCTCACAAGTGTATTATGAGCATCAAATTAGTAATGCAAAGTGCTTGAAATAGTGCCTGATATGTAACATACTCAACAAATACCAATGTCTTATAATAAAGATCTTCATATTAGATATTAATTAATTACCTGTTAATAATTGAATTAAGGAACCTCTGTGTGTGTGTGTGTGTGTGTGTGTGTGTGTGTGAGAGAGAGAGAGAGAGAGAGAGAGAGAGAGAGAGAGAGAGAGAGAGAGATAGTGCTCAATTATAAGCAATAATACCATGTAGCCAGACATAGGAATCCATGGCATTATAGCCCTTGAAGAGAAACATGACCAAATAGCCCTGAGAAGTGAAACAGCTAGAAAACTATATTTATTAAGAGTTACAATGTGTCTGGTATTATAGCAGAATGTATTTTCTCAAATTAGTCATAACAATGTTTCCAATCCCATGTGCTTTTCTGACAGTGTGACTTTAACACTCTGTCCATTGGGAGGTAGGTCCTGTGTTTCCTACTGACCAGAGCAGGGTGAAGCTATGTGACTAGGCTATAAATGGTAACACTGCTTCTGTCTGGATCTCTCAGGACACTCATTTTTGGAGGCTTGAGCCATCATATAAGAAGTCTGAGGCCACTAAGCTCTGAGAAAGCTGAGGCCACATGGAGGAGCCACGTGAGTCTTCTAGCCCCAGTGGAGGTCCCTGTCCACTGTCAGGTCAACTGTCAGTTGTGTGTGTCAGACATGATAGTCTGACACATGTGACTCACATGCAGACAATTCCAGATGACATACCTGCTTCAACCTGTCCAGTCGTCTCTAGTCTTTGAGTCCTCCTTGCTGAGGCTCTAACATAATGCAACCGGTTATCCCTGCTGCTCAGATGCCTGACTCACAGATCCAGGAGCATGATAAAATAGTTGCTTTAAGCCACTAAATTTTGGGATTATTTATTACACAGCCATAGATAACTATAACAGTTACTATTTATATACATCAGATTATTAAATGCCTACCAGATTATTATACAGTTATTACTATATGGAATTTACCATTATAGTTACTGTCTTAAGGCAGTAAACTATGTTTTTATAAGGGTACCCAACATCTAAATGTTTAAGCTGACTTTAGATCTTTTTGACTTCAAGGTCTATGTATTATTTTACTATCCAGGGAAAAAAATTCATTCTATGTCCTTAAGAATTCATCTTAAAAAGTAAAATCTTTTTAAAGACTTTGCTCATTATTGTCAGGCTATGCCTGATTTTTCTTAAGTCCTCAAAAGAGAGGATAATTTTCATAATCAACAAGATCTGTCAGTGACAAATGTCTTTCTAAATTCAAGGATGCTAAAATGATCAAGTTTAAAGTCTATCAGTGAAGACCGCCACATGGCTTCTTGTATTTGCTCACCAGCTCCTGACTTATGGAGGACAGACCACAGCATTTACCGATGGTGAGCTGAACTGATCACAGTCCAATCATGTGGATAAAAAACTGCCTAACTGATTCTTAGGCTTCATGCTGGGGAATATTTTCAGTATGTACAATGATCATCCATGGTATCTGTTCTCTGTGTGTGTGTGTGTGAGAGAGAGAGAGAGAAAGAGAGAATGTTCAATTATGAGCGATAATACTATATAGGCAGACATAGGAATCCATAGCATTACAGGCTATCTGAGGTTTCAAAAAAAAGGAAGAGACCACAGAGTATTGTATTTGTTTAGTTTTTCTGCTCAGTGTTTACCATTGCCTACAGAATAAGACCTAAACTCCTCAGTCTGGACTAAACTGGCATCATCAGGATCATCAGTCTTTTTTTTTTTTAATTTCAGAATATTACTCGGGTCCAAACATTTAGGTTACATATGTTGCCTTTGTACCACCTGAGTCAGAGCTACAAATGGGCCCATCCCCTCAGACAGTGCACACGGCACCCATTAGGTATGAATTTACCTACCCACCTCATCCCCGCTGCCCAACACCCGATAGATGTTACTTCCATATGTGCATATAAGTGTTGATCAATTAGTACCAATCTTATGGTGAGTACATATGGTACTTGTTTTTCCATTCTTGTGATACTTTAATTCCCATGGCAACTGCCCCTGCCCCCACATTCCACTTGATATTTGGAACAAGTACTCCTTCCTCTGGAACTATTTATTTATATTTCTATCTCTGTGTACTATGATATACTTAAAACCAAGGACACTGTAGCTTGTTCATCTTTGAATTCTCAGTACCTAACTCAATGCCTATTAAAGAGGTTACCAAGAAGTGATTGTTGTATTAACAGTCAAGAGTCAGTGTCTTTTTGTGCATATTCTAGACAGAGATAATTGATTTTCTGGGACAACGAATAAATTATTCTGATTCTACATCCCTAGAAAGACACTAGAAAGACATCTGTACTTTAAGAACATGGATCTCAATAACTCGTTATGATATTTACAAGTTCCCATGTCTAAGCCACTTCTAGGGTGGATTATATAAGGTCAAGGAGAAAGTGGTATTAACTCTCCAGCTCTTCTGATTGCCTCTCTCATGGGTCTGGAACACGCCTATAGGTGACCTGTAGGGTAGACCCAGAGGATAGGGGTGAGGCACTGACTGTGGCTGCTACGACCTCAGGTCCAATTAATTATCAAGTTCCAATGACTGTCTTAATAGTTCTTGAATTTATCTACACTGCTTCTCTTTCTTTAGTGAAGTTCAGACCCACATTAGTTTTTCCTTGAAGAAATACACAGACATCTATAGCCAATATGAATCATAGCCTAAACAGTGGCATATAAATATTGACACATTTATCTTTTTTTTTTAATCAAAAGAATCTGATTCTAAGCATTCATTTGACTAAGATCACAGGGAAGAAAACAATGCCAGTTCTTTTAAGGATACTCTGGTTTCTCAAGTCCATAGGTAAATCTAAGATTCTTAAAATGTGACCCAGAAAATGGACAAGGACTCCTGAATTCCAGCTAGTCATGGTGGGTTCTGATATCCTCAAGATAAAGATCACAGTGGTCCCTTCAAGTCTGGAGGGGTGAGGGACTCTTCACTGTAGCAGAACACACTTCAGTGCACAGGGTGTGTGCTCATCACAGAGACTTCAGCCACTGGAAGTTGGGGATGTGTCACTTGCTCAGACTGCTGCTACTGAGTAAAAGCAAATACTTGTACTTTTTTTCCTAGTTTTTTTTGGAAAATGTTTTCTTTTCCTCGTTTGTTTTCTTTAAAAATATTCTCTCTTCCTGCTTGATGATTTCAAAGACATTTAGTCTCCTAAAGTACTCTGAATTTAGGAAAACACAAATCAGAGGTGGTAACATCTGGTTTTAACTCCTTGAAGTCCTCCCCTAAGGCAAATGGGTGAAAATGGGTCTGTTACTTTATTGGAAGTAAGAAGAAAATGCCAAGTCAAAAATGAAACACACTGTCATATTCCAAAAATAATCTTTCCATACTTGTAAATGATCTCTTTGTTTACATTTGGTATTCTCCAATTGCTTCCTCCATGCTACTGCCAGAATAATTTGTAAAACTCAAAATTTCTTTGTTGAAAATTCCTTCAGGACTCTGCAAAGCCTTATAAAGTCCTTAGCAAGATATGAAAGCATTTTGGGGATCAGGGCTCCACCTTCCTTTCTTTCTGGATCTTCTCTTATTATTATCACTGTCCATAAACTCTTCGCTATAGATATTGTGCATTATAGTTGTCCCTTGATATCTATTGGGAATTGGTTCCAGGACCTCCAGGGAATGCCAATATCCATGGATCCCCAAGTCCCGTATATAAATCAGTATTCACATATAACCTACATATAGCCTCCTGTATATTTTAAATCATCTCTAGATTACTTATAATACCTAATACAATGCAAATGCTATGTAAATAGTTTGTTACATAGTATTGTTTAGGGAATAATGATGAGAAAAAAAATCTCTATGTTCAGTACAGACACAATTTTTTTCCCTAAACATGTTCAATCCTCGATTAGTTGAATCGATGGATGGGAAACCCATGGATATATAGGGCCAACTGTACTTTCTCTGCTCTGGGTGTTCCTCTCCTCTCTCTTATTTTATCTGTCTGGGTGCAGTTTAGGTGTCACTTTCCCTGGGTGGCCTTTCTAACCCTTCCTTACTTCCAGCTCTAGCCCCGGAAGGTATCTTTATTGTGTCTCCCCATAGTATCCGAAGTGCATCTTTGTCTTCTGTATTATCCTTGCTTATTTTCTTGTCTAACTCCCTCGGGCACTCTAGGAATAGAAACTATGTCCTTTTAATCTTTAAATCCTTATCTTTTAATACTTAAACATATATCATATATAATGAAAAGAGAATATCAGAAACGATTCTGTTAAAGTAATAAAAGCTACGAATTTGTGTGAAACTTTATATTTTATCTCTCAGCTAAATGAATCTGATCAAGATAAGCACAGTTTGAGGACAAATTATGTGTTTTTTATATGGCTCACCTATCCAGGTCTCAGCTAACTCTCAATAAATGTCTAATATTAAAAATGAATGAATGGCTTTATGTAGCCAAAATAATCAGGAGTAAGTCTTTGTAATTTATAGAATTAGAATATTGCAATTATGCTGGCACAGGTTCTCTGTGCCCCAGCAGGCCCGCAACTCATCTTTTGCTCTTTTCACCATGATCCTCCACCTATGCCAGCGCCGGCCCCACAAGAGTGGGCACCTGACTAGAATGTAGCCGTCCAAGCTGGCCACCAGCCACGATGTGGCCTGACATGGCAGTTCTGCTAAAAAAAGACCTGCCCTGTGTCACATAATGGCAGATTATCTACTTAGAGTCTCTCCTGGGAATTTTGAGAATCAAAGGCAGAGTGAGTCAGGACAAAGAGAGGACCATGCTGAATCTTCAAAATGGCAAACCACTAGTTTAGGGAATACCACATCAGATGATCCAAGAGCATGAGGGTTCCAGAGATGTTGCTGTGGTCTGAGCACTCAGAACGCCAGGCTGTGCAGCTGTGGAGCCTGCTTCCTGGCATTGCTTGTCTTCCAAATTCCTTTAAGTAAACCACCTATCCATGGAGCCGAACATGGCTTTGTTCCTTGCACACTAAAAATACCTAATGAATATTTGAATCCAAAGACCCCAAAGTCAGGGACTTTATTCCTCTCATTTACCAGTCTAACTCTAGTGCCTGGATTAATGTCTGTTACCAAGAAATCTTAAATATTTGACTTAAATATTTTCCAAATGAATAACTAACATTAATTTGGTCAATTTTCTATAATATGAGAACTGAACTGTGTGAGGTTGAGCTCTGGCGTCTGACCACCCATGTTTAAATAGGAGCTCGTTCACTTCTGAGGCATGTGATTTGACTCCTGCTCTTTGGGGTTTAGTTTCCTAACACATAAAATAGGAACATTAATTGCTGTGGTTTGGATGTGGCTTGGCCCAGCCAAAATTCATGTTGAAGTTTGACTCCCAGTGTGGTGGTATTGAGAGGTGGGGACTAATTCGAGAGTTTGGGTCATGGGGGTAGAGCTCTCATGAATAGAATCGTGCCTTCCCTTGGCGTCAGTGAGTTCTCACTCTCTCAGGAATGGATTAATTCCTGCAAGAACAGGTTGTTAAAAAGAGTCTGGCTTCCTTGGTTTTTCTGTCTGTTGCTTCCTCTCTCACTGCGTGATCCCTTTGCACACACCTGTTCCCCTTCTGCTTTCTGCCATGAGTTGAAGGAGCCTGAGGCCCTCACCAGATGCAGCTGCTCAATCTTGAGCTAGAAGCCACCAGAATTATAAGCCAAATAAACCCTTTACTTGATACATCACCCAGTCTCAGGTATTCTGTTATAGCAACACTAAACAGACTAAGAGACTAATGTTGCCCATCTCATAGGTTTGTTTTGGCATTCAGTAAAAACTCAATACTTAGTGGTTACTATTATCATTTAATGCTAGTTTTTCTTCAGGTATAATTACCTTGGATAAGATCATTTTTATAGAGGTGGAAAAGGTAAGTTTACAATGCAAAAGAAAAAATAAAGACCAGAAGTCAAAAACCCTGGGGTCTAATCCTTCTTTTGTCACTATTGAGCTCTGAATTTGGGTAGGTTAGCTAAGTTTTAGATTCAGTGTTTATATTTGTTAAACACAAGATTTGGGAAGGGAGTTAGAGATAGATATTCCATAAGGTCTTACCACTGAGTGGTTATGGTGATCTATGATTATGCCACTGCACTCTAGTCTGGGTGACAAAGGGAGATCCTCTCTCTTAAAAAAAAAAAAAAAAACTTAATTCAATCATAATGTAATAATTAAATTCTTCCATGTTACTGCTATTGAATCATTAAAGGTATTCAATAAGTATTTACTGAATGACTGGTGTGATATCTTAAATAGATTTAGCTGAGAATTAATAAAAAATTTATCAATTGGTCACCGTGACCCCCTTTTGATATATTGAATTTAAGCATTATTAATACTATTTGTATTAAGATAAACATATAGCAAAAATGCTAAATGATTGCACAATCTCAAAGTTATTAAGGTGGAGAAACAGGATTCAGATTTTCAGAGTCTGGCTTGACCCCCTTCACCTCTGTTATTCATCTTGCCTCAAGTGGCCATTGGCTCACTTGCAGGAGAAATGGAACGAGCTAAGCTGTCAGGATGGGAGCAACTACATTTTACTAGACTGGAGACAAAGGGAAGCACCATTTCTTAGATGCTGAGAAGAACAAAGGATACAAGAGCCAAACAATGGCAATCAGCTGATAGACCACTAAGATGAGAAGTTCATCTTCCAAATATCCTGTCATCTTCATGCTCCCCACAGAAATGAGCTTGTTATAAGCTTTTTTTCCCTAACACCTTGAAGGTCCAAACTGTGGAAAAAAAGGCATAAGGAAAGCTTCATAAACAGGTAATCTGGCCTTTAATTTAAAGCTTGAAGCATGAGCAACAAAATCTCAGACTCATATGGATGTGTCCCCAGGTTAAAATATCATGTACACATTTGTGCAGTCTTCATTTGTACTTGAAGCTCCTGTAGCAAATATATAAGAAATTAATGTCAGAAAGTTCTTATTTCGCTTCAGGAGGGAACTAAAAATTTTAAGATTCTAAGTATTAAATGTACTTCCCAATATAAACCATGCCTTCAGGAAGCTCAAAAATTATTTAATAACCAGGCATGGTGATGCATGTCTATAGTCCCAGCCACTTAGGAGGCTGAGGCAGGAGGATTGCTTGAGCCCAGAAATCTGAGGCTACAGTATGCTATGATCTTGCCTGTGAATAGCTGCTTTACTCCAGCCTGGGCAATATAGGGAGACCTTGTTAAGAAAAAAAGAAAATGAAAAAGAAAAGAAAATATAATAATATCTTAATTTGTACAATGTTTTCATTCCTTAAAAAGAGATGTTAAACATTTGATTGGATTACATTCTGACTCAAGGCCAAATACTTGTTTAAGCCTGTGGACCTAAGAGTTCACTCTTTGGTTCCTCATGCCCAGCCTCCAGACCTGCTGCCATTTTCCACCTAGCCTACGTTGGAATCTCCATTGTATCTAGCTGGCATATCCTGCTGTTTCCTGGATTTTCTGAAGATCACTCCAATCAAGTTAAAAAAGTATATATACTCATACACATATGAGGAAACATAAGGGTATATACATAACATTAAGTGATACATAAATCTATATATGTACACACATAACATTAAGTCAGTGGCCCAAGTAGGAATCGAACTGCATGATGCTTTTCTCCCTTCCCTCTTCCTCTCTCACTTTGGATGAAGGAAGAGGAAGAGAATTCTTTCTGCACAAGATCTTCCTCTGGGGCCTCATTTAGATGATCCCTTTCAATATCTGAGTATCCAGGGTGGCAGAAAAAGGTGTTCAGATGGTAATTTATGTGGAAGAACCAGAGAGACTAAGGGGTATTGGTACTCCACTCTCTACATTTCATTTTTTTCCTCTGTACTTCCAGAGGGTGGTGCCTTTGTGTTTTCTTGTCTTGGGGCTCTTGCACACAATCATCTTCTTAGCTTTTGTGAAAGTCTAAATCGATTGAAGTGTTCCTGGTAAGGAGATAGAGGAACTCCTCCTTTTGTGGGACAAGAGAGGTGAGATTTTGGACAGTGTTTGGAGACAATGGGTATCTTTACAGAGACTTAAGGAAATAGCAATATATCTAAGGAGGATAGATGCACAAGACTTATAGGGAGGTTGGACTTTAGTTTCTTGTCCCGGCAATATTCCCATTGTCCAATAACAGCATAAAAGTAGGAGAGCCACTGTTCATCACAGAACCATATGGGTTTGAGTAATGAGCCCATGAAGGTCATCTATGTTGACTGAAACTAGGGTGGTCATTCACAAATGTTTTTCTCTGAAGAAGCCACCTCAGTCATTTGGAATCTTCTAGAAAGGCTGGTGTAAAGTTTACCTTCAGAGCAGTGAAAAGCAGGCATAGATTTTCTCACATGCCTCTGTATGTAGCTGCAAATTTATATCCACTGCACTGTACTATGCTACTATGCCCAAGGATGGCAAGTGATTCGATATTCCACTCCTGCCAAAATGTGTGTCTGGTACCCTGTCTTCTGAATGTTTTGTCCATAAGGTCTTTGAAACTGGTACTGACATGCCCTCATTAGAGGAGAGAAAAAATTATGGTGTTTGTATTTTTGTTTGTTTGTTTTTCAAATTTTCTCCACACCAAACAATTTGCTCTCTGTCCATTTCCCTGAAGAGAAAAGACTGGGAGGGTGAACAATAAAGCAAACCCAAAACTCCCACTGTGGATAACAAATTAAATTACCATTTAGCCACCTTCATATTGGAATTTTTTTTGAGACAGTTGTTCACTTTGTTGTTCTGGCTAGAGTGCAGCGGTATTATCACAACTCACTGCAACCTCAAACTCCTGACCTCAAGCAATCCTCCTGCCTCAGCCTACCAGACTGCTAAGATTACGGGCATGAGACACCATGCCCAGCCAGGATTTTTCAATTCTGAAATGTACCTAGGATGACTTCAATTGTTCTAAGTGATAACTGACTACATAAAGTAAAATTATTTGTGAATGAATATCGTGGTAAAACCCTTTCATAACACAAAAATCTTTTTAACGTTGGGGGAAGCAAATCTGTATGTTCATATAGAAGTTTTTGAAGAGATATACCATTGTGTAATAAAACTTTAGATTATCATACTAATTTTAAATAGCAACAATATCTTTATTAGAATGATAAAATCCAAGGTGAACCTGGGCCCATTAGTTTCTCAGTATTACTTCTCATGACAGTAGCTATACACCAGGAAAGAGCAGCAGGTGTTTGTTGAGAAAAAGGCAGTGAGTGCTTGGCGGGCTCTTCTTTGATCTTCTTCTCTTTACTGGGACCAAAGCTGGCACCAGTGGGGGATGGAAGCACTGAAGCCTAAGAAGTGATTGCAAGGACAGTGGGGAAGCCAAAAATCTGCTTTCATTAAAAACATCAGGTCGCCTTTAAAAATCCTCCGATCTCCTGTTTACAACCCCATGCATCCAATCAGATCCACACCCAGTCTTTTTCCTACACCACTATCCTAGATTTTCATTTGTTGAACAAATAAATGAATAAACAAAGGCATAAACAAATGATCTATTGTTTTCTTACTGATCGCTGAGACCACAAAAGGCAAAAGAAAAAAAAAATAAGAATTGTGTAACTTAAACAGTCAGATTGACCACTTACGGGGAATTTATTTTTGACAGTTATAAATAATGCATCAAATAAGATAAAAGTCTTTGAAGATAGGATTTTCATTTTTGCTTGGCTTGAGTGGAGCCTGACAATGTTGAATTTTACCTTAACACTTTGCTCCTGAAAAGCAAGAACAGAAATCCCCCCTCTTTTTGTATCCTGGGAAATTGCCTACTACTAAGTATCACCCTTCACCATATGACTTGGATGAGACTCAAGGATGACCTGCTTGTTACCTATGACAAGACCAGACACCAGACCCTCCAAATTCCTCCTCTTTGTCTCATAAACGATTAGCTTCACTGTCGGTCCTTACTGATCCATCTGGACAAACTTAACCAAACTAAGTCTGGCTTTTCTTCTTCCCTGAGGCCCCTGAACGTTGGTCTACTCTTGAGCTTAAGGAAGCACTGTGGAACCAACCCTCTTAATGGCCTCTTCTAAGAATTGGCCGATGGCAAAGAAAAAAATTTCTGCTCAACTGTGTGATCATGTCACCTCTTTATCCCACTTCCCCTTGTTTACTCCACCCTATAAAAGAAAAGCCTTTCCACGTGAACTTTGGAACAAGTATACACCTTCTAATAGGAGTATTCTACCTATCGCAATAATTCCTCTTCCATTATTGCAATAGCTCCCCTTCTATTAGAATAGCTCCCATCCCACATTGCAATAGACTTTTTGAATCAATTCTCTCCTTATCTAAGTCTCAATTAGTTTTGTTTTTTTTTTTTTTTTTTTTTTGATAGCCTTCATGGGTCAGCTAAGACTCCTGGTTAATCATATGAGTGAAACTTTCCATGAGTTGAAATTAAACCATGTTTAGTAATTCTGTGAACTTTAGCAAACATTTAGGAAAATTGAATTTATATCAGTTGTTATTTTCTCTCAAGCATTCAAAGGGATATAGTAAGAAAAAATCTGTACCATTTAAGGACGCCATAAAAATCCAATCAAACCGTCTGCCTCCACCTGGATGTTGTTGAACTAGTACCAGGATACAGACAAAGCCATATATTTTAAAACCAGATTTAATTACCATTGCCTTTCCCATCTTATTTTTGGACTCTCACTAGGTGGTTTTATCTTTTATCTGTGAAAACCCCTAAAATAAATGTCCTAAAGTTTTTCATAATTCCCAAGAACATATGATTATTATTCTTAAAAGGTACTTGCTAGGCAAACTTCATGTAGAGTAAGAAGCAAAAATAGTAAAAAACTTTTTTAAATTGTAAAATTAAATTTTATTAAAGAAAAAATTTTTTAAAAATTAAAAAAAGGTACTTGCACTCAACACAACACAATTATTGGCAACAGTCTTTGTCTCTATTATTTGGTATTAGTGATACTGAGAAAAGAGGGTAAATGGTTCATTTGAAGAAACTTTGCTTGGTTTTGGTAGCCATCATTATTATTTTTATATTAGTTGCTGAAAAGAAAGCACTAAGTAAAATGGCTCTGGGAAGATGACATGTCTGTAAGTTTATTTCTAATGGTGGCAAAAGCATTTTTGTGTTGGAAGGGCCAAGCCAGTTATTGAGGAAGAAAGGCTGAAAAAAATAATTTGGGTATAAACATAGGACTAGAAGATCAGAGGACCTCAAAATATACTAATAAGAATGGATAAAGTCTGATATCCGTGTGTGTATGTGAGGGTAAACACACATATATGGGTATACATAAATATATATTTAAAAGTATCTTTTACCTCAAATGCATAATCTTTCATTATTTTCAGATAATTCTACCTGTTTAAACTTAAAATATATTTTTAAATAAATGAAGTAAAACAGCCAACATTATTGCCTCAAACACAAAAGCAAATTCCAGAAGCAGATTTAATCATTTGATTTATTATTATAAAAGTATTCATTAAAATATCTGCTTCAGTAATTATATGTAAACAAATCTATTATATTTGATGATAAAATCATCAGCAAAGTATTTAAGAAGCAAACTTTTAACTTCACCCTCAACATTTATAATTTATATTTCAAATATCGTATAAGAGAGTGAACTGAGAGGATATAGCACATTTCACCTTTACTTATAAAAAATAAAAATAGTGTAACTTTTAAGAATTTAATGTAAATGCCTACTATGGCAGAAGGCTTCCAGAAAATTGAAAGGGTGATGGTTGAGAGGATGACGAGAGGTGATATTGGGAGGCCGAGTTGTCCTTCAAAGTTGGTTTCTTCATTCTTAATGTATTCCTTATGAATGTTTGATATCACTGAGAATAAGGAATGGAAATCCGTATGCCCTCATCCAAAAGCATCACATACACAAAGACCCCTAAGGAGATGTTAGCTTGGTAGATGGTACACTCAATCTCGGGAATGAAGTCTCTGATAAAAGAAGCTTGGCCTCAATTAGTCAAACAAAATTTAGATTAGTAGTGGGACAAGGCAGCTGCACCCTCAGAGGCTCTGAACCACAGTCAAAATGGACGTCTGAGCCAATCAGTCCATGGCACCTGCTAATGTAAGACACTGCTTCCAAATAGAAGGACTTTCCGAGATTAGGCAGCCTGCCTACCACTCACAGGGCAGCGTATACTGCCCTCCTACCAAGGTGATACCACTCTGGCCCCACAGTGCTGCAGTGAGAGAATGAAGAGTCTTTCTTCACATATAAAATGAAAAAAAGAAATCAGGTTGTTCATTGCTGGTGCTGTCCATGTATAGCTTTAGCATTCCAATCTTATTTGCCAACTCCTTAAACCACGGAAAGGACTTTTATTGATTTGAAATGATTTCCCTTGTTTGAGGCTTGAAATTTGGATTTTAAAAAAACGTGGAGCTGTTAACTAAATTAGCCCTGGTTTTGGGCCACCTAGATGAGTCCACAACTTTGATAATTCTCATTTCTTCATCTTTCCCCCACTTTATTGAGATATAAATATAAAAATGCTTATTTTAGTGTATAGTTACTGAATTTTGATAATCATATAGTCTTATAATCACCATCAAAATCAAGATGTAGAAAAATTTCCACCATCCTGTAAGTTTCTTTGTGACCATACATAGCAGATCCCCTCCTCCAGCCCCCAGCCATAGGCCCCCATTGACCTGCTATCTGTCACTACAGTTTTGCTTTTTTAGAATTTCATGTCAATGGAATAATATAGAATGTATTGTTTTGTATTTGACTTTTTTCACTTAGCATGATTTTTTTGGAAATCCATCCATGTTGTTTCATATATTAATATTATGTTCCTTTTTATTGTTCAGTAACATATAATATGGGTATTTACAACATTCAGTTGGTGAACACTGAGTTGTTTCCAGTATTGGGCTATGATGAATAATGATGCATCAACATTTATATACAAGTATTTGTGTTTTTATTTTTCTTGGGTAAATGCCTAGAAGTGAGATCAGTGGGTTGTATCATTAGTGTATGTTTAATTTTATAATAAACTATCCCACTATTTTCTACAGTGGTTGTCCTATTTTGCATTCCCACCATCAATGTATGAGGATTCTAATGGCTCTATATCCCTGCAAACATGTGGTATTTGGTATTGAGCTACTCAATCTTTTTAATTTTAATCATTCTTGTGGGTCTAAAGGACATCTCCTTATAATTTTTAATTTTCATTTCCCTGATAATTGATGTTATGGGTTGAATTGTGTCCTCCCCCCAAAAAATATATTACAATTCTAATCTCCAATACCTCAAAATATGATCTTATTTGAAAATAAGGGTCACTGTAGATGTAATTAAGTTAGATAGGGTCATACTGGAGGAGGGTGGGTCTCTAATGTGAGTAGTGTCCTTATGAGAAGATGTCCATGTGAAGATAAACAGAGACAATGCCCTTGCAGAGATTGGAGTTCTGCGGCTGCAAGGCAGGGAACATCAAAGATTGCCAACAAACCACCAAAAACTCTGCATAGGCAAGGAAGGATTCCCTTACAAATTGCAGAGGGAGCATTGCCCTGCCAACGCCCTGATTTTGGACATCTAACCTCAAGAACTGTGAAACCATAAATTTCTGTCGTTTAAAGCTACAGAGTCTGTGGTATTTTCTTACAGTAACTTTAGGAAACTTGTACAAATAATAATATTGAATATCTTTCATGTGCTTTTGACTTCACTTTTGTGAAGTGTCTGTTGAAACATTTTGCCCATATTTTAAATGGGTTTTTTTTTCTTATTATTCAGTTGAAAGAGATCTTTATGTATATTCTGGATATAAGCCCTTTGGTATGTATATACGTTGCTGATATTTTCTTTCAGTTTGTGGCTTGACTTTTGCTTTCTTAGCAGTTATATGAAAAACAAGATTTTTCATATTTTGTTGAAGTCTATATTATCATTTTTCCTTTTATGGTTTGTACTTTTTGCCTTATTTAAGAAACCATTTCCTTTCCTAAAGTCAGAGGTTTGTCCTGTATGTTCTTCTAGAAGCTTAATAGTTTTAGCTCTTACATTACTTCATCCATTATAAGTTTTGTGTGGGTAAGTATGGGGAAGATAAAGGTCATTTTCTTAATTACTTTTTTATATAGATATCCACTTGTTCCAGTACAATGTGTGGAATACTACTACCTTCCTCCCATGGAATTGCTTTGTTGAAATCAATTGACCGTGTAAAATGGATCAATTTCGGGACTTCCTATTCTGTTTTATAGTAGCTGCATATGGAGGAAAGTTCTCTCATAATCAAATGGTGTAATATCAATATGTCCCAATCATGTTGCAGTTTCAGCTATACTATAATTTTCACAAAGTAGTGATAACAGGAATGTGAAACATTTTTGCAAACACATGAATTGGTTGGGATTGGAAGATTTCATCCTAGCAACTGCAGCAGTCTCCCACTGGTACACCATGACTTTGAAAATTTTCTCTTTTCCTATGCTGAATGCATTCTTGAAAAGTTAAAAAAAAAACCTTTTCCTCTTTTGCCTTGTGTTATTTAGTACAAAAAGATTACCTTCAAAAAGAACGTGCGGAAACTAAATTATCGGGAAGGTGTGTTCCTTAGAATGTGTTTGGAAAGCCATATACAACTCAGGTTGTGAATCTGTAGGATGGAAAAAGCAAGCAGGAGATCACCATCCAGAAGGCATGATGAGGTATCTTCTGAATTTGGGGAGGCACATATATGCTTATGTTGATTGAATTCATGAGGAGTTAATGAGCCAAATTCTGGTGCACACAATGAACAAGAATTTGGAGAAAGTTTAGAAGGTACATGAGTCTAAGCAGCAGCAGGTGTAGGCCAGAGCAGCTGGTTGAGCCCAACTACATATCTTATATAATATCTAATTTGGAGTTAGAAGAACTGAGTCCTTAGTTGAGATGTAGACATCTGACCTCGGTGAAGTTACTGAGGCTCAGAACCCTGATTTGAAACCATGGAGCTAATAATAGCTTATAGACTTGTCATGAGGTTCAAATGAAATGATGGAAATTTTGGTTAATAATGAATCAAGTGGTTCAAATCTGCTTCTAATACATTTTAATTATTAAGTGGTTTGAAAATGGTATTTATTCTTATGTGAATGGAATTATATTGAAAAGAGGAGGTGAAGATTGCTTCTACTGGTTAGATGACATCTTGCCTTTATGTTCCTATTTTTAAGATTAAAAATGTTTATAAGATTAAAAGTTTAAGTTTTCATGTTTCAAAGCAACAAGCAAGCATGGACTGTGGATATTCTGTCCTTCAGTTAAAGGAATTATACACTGTGAGAGAACTCAGAGGTGAGCTTGCACTATCTCCTCATTTTATAAGTAAGAAATGGTTGTCCTAAGAGCTTAATTTATTATCTTCAAATCACCCTCCTGCTGAAGGACAGAGCTAGCTTTTAGATTCTTGCTTTGTGTTTCTATCATTGGTCCAGGAATGTGAAAACACAGGCATACAATTGATTTTCTTTGCCCTATCTTCCAAATTCATTTATAAATTGTGCCATCTAAAAGGTAAATCATAGCAAAAATAATTTAAATCACACTGTAATTCAAAGGAATGTATCAAATATTGACATACCAAAATGCAAAAAGTTAGATATAAGGTACAAAGTCACAGAATAATGGAAAACCTTTTATGGACCTGGAACATGGTTGGGATGCATTCTTGGCAATTGTTTTGGGGATAGCTTTCTGCAGGCTACCCTGTGAGAAAGCATTATCCACCCTGTATGTTGTAAAATAGTACCCCAAGGAACTCCTCCTTCCCAAATTACACTACCATCATCACTACCACTTTAGTAAATGATTGTCTTCTTAGCTGAATTTATGGTGCTTGAAATTGTCCAAATAAAGACTTCATTGAGATGACATTTTTAATTCTACTCCACAAATATTCACTGAAAGGCTGTTATACGCTGAGTGCTTAACTAGACTAAAGGGTGTTCAGTGATGCATTGACATGCTTATGCCCTCAAAGAACTTATAGCCCATTTGTATCCAGCAGATTGTACCCAAATAAGGATAGGCTGCATAGTTTAATATAAAACCAAGTGAAATAGCTCTCAAGAAGAAATTAAAAGCTACAGGGACTCAAAGAAATATGACGTCTGGTATTAGAGATATGAAAGTGTTCATAGAGAAAGGAGCATCTGAGGTAAGTTTTACAACATGAGCAGAGTTTCAAAATATCTCAAGGCTGGGAGAAATGCCTTCCTCCTGCATGTCTCCATTGGTAGGCACATCTTCATTACTGTGAAACAGAATGTGTACAAATGTGGACTCAGGTGCTTCTCCCTCTTATGTCTTGTATTGGAGTTAATGAAACCAGTGGGGGTCTAAGGTTGCAATCCTGAGATTTGTGTTTAACTTCTCCTCATCTTTATCCTCCTCCATTCAAATCATTCCATCTCCTGATTACCATTTTTAGACTTA
The DNA here is from genome assembly GCF_040939455.1 of Microcebus murinus. Taxonomy (NCBI): domain Eukaryota; kingdom Metazoa; phylum Chordata; class Mammalia; order Primates; family Cheirogaleidae; genus Microcebus; species Microcebus murinus. The sequence goes on along the minus strand of NC_134111.1, from coordinate 82,871,112 downwards.
GAAGGTTTCAAGAGCCTGGTCTCCCTCACTCCACTCTTTTCCTCATCTGTAGCCAGCTTCCAAGATGACCCCAATGATCCCCATCTCCTGTTGGTGACACTTATGTCTAGCACCCTCCCCTATCATAACAGGATTGGTAGACGTCATGATATAGTACTTCTGAGATAAGCTGATGAAAGACACTACAACTTCTGGTCATTCTTGTATTCTTTCTCTTTCCTTGATCACTCATGGTGGAGGAAGCCAGTGGTTATGTCACCAGGATTCTATGAAGATGCCTATGTTGTTAAGTAACTGAGAGCTCTTGTCGACTGCCATGTGAGAGAGCCATCTTGGACGTGGGTCCTTGAGCCCTAGTCAAACCTTCAGGTGACTGCAGCCACAGCCAACTCCTCAAATGAAACCTCATGGGAGACCCTGAGCCAGGACCACCCAGCTTAGGTGCTCTTACTTTCCTGACTCTCAGAAACCATCTGAGATAATAAGTGTTTTCAGTTGCCAAGTTTGGGGATAAATTGTTACACAGCAATAGATAGCTGGGACATCTTTGGTGGCTCTTTATTTTCCATATTGATACTAGAGTAACCTTCTAAAGAAAAAAGAAAATTAGCCCATTTTCCAGTAGTCTATGATTTAGCATTTCTCACATTACATTGTGGTGATCTCATTAATTAACCTCTTCCGTACCAGCGTCGACTATAGTCAACAGCCATAGATGAACGCACACAGTGACTTTAGCCAACACCCGTGATATGACTTTTCTAATTTTTCACTTATCAAAATAAAATTGTGAACATGTAAAAATAATGTAATGAAAACAAATATGTACATGTTACCTATTCTGATTTACATTACAAGTAAAGCTGCCTGTAAAGTAAAACACGCTTTCAGTGCTTTAAAGCTTTCCTCTTCACACAAGAGCAAAACGGATTCATGGTCAATGCACAGCACAAACTATCATGCGGACTACAAGTGCTGGCTGTGGGCAAGGTTTCGTAGCCGGTGAGCGCCGTACTGAAGTGGTTAAGGTATATCTCCATTTAGTACTGCATTCGATAAATAATAACCTTTCTAAGGATTTAGAATATGGAGCAAAAAGCATGATTAAAGCATAGTTTTCCTGGATTATAGATGAGTAATTGGAGAAGCCCTGGATTATTGACATGGAGATAGAGTGTAGAGGATATTAAATAGGAGAAAGAAGAATTTATAACAAAATTTAATTAGGGTACAGCCAGGAATTTGTGTTATCAATGTCATCCAAGAGGAAGAAAAACTTGGGGAAATATGTCAAAGCGGTAGTTACTTGAAAGAAAAATGCATGATAGGGAAGGAAAAGTTATGTTCACAGATCATGGTCCAAAAAGGAAGTGTGCGTGTGTGTATGTACACATGTGTATATATAGATGTGTTATGGGTATAGGACAGAAATAGAAGTGTAAAAAAAAAAGAACGTTCCTTTTTTTTCTTTTTTCTTTTTTTTTTTTTGTATACAGGATCTCTCTCTGTTGCTAGGGCTAGAATGCAGTGGCATCATCATATCTCACAGCAACCTCAAACTCTTGGGCTCAAGTGATCCTCTGCCTCAGCATCACAAGTAGCTGGGACTATAGGCATGCACCACGACACCCAGCTAATTTTTGTGTTTTTTGTATGAGGTCTCACTTTTGCTCAGGCTGGTCTTGAACTCCTAGCCTTAAGCAATCCTCCCACCTTGGCCTCCCAAAATGCTAGAATTACAGGCATGAAACAGCATGTCCAGCCCGATATAAGATTCTCATGCCAGGTAGTGAAGAACTGGAAATTGTTGAAGAATGCTTACAAAAATTTAGAAGAATTCCAGTGATTAATTTTTCTCTAAGTCTGGCAAATTGAGTAGCAACAGGTGAGAGAAAAAGCATGGGTATTGGAGTTTGACAAACTGGTTTGAATTTCAGTTTTTCAACTTAGTGGCTGTATGGCATTAGAGAAGTTAATTTGTCTGAATTATAGTTGTGTATTTTAAACATGAAGAATAACACTTTCCTTCCAGGATAAATGTATAAAGCTTAGCATATGGAAGGGGCCTTGGGTGGTGCATTCATACCAGTGGAGGTCCATGAACTCCTTCCACCACCTTTCATCTAGGTCTATGTGTGATTGTGCAATTCTGATTTATATTCTAGACCTATATTATTATAGGTGGATAGAATCATTTAAATTAATGTATTCACTTCACTGTGTAAAATATTTGCAATAAAAAGAACTTTCTCAAAGGAATTTGACAGGACTTATTCTGAAATTCTAATGCCCCCCCCCTTTTTTTTATAGCAAATGGTCATTATTAGTGCCTCAATTTCTAAATCACATGGCTGGTAATTCCACTACCCCTTGTGTTCATGATGTTTTTCAATCTTGTACATTTTGATTGCTTTCTACTTCATTCCTGCTGCCTATGAGAACAGACAAATCATCTTTGAAAACTTTAATGTACTGATTGAAAGGAGGCTAGAAAATCCCTCCTCTTACAATCATAAGTTAGGTCCTGGAAGCATTGGTGTTTGTTCTTAAGATCTTATTACCCTAACGGGACTGACCCTGGAGTTTTGAATTAAATGGCACTACCATTTATTTAGTAGAGAATGTTTTTAAAAGTCAGTATTTCCTATGATGCATAATACCTTCCCAATATTTAATGTATACATATAGAGAAATTGATTTCTCCCTATCAGGAAGCTATCTGTCAAATTGGAATTTGAGAATACTAAAACTATGTATTCAGATTGACTTAGATCACCAATGAGCCATAATAAAACAACACCCGAGCTGTAGCTCTTTGTGAAGCAGAAGCAATTCAATACCTTTTATCACAGCTGCCTACAATGATACAACAAATTCAAATTGTGAAATTTGATGTTCTATAATGGGCTCGTTATATGAAAGCAAACATATCAGTCCTTCCTCTTCAGTGACTGCTGATTTAAATTAACCATTGATCATTAAGCACACATTGTTTTTTTTTTTCTTGGCAAGCAAAAGGTTAATGCTTTTTCTTCACTTGCCTCTGTCTACAGGAGAAATAGAGGCTCCCTTTTTTATCATACAGAGTCCTTATGTACTGGAATCTCTCCATGCCTTTCTGTGACACAAATTGGATTTTTATATATTTTTCCCCAAAATTCTGTTTATAGATTAATATAAAAAAGAAAAAGAACTAACAGGATAGTGCACGTTGGGGAGGGGCATTTATCTCCTGGCTTTCTCTTTTTATTAGCCATCATAAAAGGTGTTTTTTTTTGTGTGTTTTTTTTTTTAATCTACAATTCATAACCAGGAGCAATAACATAAAAATCAATAAGCAAGGAGTCGGGGTCTTGCCAGCTATCCCAAAGAATTTAAGCCTTTTTTTCACTTCTAGTTTAGAAGATGCCGGTTGAAGGCTAAATCAATGCCTGCTGTGCGACTCTTTTGCACTATATGCTGGGGAAAAAGACAGAATTGTGCTTCATTTTGTTGGTACCGTCTGTCAGGACAAGACTGGAAAATCCAAAAAGAGGTAAATGTTTCCTTCTCGCTTTCTCAAAGGGATAATCTGGCTATTTCTCACTGAGTTGTCCATGTAATCTTCCTCAAACTAATTCATAATCTCTTCCAAGGATGTTTACAAAATCTTCCAGGTCCCAAGGAATTGGGGTGGTTGAGAACACAGACTCTGCTGTCGAAAGGCTCCATTCCAATGTCCACTCCTTTGCTAAAACGTGTGATAAGCTCCTTGTTGCTGAGTTTCTTCCTTTATTAACAAAGATCATTTTTATTTTTGCCTCACTGTTGTAAAAGTTAACCAAGATTATTTATTAAAATTACCCCAAACTCAGTCTCACCACAGAAACCACTTTCTCCTCCCCAGGGCCACCCTCAGTAGATGGTTTTCGTTGCATGCCTCTCATTCTTCTTAAATGGGTCAAGTTGTGTTTCTATCACTTGAAGTGAAAAGTGACCTTACAAATACACATTTTGCAAGGAAAAAAAAACATGAAGGCGATACCTAATGTATGTGCTAAAACATACATGCTAAACAAACATGCTAAAACATGATGCCCAAAGGGTTTCACTACCAAATTTAGTAGTGTATACTTTCAGGAAAACAGAATTTTAATTAAATGTCAATAAAATTGTGTCATTTATTGAGTTGCTTTCACTGCTAATCATATCTGTTGTGCTATTGTGATGGTAGCTCTTTGTACTGTAAATCATAAATTATTTTCTTTTTACCCTCAATAAAATAACTGTAATTTTTTATATATACAGAGAGTCATTTTGAATAGGAAAATTTCCCCATAAATATTTTATAAGCTAAACCTCACTAAGAGAAGAGCTGGAGCTGGGGAAAAATGGGGAAAAATATGACTTTATTCCTTCCTATTTCTCTTTTCTCTATTTCTCTCTAACTTTCTAATTCCTGTTTCTCCCCCCCCCCCGCCCCAGGCAAGCAAATGTTTCAGCTGTGGTATTCCATTTAAATCTGCCCCAGGCTCATAATGCTGCATGCATTTTCCTCTTCACTACTCCTCCTTTATTATAAATACTATTATTATATTTATAAGATTTTAGGAAGCTGCTAGGAGAAAAGACTCTCTTCAAATAAGTCATCTTAAGGTGTAAAGGACAGGGCCAACATTTCCAGGTTGTAGTTGTTCTTATTTTAAGAAGATAATAATTAGCATTTTAGAATAGTTATTTTACAAGGACACACAGGGGATGAGGAACAAGATTTTTCTGTGGCTAATTAAGTTGATCGAACTGAACAATATTTAATGACCTTTGCCATCCCCGTATTTTATTATTCCTTCATTCTAGTTCCTGCATTCTCACAAAACCAGTTACTACATCATTACAAAAGTTTTGGCCAGTGTACAACTTAGGGGAAAAAAATTAATCATCAGTGTTTTAAAAATATTATAAAATGATAAAGTGTTTTAGCATTAGACTTTTCCTGGTTTTTTAGTGTTTAACACTAAAATTGTGAAATCCTGTACATTTTTTATACAGGGGAGAGATGGGCACTCTTGGTGACATGTACATGACAAGTCTTGACATTTCCCTTCACTTGGACACACTTTAGACAGGCTTCTTCTGCCTCTAGGCTCCAGACTTCCCTTTCTGTAGAGCCTTTACTTTAGAAAACTTGTTATTGCAAATTATTTCTTTGCCCCTTTGAGATGTAAATTTTGGTCTTGAAGCTATCCCTTTGAAATGTAAACATCAAGGAAGACAGTATCCCTATCTCCTAGCCCATATCCCCTAGCCCATATCCCCTGTCTCTGTGGGAGGGTAGAAGTGGAACTTCAGTGGGTGCCCTTGTTCCCAGCTGTATAACTACCCCTTGTCAGGTCAAGACAGGAGAAAGTTGAGTTTTCCTTTAGGTTGGGCCAATTAGCAAACACAGATGGCCTCTTTTCTCCCCACTCTCACTCCACCTCAGCTCTTGAAAAACTCACCAGCCCTTTGTTTCAGTGGACTTGAGCTCAGACCAAGTTCTGGCCTATCTGTCCTGTTGCGATAGCCTTGAATAAAGTCCCCCAAGCCTCTTTGTTAGGTAGATAGTTAGGATCTCTGGGTTTCCCAGGAATAAGGGTGCCCTGCTTTGTGCTGTCTGGAGCAATTGCTTTACTTGGGAAGAAGGACAAGGGCAGCCACTTGGTTTTGGCGTGCCCCGCACTAATCCTATCCTGAGCAACTGCTACTCCTGGGGAAGGAGGGGTGCATTATCAATCTGGGAATTCTTCAGCCCAGGCATGGTAGGATTTAGAAAGTGACCTAGAGTAACCTACGGGTAATTGGTATGCCATTAGCTTAAATCTGCATCCTGGTTCACCTCCCTACGTGAGCTTTCAGAGAGGGGGCTCCTGTACTGAGATGGAATATGGATGACACCTGTTGATATCATTTGTTGGTATCATTTGATACCATCCCATTCCTCCCAAGAGCCTGCCCACAGACTGGGGTAACAAAAGGAAACAATCAGCAATTCAGAGAGAGAGAGAGAGAGAGAGAGAGAGAGAGAGAGAGAGAGAGAGAGAGAGAGAGAGTCAGTCCGTAAGTAAGTCAGTCTGTCTTTCTCCACTTTGTCCATGCAAGTTTTCATTTGATAGTTGCTAAAAAAAACTTCTTGAACAATCTCTACATTCTGTATTGGAACATGGAACTGTTATGCCTACCAAGTGAATCTTTCAAGGTAAAAATATTTGTTTATTTGAAAGAATATGTATTTATGTTATTCTGGGGAAAATTATTGGCTTACTTCTCCAGAAATTACCATCATACTCATGTAAAACATGTTGATTTCTATTTTGGATTCCTACAAGGAAAGGATCTAGCTTTTAAAACAGGCTCAGGTGCTCTAATTCCTTTTGAGATGGCTCTAATAAGTGGAAACTATATAATTTGTGGGATAAGAGCAGTTTATTTTTATGGCTAATTTCAAGAGATTATCATAGTCAGCCTTTGACTCCCACCTCGCAAAATGGTAAACTCTACTAATATTTAATGATTTTTGGTCATAATCCAAAATTGATGGATTTGTACAGTTTCAGTCTTTGTTATCTGTTTTGAGAGGTTTTGTGTTTATGTTGAACTGAAAGTTCGGAAGTCACTGACTCATGGTTGGATTTTGAATCAGTTGATGGCTTTATTACTGATTCTCTTCTCAAGATGTTCTGGGATTTCATAGACTACTTGGAAACTACCCACTATTAGTAATAATAAAGAGGGATACTCTTTATTAGCTTATTTGATCAAGACAGAGAAATGTATGAATAGGTGTGAAGTTTTAGAACATAGAACTGAGGAATACTGCTTTGTTGGCATGTGGCATATGTTCACATCAGACTTCTGGAAACTACATTTGGTGTGTCTGTTGAATGCTAGTGTTCACACTGCTATTCAACATGTTTAAATAGAAATAATTACATCCAGAAATACACAAGTATGTAAGTGTGTGTATATATGCACAGACACATCTAAATATGTACATACATACCATTGTTGATGTTGGATTATGTTTATTTTCTGTGATAAGAAATGAGCAGAATTTGTAACAACAATTCTGTGTTATTACACATCCTGTGTACCACATATATCATTGACAAATTTTGGCACCATATTTACTTCACTGCTCAAATCTAAGATAACCAACAATCCTAGATTTACATTTTGTTTTTGTTGTCTTTGAAGGAATAGGTATCCCCAGTAGCTGCACAAAACAAAATGAATAATCAAATTCTCAAAACAAACAAACTAACAAAACCCAAAAAACAAAAACCCAGAAATAATGGTAGGCTGTGAGTTACCTTGCAAAATATCATATCTGGACTTAAATAACGAAAATGCCATATGACTAATATTCAGCCACATGTTACACCTGACAATTCAAAAGTCGTAGAGCTTAGCAGATTGTAATAACTTGGGTGGGTAGATTTATTCCCTAGGAAAAGAGAACCCTCTCTTACCCTTGTCTATCATGTGTGATAATTTGCTAAATTATAAAAGATAAAAAAGTTTATCCTGATAGCACTATATACCATGTTCTTTTCCCTTGGGAGTTGAGTCCCTGAGCCATACGCACCCTCAGTAGAAGCCAATATGTGATACATTTCATATCAAATATCTTCAATACTCTATTGTGCATTGATCCTACTACATTCGTAATTGTGTGTAAAAACAATTTAAAGATCTCTGTGAAAACTGATTTTTTCTTATAATTTCTGGTTGAACTCAGCTCCAGGGCACTCACAGTTGGTTTTTACCATAGCCTTCCCTGTCTCATCTGTAAGGGGGCAAAGAGAGTGAACACTAACACTCAGGCCCCTTTGTATTTTGCTGTTATGATCGTTAGAGATAAAGTTTTAGATATGACTATGGAAATAATGAAATATTTTTTTCTTAGAAGAATTTTAAGTAATGCTTTATTAATGTGACTCCCTGAAAAAAATTACATTTCCCAAAGGCCAGACTATTTTAAGTGAGGGTTCAGGTAAAATTCAATGAATTCTTAAGCATACATTTATAAATTATGGAATTGTGGGTGAATAAGATAGGTATTAGTTGTGATTAGGGAAGAAAAAGTTGTGTTGATTCTGTATTGATTCAAAATACAATAATAATCTAAAAACATAGAAAAGTGATGGTTTGAGAGAAAGCAGTGCATGACAGATCAGCAAAAGTGAGGTACTAAGCGCAGATCCACTTTAGGTTGTTTTTTTTTTTATGAATTTTGCTTGTTAATTGTCATCATACAGAAACAATGATACAAATACAACTCATTATCTTGTTCTCTTTCCTTATATCCATCAATCTCCAAATGTATTTTTTTTTTAATCATAGGAGATCCCAAATGTGGAGTAACATATACATTTTTGGAATTGCCAATAAATAGCTTCTACAGTCACTGTTTTGTTGAAATATGGGGTTCAATTTGCATTTGCAGTTTGCTGCGAGGGTGAAAACTAGGGGTCAGTTAACATTAATGATACTGCACCAAAATTAATGAGGATAAGGTGGTGGGGTTGCCCAGAGGTGGGGACAGAGGTGGGAGAGGTAAGAGGTACTTTGATGAAGCCAGAGAGGAAAATAAACTGATTTAAAATGTGATTACTCTCCATTATAAATTTAATAAGCATATTCTTTTAGAAAGAAACATTATAGAATTGTTAACTCTTAGTGACAGGGTGATCTTTAAATATTCACCAGAAAACAGGCCATGGGGTTAGAACTTGTCACAATGATGGATACTCTGCTTTTCAGAGGCTGTTCTGTAAATTTTCACAACAAGCTTTGGTAGAGAAAAAAATTCAACCTCAGTCTCTTATAATAAAATAGGCAAGTAATCAAGCAAATAAACAGTTTCTTATTTCTATTAAATCGAGTCAACCTCAATGAGCACTGTTGTATATAGTTGAGTCTGAATTTTAAGACATTAATGGCCTTGTTTGAAAATTCATGTTTACTAAAATTTGTATGTACAGTAGAGGATAACTCTGCCTCACCACCTCTCACACATATTTTCTTAAAAATAAAAGGAAATTGACATAAAAGGGGAGAAAAGGGAAAACATGGAAATCCTGACCTAGGCATTTCATATCTACCCTCAGTGTTTGGTTTTTAACCTTGGAGGCTTTTTGGGGTTGCAATAAATGTAGAAATCCTTGACATTTAAACAGGAAAATAAATTTACAAAAATACCAGTTCAAGTCTAAAATTCTAGTCACAGCCAATAGATGATGCAAAGAAAAAAATGTTTTTCCCAAAAACTCCTGATTCTATTTTGAATGATCTTTAATTCCCTGAAAAATTGGGAGACATGTTATTCCTTCCCACCTATTCTCAAAGACACTGTGTGTTAGACAATAAAAAGCAGGTATCTATAAAAGTTAATTTCTTAATGTTGTGAAATTAGAGTGTACATGCATGGAATTAGGAGTCCCTGCCTCTGTAGAAAGAAGTACACTATTCACAAAGAGAAGCTCTTTCTTAAGGTTTCTTAAGTCTGTTTTTAAATCAGTTCAATTGAGACATTTCTAGACCTTCAGAGTTCTATGTGATTTAATAGTTCAAGTTGATTTGAGGTATTTGTAAAGTCTATGAATATATGTATGTATGTATGTATGTATCTCTCCATCATTTACCTATCTATACAGAATATGGATATTTTTTTGTAAGATCATTGAATGCAATTACTTAAAAGCCATATTTTCTCATGTTCTATTGGATGTGTCAGGCATCAAAGAGCCTATAATTGAGGTACTATTTATGGTAGGCTTAATAACGTCTCCACAATCTGTAACTACATTACCTTAAAGGGTAAAAGAGACTTTGCAGGTGTGATTAACTTAAAGAACTGTGAGATGAGGTGATTATCCTGGATTGTCCAAATAGGCTCAATGTAATCACAAAAGTCCTTACAAGGGGAAGACAAGAAAGTTTAGAGTCAGAGAAGGCCATGACTGAAGCAAAACTGAGAATGATGCCATTTCTGGAAGGGAGCATGAGGCAAGGAGTGCAGGTGGCTTTTAGAAGTTGGAAAAGGCAAGGAATCGATTCTCCCTTATAGCATCCTGCCTGAACAGCACTGCTGACACCTTGATTTTAGTCTCAAGGGACTTGTTGTGGGACTTCTCACATCCAGAACTTGAAGATAATAAGTATGTTCTTTATTTAAGCCATTACATTTGTGGTAATTTTTACAGCAGCAATAGAAAACTAATATATTATTCATAGGGTTTACTTCTAAGAACTTTAGGGCAATCATTTCATAGTTTTATATTATGATGGAACACAGTCCTTAGAGAAGAGAGAGTCCTCACTAAGATGGATGGATTCCCATAAAGAGACACTGACAGCTGAATCAGGTGTTGCAAAACATTACCTAAAGTTAGAATTGTATGTGCTATCTAGTGCAAATGAGCCTTTGAATTTTACTTTATTTTTTATTAACTGACATGTAATAGTAATATGTATTTATTTGATAGAATTTGACATTTCAATACATGCATACAATGAGTAATGATCAATTCAGGGTAATTAGCATACCCATCACCTTAAATATCTTTTGATCAATTCAGGGTAATTAGTATATCCGTCACCTTAAATATTTATCATTTATTTGTATTTGGAATATTCAAAATCCTCTCTTCTGGTTACTAGAAATTATACAATAAATTATTGTTGACTATAGTCACAATAGTTCTAGTGCTTTGGATCACTAGAACTTATTCCTCTGATCTAGATGTAATTTTTTATCCATTAATCAACCTCTCCCTATTCTATTCTCCTTATACTTCCCAGCCTATAATAAGCACAATTCTACTCTCTACTTCTATTAGCTCGATTTTTTTAGGTCCAGCATATGAGTGAGAACACGTGGTATTTATCTTTCTGTGCCTAACTTGCTTCATTTAAACCCAATGTCCTCCAGATCATCCACGTTGCCACAAATGACAGGATATCATTCTTTTTTATGGCTGAATTGTATTCTAGTGTGTGTGTGCGTGTGTGCGCGTGTGCCTGTGCATGTCTCAAATGTTCTTCATACATTCATCTGTTGATGGACACTTAGGTTGATTTCATCTTGAGTATTGTAAATAGTACTGTAATAAACATAGCAGTACAGATGAGATTGGGCACATTCAGTGTGGTATGGCCATAGACTTAAGTTTATTTTTGTAAGTTGAATAAGAGTGGTAAAAGTGGGAATCATTTTCTTGTTCTTGGAAGGAAGGCTTTCAACTTTTCCCCATTCAGTATAATGTGTGGGCCTGTCATATATGGCCTTTATTGTGTTGAAGTACTTTGTTTTTAACCTCATTTGTTGAGTATTTTTATCATGAAGGGATATTGAATTTTATCAAATGCTTTTCCTGTATAAATTAAGGTGATCATATGGTTTTTGTCCTTCATTCTGTTGATGTGATATATCACATTTATTAATTTGCATATGTTTTAGCCTTCTTGCATCCCTGGGATAAATCTCACTTTATTATGGTACATTATCTTCATGATGTGCTGTTGGATTTGGTTTTCTAGTATTTTTTTTTTGAATATTTTTACATCTTTGTTCATTAAGGATTTGGCAATATTTTTATTTATTTATTTGTGTGTGTGTGTGTGTGTGTGTGTGTGTATCCTTGTTTGGTTTTGGTATCAGAGTAATGCTGGCCTTATAGAAGTATTAGAATTTCTTCCTCTTCACTTCTTTTGGAATAGTTTGAGAAAAATTGATATTAGTTCTTCTTAAAGGTTTGGTAGAATTTGGCAGTGAAACTATCCAGTCCTGGGGTTTTCTTCTTTGGCAGAGTTTTTATTATTGACTCAATCTCATTACTCATTATTGGTCTATTCACATTTTCTATTTTTTCCTGGTTCAATCTTGGTGGGTTATATTAATTCATTTCCTCTAGGTTTTCTAATTTATTGGCATATAGTTGTTTATTAAGCATAATAAAAGTGAAAAATGAATAAATGTTATACAAAAGTAATAGCCTGTGGTATCAGAGTGAAGATAAACAATCACTAATTCTTATGGCATAATCAGAAACAGCTCCCTAGGGAAGGTCAACTTAAGCCAGCCTGTGAAATTTGGAGGCAATGTAGGCTCAGGCTCAGGAATTGGACAACCTTGAATCTGAAGTTACAATCTTTCTCTGGGTGGAGATTCATTTTCTCCTATGAAAAATGGGACAAACGAGATAATACAAATCTTTAGACGAATTCCTGGCACAGGGCAAGTATTCAGCAAATATAAGTGGATAATGATTTTAAAGCACAAAGATGTATTCTTATTCCATCTCTGCCTTTAGCTACAACAATTTCTTACTGATCTACACACACACACATACACACATTCACTCGCTCACATAACTTGCAGGCATGTTAACTAAACACTATGTAAGGGACTAGGGATAAAATCATTTTGTATAGAAACACGCATGTCTTCTGATACGGTGAGCTTATAGTCTAATGGGAAGACAGACAAAATTCAACTCGCAAGAGTTGTAAGAGTGACAAAGAGAGTTATCTGATGTTATAAAAGCTCAAGCCAATCGGGGATGGTCCGGAAAGAATCTCAAGGAATTGAAGCTTCATCTAAAGTAGAGTGGTAAGTTGTAATTGTTTGGTGGAGAGGAGAGTAAAGGGCATTCCAGTGGAAGGAACAGAATTTATAAAGAATCAGGCTAAGGAACTCTTGGCAGACAAAGTATAGGTTTTGACCATGAGAAGCAGCAGAGAAAAGATTGAGATGATGCTAGAAAATAAAGCTTAGACCACACAAACCATTAGAGATCATGTCAGGGATTTTGATCTTTCTGCTCAGAGCAATGGGAAGTTATTGAAGAGATTTAAGCAAATAACTTAAATGATTAAATTTGTATTTGGGAATTATCGCTCTATGTGCAGTGAGAAGAACAGTTTAGAGAGTGCCAGAGTAGAGGCTGGGACTAAGTAGGTGTATGTAGATACACACATATTCTTGCAACTGGACTTGATGTTGGAAAATAGGTTTTAAAGATAACCCGTGAATTTATGGTTATTGTAACGGGATAGGTGATGTAACATTTACATAAAATAGAAAAAAAATGAAGGACTTTATCAATAGGGAGATATAACCACGTGTTCAGTTTTATCTGTTATACTTTGGCAGTACCCCTGAGACATTGCCTTAGCAGTTCAATGTGCCAGTTTAGTGCTTGGAGGATAAACCTGAGCAGGACATACTAATTAATATAAGAACAATCTGTTGATAGGTGGTAGTTGGAGTGATAGGCAGGGCTAGAATTACCTGATGAGAAGTTACAGAATGAGAGGAGTAGGGGGCCTAGGAATGAGCCTTGTGGAGGTCCCAGTACAGGTGGGGGATAATGAATTCCTAGCAGATTCATTCTGCCCTGTTTCCAGGGGTGATGCCTACTCAGGTGTAAGTATGGAGAAAAAGAATCACTGGAGCCCCTCAAAGATGTGCTTTTTTACCAGACGAATTGGGGGAAAAATCTCATAATGTAATAAGAGAGTTTGCAAGGTTGGCAAAGAGTTTTTGCAATGATGACTATAAAATCTAAGATGGATGAGAAAAATGTGAGGAAAGTGAGCGTGCTTGAGAGCAAAAGTAGATGTGCCAACAAAGACATGATTATTCTCTCAGCCGTTCTCAGAGCTCTAAATACTTTGCACATCTTCCAAAGCACATTGCTTGACTGGGTGGTTGCTCTGCCTATGATTAGGGAACAAGTGGGTAAAAGAAAAAATTTTAAAGGTCAGTTTGGCTAGAATCTAGGAGGATTCTGCGATAACTCTTATAAATTGTTTTGACATCTTAACACTGGCATGAAAGCATTGACTAGCTAGCATGTAAAAACCAGTTTGTATCTTCGATGCCATTCCTGGAGAAAAAGTCTATATTCTTTCCTTATTTTCCTAGCTCTTCAGAAAAGTTTAGTTAACAGCAAAGCTAGATATTCATGACTAGAGAGTTTTTTTTTTTCTATATAATCATTTCAATTTACTGAAGTAAACTGTCTGGGAGTAATAAATGGATAGAGAAAATTTGAACAGCCCATGGCAGCAAATGAAAAATTCAGAAATAATGTTTTAATGGAGATGGCCCCTGTGAACATTGCAAAGATGCATTTAAAGTGCAGTCATGAATTTATTTTTGAGATTTAAGAAACATTAGTTGAAAACACTAACATGTCAGATTTTGGTTTAAAGACATCTCACCCATCTGGTCGGCATATATACAAGAGATAAAGAAGGCTTTGTATTTCTTTTTCTCGTTTTAACTTAAGTTGTATGATTTTAATTATAAATTGAACTCATTTCAATAATACCCACCAAAGGAATATGGAACTATAAATCTCAAGATAGGTTAGTATAATACTATCGAGAAGCATGAAAAGAATCAAGGAACCTTGATATGGAATTGAATAGGCTTACCAGTCTTGTCATATGAGTTCAAAGTCTTAAAGGAATGTCAATGCACCCTACTGGGTAATTTTATTCTGTCTTTGGAAATTTCATTCTATGTATTAATGAGGTATTAAGACAGTTTCAAAATACCAGATTATACTTTTAAATGTTGTCTTGGCTCTACTTAGCCAATGAAAATCACTTTCCCCTTGAAATTGCTTAGTGTTTTGCTTATTTATTTTTAGGTATGGATTTGATTTAGCCTCTGTTCTTGTTTCTGTTTCTTTGTTTATTCACTCTGTGTTGTATGAAAGCTGTTGATTCTCCCCTCTGGTTTAATTCC